>NW_004524871.1:1067819-1096531 GCF_000260255.1 Octodon degus | reverse complement strand
GTACTCTAAAACACTAATTAGCTTAGTTCCACCTTCTCCACTGGGAAAATGATGGGGCAAAACAGGCAAACTGCTTATGTAATTAAAAAAAATTTTTTTTTTTTGAGACGGGGTCTCACTCTAATTGAGGTTGGTTTTGAACCCACAACAATCCTCCTGCCTCATCCTCCCAAGTGCTGGCCTTGCAGGTGTGTGTCACCATGCCTGGAAAAATGTTTATATAAAATGATAAGCATAAACATTAAAATGACCTAATACATTATCTTAACTAACTAAAATACTTGAGGCTTACCAAAAGCTTTTTAGAATTAAAAGTCCTCTTAAACTAATTTTTCAGATTACGTAATACTGGAGTACAAACAAACTAGAGCACAACACGTACTCAACAAATAGAAGAAACAAGTACAAATTGAGGACTCCTTGTCAGCCAGGGTAGCCAGCTTCTGACCATGCAACCATGCAGTTGCATGTACTCATCTCCTTTTTCTTAATTCATTTGGTGTTTAGGGGACACAGACTATGAGACAAAACCCTGGGAGAAGCACAAGGAAGACGCTTCGCATCACAAGTCATTTGGGAAATGCAAGTCCAAAGCACACAGACACGCCACCACACTGCACCAGCAGGAAGACCGAGGAGACAGTAACACCCACGGCACAGGATGTGCAAGCAATGCCAGCGGAGGTGAGTCGGGGTGGCCACCTTGGGACAGCCGAGAATTCTCCAAAAAGCTAAGCACAGACTTCTAAAGGGGCCTAGCAATGTACTCCCAGGCGCAGTAAAAATGCAATCTTGCCCACACAGGAGCAGAGGCCAGTGCAAGCAACAGCATTACTCACAGCAGCCCAAGGAGGAAACCACCCCACGTCCACCAGTGACAAGCGGAAGACAAGACACGGACACCCATCCCAGGCTATGCTGGGCCCGCGAAGGGAGGAAGTCAGATGCACAGCAACATGGGCAACCGCACACTTCCACGCGGGCAGCACACGAGAGCAGAAGAGTTGGGAGACGGAGATGCGCTTCAGGATGCCGGGGCCTGCCCTGGGTCCCAGCAACACCTGCACAATCACATTTTATAGCATAGGAACTGAACCCACAGGCACCACCCTGAGCTACATTCCCAGCACCTTTTCTATTTTGAGACAGGGTCTTGCTAGTCACCCAGGCTGGGTTCAAACCAGCGATCATCATGCCTCAGGCTCCCAGAGTGACGTGTGATTTAATCTCAATGGAACAGCTTCCAAAGACCATTTGGGAATCACTCCCACAGAAACAGATAGAAGGATTAATGGTCAGGAACCGGCCCTAACGAAGTCCAGGCAAACAAGAGGCTGGACCTGAGCCTGCGGCCGGGCCTGGCTGGACGCTGCCGACGCATGCTGGTGGGCTCAGCACGCCACCTCTGGGTTCTGAGTGGAAAGCCCATAGCAGGCGGGCCGCACACAGCTCACCTGAAAAGCCCGGTGTTAGGGAGGCCAGCTTCCGGGCCAGCTTATCCTTCTCCAGGGCAGCCCCCAGCTTCAGGGGCCGGAGGTGGACTTTGAAAATGGATGCTCTTCCTTTTATGTCCGGGGGTCCTTTAGGAAGATTTTAAGGAAAAAGGTCAGAGAGATCGCCACAGAGAGCACACGAACCCCCCACAGCTAGCCCCTCACCGATGAAGATCTGCCGGTCGAAGCGGCCTGGACGCAGCAGTGCCGGGTCTAGGATGTCTGGCCGGTTGGTGCCCGCCAAGATGACCACATTTGTCGTTGTATTAAAACCTGAGGGAGAAGCCAGCACCACCATGAGGACACACAGGTAGAGGGTGGAGCGCCTGCAGCGCACTGCACAGGCTTCCTGTGCAGTTACTTGATCCCGCCCTCCCCACTCGAGATGAGCACCACGCAGCAGACTGAAAAGGTTTGGGCTGTACACGATGACTCTTCAAGAGCTTTTCACTGTGAACTAAGTTGTGACAGGGTTCCAAAACACGTGTGCACTATGGGGTGACCAGGTCATGGTGGTGGCGTGGGCCCCTCTGGTGGCAGCTGTGGGGAGCTAGCTGGTGCACAGCCCCACACTGGGTGGGAAGCTTTGGCTCTTGGCAGGTGAGCAGGTTCAACTGCTCTCACTTCAGGACTTCAAGTTCACCCATCACGGTCCCCCATGGCTGTGCCGCCTGATCCTCCAGGACCGTGGATGACTGTGACCGGATCCTCATGTGAATTGTGCCTTCTCCTACTCCACCTCAACTCCACCACTGAGCTCCCAAGGGGCAGGGAAGGACAGCTTGCATTCTGTGCACAGCAGTGTTTAATACGCCCCTACACTCGAGGACTCGCAGCCCCAGGAATGCAGCTCACCCACCACCCACCGTCCATCTCCACCAGCAGCTGGTTGAGCGTGTTCTCCTGCTCACTCTGTCCCCCGAAGTTGCCACGACCTCTCTTCCTTCCCACTGCATCAATCTCATCAATGAAGAGGATGCAAGGGGCATTCTTCCGAGCGAGGGCAAACAGGTCTCGCACCTGACAGTGAGAAGCAGCGGTAGTTAAGCTGTGAACGGGGCCTATCCTCACCCTTAAGTGCAGTGCCAAGGGCTGAACCCAGGACTTCACACTTGCTAGGCCAGTGCTCTACCCCTGAGCTACACTGTAGCCTTTTTGCTTTTGAGTTGGGGTTTCCTGAGTGGCTAGGTGCTCCCTGTGCCTCCAGTTCCCTTGAGGGTCTCCCTCTAGTGCTGTCCTGCCTGGCTTCTGGATTATGTCCCTATGCTGCTGATCACAGTCTCCCTGCCTATGTACCCCATGGCACAGTTGGACCGGGTGTCCCCAAAATCCCTCACAGGGAAGAGACCCGTCTGCCCTGTGGCTAGCTGGAGCCGGGCTGCCCCCATCTGCATGGCAGGCGCCTTACCCCTCCCCACGGACGCCTACCCGGCACTCTCTTCCAGTCTCTTGGTCCCTGCCCCTCTGCTCCTGACAAAGCCCACACTGCAAAGTGCCTCTGACACCAGCCTGCAGTGCCACTCCAGGCCATGCACACAACCTAAGGCTCTCACACCACCGTCTCCTTCCTCCCTCAACTTCCCCTCCGAGCACATAGCACATACACGCACGCGCAGGCGCACACACATTGCACGGCTCTCCTGCGATCTCTGACTCATGGGTTTTGCAGCCTGGCTCATGAACACCTGATCCCACTGAGCTCCTACACCTCTGCAAAACCCAGCTGAGCACTGCTGCTGCATGTCCCTTAGAATGCTACTGACAAAAGATGTGGCCATGGGGACAACACCATGGTGAAATGGTGCTGGTGATATGATACTGTACTACTAAGTCTTAGCAGAGTCTAATAATCAAACAGCATGTTACAGTTTGCAAAAGCACCATGACACTCTGTATTTCTACTGTATGCATTAGGTCAACGTTTTAGACACTGATGAAAAACACAAGTAGAAACTGTCCTTAAAAAATAAACCAGTCACACCTCCTGATGTCACAACTGGCAAAGCAACAGTAACCAGGACTGCAGGACTAGCCTAAGGACAGATACACAGATCAACAGGACGACCGGAGGGTCGAGAGATACATCAAGACCACTCAACGGGAAAAATATTCCTTCAAAAAATGGTATTGAGAAAACTGCTATCCACAAGCAAAAGAATGAGATCAGACCCTTACCACATACCGTTTACGAAACTGAATTAAGGGCCGGGGAGATGGCTCGGTGGAATAAGCGCTTCTCTGGTAAGCACACAGGCCTGAGTTCAATCCCCGCTTCCCCAAAAAAAAAAAAAAAAAAAAAGAAAAGTATTTGCTCCTTGCTCTCTTCACTCCTTCCTAGAAATAGTTCTAGCTGGTTTAATATCTGAAATTATATAACATATGGAAGAATACTATGTTTAAAAAAAAACTGAATTAAAACGCATCACTAACCTCAAGGTTTATAGCTCGACTATAACTCTTACAAGGAAACACAGACATCAATGTCTGTGGTCTTGGATTTGGCAATGGATTCTTAAACATAACACCAAAAGCATACACAATAAAAAAAGGAAAAAATACTTCATCAAAATTAAAATCAGGCATAAGCAGGAAGATGAGCCCGGTGCAGACTCAGGCCCAAGTCCCATCCCAAAGGAAGCGGCAGTGGCAGCGGCAGCGGCAGCAGCTCCCAAGGAAGAGAACGAGAAAGGAAAAGCGATCCTTTCTGCCGCTGATGGTAGCAGTGCCTTCAGATGGTAATGTTGCTGGAAGAACCCTGACTGCCCAGGGACTTTCAGACCCTGCTGCTCCCAATCTTCAGTCCTCTTCTGATCACTTTAGAACTAGGATTGCCAGGGACCCGGATCGCTGGAGCACGTGTCCCCAGGGGTATGTGAACCCATGCGAAACCACTCCCAAGCAGGGCTCCTTTCTGGTGTCAAACACTGACAACTTGACACTGTGAGGACTGACTTTCTAATCAAAACCACTGCTAACAGGGTAATGTATGGCTTTTAAACTTCGATTGAAATAGCGTATTTTAAAATGTCTCTTGAAAACGCAAAGCTCCTGTATGTATTTTGAGACAGTTTCTGTTGCCATTGAGAATAAATGAACCTATGATGGAAGTATATTCTCAGCACCCCTTATCGAAAATCCTGGAGCCCGGGAGGCTGAAGCAACAGCGATTTCTCTCCCAGTTCTGGAGTCGAGAGCCCAGAGTTACGTGTTGGCAGGAGGGGATCAGCTTCTTCGGAGGATGCTCCCCTTGGCTTCCAGAGAGCACCTTGCCCTTCTTCCCGTGGCCTCCGTCCCGAAGTGTATTATGGGTATTCCCTTGTACGTGCAAATTCGTTCTTAGAAGACATCCCTCAGACTGGAGTGGAGCCACTCTGAGCCTCAGCTTGCCTGAGGGATCTCAGTCAACCTGTCTCCAAGCCACATCCTGTGATATCTGGAGTGGAGGCTTCAACAGGTGAATCTGCGGACAGGCCGCATTCGGGCCGTGACATTTGTTTTTATTTCTAACCATTCTAGTTTAGGCTGTGCTGTTAATAGGTGACCAAGGACAGCCCAAACAGTCATCATCAAAGAATTCATGTCAGAGTAGGACCCTGCAAGTCACGTGATCAAAAGCCTGAACTTTTCTTGTGCAAACACCCCTCTGATGTTCCAGGTACCGGCTTTATGGTACTGCTCATTAAAGCCAGGTTTGGGATGCACCATGGAAGGCTCACAGCACAACTTTATTCATGGGACGTGTTCACTAAATCCCATCTGAACTTCCATAGCCATAAATAAATATATATTTTTTTCTTTTTTTTTTTCCAGAACCGGGGATTGAACTCAGGCCCTTGCACTTGCCAGTGAAGTGCTTATTCCACTGAGCCATCTCCCCAGTGCCACCATAAAATATTCCTGACTTTTCTCCCATCACTTCTGTTATTCGCTGCAACAGACTTTCTCATTGCTTGGACTGTGATGTATACTTGTAAATTGTGGAGAAACACAAAGTGCACATAAGGTTCCACAAGTCTCAATACTGCTTAAAATAGAAGTCTGTGAATGTGGAAAATAAGAATAAAAAATTACAATCGGTTGTGCTTTACTACCAAGAAGTGAGAAGCCAGTCGTAGAGTAGGAGAAAACACGTGAAATCGAGTATGTGATCAGGAGGTAGCATCCAGAACCTGTGAACAGCTCTGAGCACTCAGGGACAAAGAACCCAGCTGCACAGTGGGCACAGGTCTACATGACAGTCTCTTCCTACAAGATACTGACGTGTGTCCCAGCACTTCGAGGCCTTGCCACACTCCCTCGGGGCAGCTGGGACTGAACAAACCAGAACCTCACCATGTGCTGGCAGGCTGGGACAAGACTGGGGACACACAGGACTGCAGGCTGGGACAGGGCAGCTGGGCACAAGTACTAAGGAAAACGCTGGTGGCTCCTCAGTAAGTACAGCACGAGTTACTGCTGAACTTGTAAACATCATGCTAAGTAAAAAGAGCCACGCATAAAGACCACATGCTGCCAGGTGCGCGGATGCCTGCCTTTGCAGACTTTGGAAAGCCGAGGTAGGAGGACGGCTTGAGCCCAGTTCAAGCCCACCCTGGGGAGTGTAGTGAGGACACCATCCAAACAGAAAGCAGACCAGTGTGTACTCAGGGGAGAGATGGAGGTCGGGAGACGAAGGGGACTGCTACAGAGACAGTGGGGCTTCCTCTCAGCATACTGAAACTGTGCTGTAATTATTGTGAAGATAGCTGTACAAATCTGACTATGCCTGACAGTTATTTAACTACACACAGAGCCAAGGCAGTAAATTCTACAGTATGTCAATTGTATCTCAATAGAGTTTCTGTAAAACAACTCACAAACTCAAGCCACTCTGTGAAATACTGAAGCTAGAATGACCTCAGTAACTGACACCCTCAGGCGCAGGCCAGTGGGAGCTCAACCCCAGGAGTGCTCAGACCGCCACAGGCCAGCAGGCCCTCAGGGACTCCAAGGATGGGGCTGGCTTCAGTACGGCCTCAGCTGGGGCGCACAGGGGACGAGGAACTCACACATATGAAGAGAACAGGTCTTACCCGAGCCGGGCCCACACCAACAAACATCTCGAGAAACTCAGACCCACTGACAGTGATGAAGGGGACGTTGGCTTCCCCAGCCGTGGCCTTGGCCAATAGTGTCTTCCCAGTGCCAGGAGGACCCGTGAGAATGGCACCCTGCAGAAAGGAGGGATCAGTCACCAGTCAAAACTTCCGAGAAGAAGCCAGCAGAGCCAGCAAGGCAGAACACTGTCTCAACCTCACTGATGTCATCTCTCTTAAACATCTAAACTGTGGTAGCACATTTT
Organism: Octodon degus; assembly: GCF_000260255.1. Lineage (NCBI taxonomy): Eukaryota > Metazoa > Chordata > Mammalia > Rodentia > Octodontidae > Octodon > Octodon degus. The sequence continues at coordinate 1,089,697 of NW_004524871.1, read as the reverse complement.
TTGTTAAGGAAAAGAAAAGGATTACTACAGACAACTTGTTTCAAAAAGCTTGGGGAAACTGCACATGGTTGTAACCCAAGCACATCAGAGGCTGCAGCAGGAGGATCACCGTGAGTTCAAAGCCAGCCTGAGCCATGAAGTGAGACTCTGTCTCAAAAATCAAAACAACAGGAGGCCTGGCCAAATAGTTCAACGGATTAAAACACCTTCTTAGGCAGATGCAGTGGCTGGGGTTCAATTCTCAGCCTGCTGAGCCGGCTACGCCCCCAGGGGGAATGATGAGCCAGTGACTGAGACTGGGCATAGTGGTATACCCCTGTAATCCCAGCTCTTGGGAGGCTGAACACAGGTGGATCATGAGTCAGATCTGCGTAGTGAGACGCTGTACTAAAATACAAAAAAAAAAAAAAAAAAATCAAACATGGTTGGGGAGATAGCTCGGCAGCATCCACATCCGCAAACACAAGGTCCTGAGCATGAGACTTGGTACTGAATGCTGTGCCAGCCCCAGAACCCCAGGCACACTGTGCTGGCCCCGGAACCAGACTAGGTGACACATGCCTGTAATCCCAGTCCTGGGGAGGCTGAGACAAGAGGATCACTATGAGTCTGAACTGTGAAGCAAGACCCTTTATCAAAAATAAAAAATAAAAATTTTTTTAAAAATATTTATTTTCAGGGCAGTGAGAAAGGGTGACTTTGGCTAGTGACCTACTAACAGACCAAGATTACATAAACACATCCTCCAGAGTTACAAAACTCTCTTGTGCTCTGCAGCCTGAATAATGAATACAGTAACTGACCTCCACCTCTCGCAGGGTGGGGCGCTGTTAGCACGGACGCCTGCACCCGGCCTGCCCCACGAACTCACCTATGTTCTGTCCACTGAGTGGCTAGCTGCGAACAGCATCCTCTCCATTTCCCAAACACTGCCCGCAGGGAGGTAGAGAATGTAGTCTAAAGATTTTTTTCCAGACCTTGTAACAAAACTTTTTATTTTTTTTTTTAAACGTATTTAGTACAGGGTCTACAGGGTCTCACTACGCAGCCCAGACTCACAATGACCCTCCTGTTTCCAGCTGCCCAAGTGCTGAGATTACAGGTGTGGGCCTCCATGCCCGGCCTCTGTCTCAGCGTGCCCCATGGGCGAGGCCAGCAGAGCACACCAGGTATGAACCCCAGTCCCTGTGCTGCCTAAGCAAGAGCTTCAGTCTGCTGAGTTATCCAGCCGGCCCTTTTGTAACAAAAGTTAAAGGTATTTTTAAAAAGTTTGCTTATTCTCTCTTTAAAAGCTTAAACACATACTCCAGAGTTACAAAATTGTCTTTTAGTAAAGGAAGTAAAAATCTAGCACCACCGATGAATCTATCTAAAAAGAAAAATGTGTTTGCAGAAAACAGAGAACTACAGGATGGAGCTGCAGAAATGTGTAGGACCTAGGGGAGAGAGCCACCACCAGATGGGTTCTCCAACGCTGAGCAGACAGGCTGCAGAGAGCAGGCCCCGTGACAAAGCACTCCCCGAGTGGTCTTTACTAATGGGTTAGAAAAGAACCACCTACCCTCTTTCACTCATCTACTTGACAGCTGATCCACCAACAAACGTGCAGTTAGCACGTGCCTCTTGCCCTGGGGTGCGCAGCCTGTCGCTGGAACTGACATCTTACTAGCTGGAAGAGGCCTGGGACATGAGTACCACTGGGTTCCTCTCCATGCATCCTGCGCCAAGTCCCACAGTGCCAGGCATGGGCAGTGGCTCAGCACCCTGAGGGGAGGGAACTTGGGTGGCAGGAGGTTGCTACGCTACAAAGCCTGTGACTGCCAGCACACGGGCATCTAACTGGGACAGAGGAAGAAGAAAGGAGACTCAGGAAGGCTCTGGGAAGGAAAGAACAGTGTACACTCCATCTAGGCAACAAGACACGAAAATGAGAGCCAGCAAGACTGATGGCAGATAGAACCCAAGCTAAGCAACACAGAGAAACAGCCACTGAGAGTTGTGGAGGGCCACCTGGGCAGCTCTCGGTGAAAGAGGAGCAACTGTCTTCATGCTGACTGAGCCTGACCCTATTTCCTCGTACTGACACGTTCAGAGCTGGCTGGGACTTGTCCTTCTCCCCTCAATAGGCCCTAAGCAACGCATGCTGGTCCAGCGGAGGTGCTGGTGATAGTCTCTGAAGATGGCGTGCGTGTTTCCGCAGAAGTCCCCACCTGCTGCTCCCTACTGTGAACCGCGTCAGGACATTTAAGGTTTTTTCCCATTTGTGGGTTGTGCTGGACAAAACAAAAAGCCAATGTTCCAAGCTGTGGGCTGGGAGGTCGGACTCGGAAGCCATGACTTCCTGGAGCTTGACAGCTTACCTGTCAGAGCTGAAGCACAGACCCCAAAACATCAGCTACTACCTCCACTGTGTCACGCGTATTATTCTTTCCGCATATCCTCTCCTCTGCATGCTGCAGAGGTGGATGCAGGCCTTCTACCTGGCCCAGCTCACAGCACTCACCTACCTCCTGCCAGTCTCACAGTCACTCATCCTCAAGCCACTCCCTCTTCACAAATGAACAGAAGTTGGGTTCAGTCTTGAGTAAAGGCCTTTGTTCCAGATAGCCATCACCATGGCTGGACTTAGGACCCCTTAAACTACAAATATGCTGCAGTATCCTTATTCTTGCACTGGAAGCGGTAGATTAAAATAAACTTGACGGGATTCCAATAACTTATCCATGGGATTACAAATATAAATTTCTTGGACTGAGACATAGACCAGAAAGAGCTCTTTAAAAGTAATCAAACTTCACAAAACAACTTCAGATATCAAGAGATAACTTCAACAATTTTGGAGTGAACCTCCAGAAGTTCGCGTTACCTTTGGAATTTTGGCTCCTAGGTCTTGGTACTGCTTTGGGTTTTTTAAGAAGTTCACGAATTCCATGATCTCCAGCTTGGCCTCCTCGCAGCCCGCCACGTCCTTGAACTTGATGTCTATCCCGTCCTTCAGGACCTTAGCCGTGGTCTCCCCGACACTGAAGAGCCCGCCCACACCGCGGCCGCCCCGGCCGAGGCCGCCAGGGCCCCGGCGCACGGTGTAGAGCAGGAGGCAATGATGAGGACGGTGGGCAGCATGCTCAGCAGGAACGAGCTGTAGAAACACGCATGTTCACGCCTCCGACATGCTCCACAGCATGTGTACTTCCTACAGCTACTTCAGACACAGCTGTGAACATTTTACAATTTTTAAAAAAACCTAACTACCCTAATACTTAATCTGAAGCTCAAGGAGAACCTTAATGTTAATACAAGTAACAAAGAGAAACCTGTTCCCAACACATATGCTGCCTGCGGATACTGCCTTGATCCCACAGTCATCATTCATGCACAAGACTAAATGTTATTATCATTACATCTGAGCGGCAAAGAAATTTCTTTTTAACTACTTCAAAATTTAACACGAGTCCGGGACTAGTCTGGGTAAAAAGTCCGCTCTGACTGAGATGCAGCATGCCTGTCCTAAAGAAAAGGCTTCTGGTGTGATCCTTGCCGTCCACATTCAAACGCCTCTCCTGCCAGGGTTGAGAGGTCGGGGGGCACTACGCCCCGAGCCAGCACCACTATGGAGGGAGCAGCCAAGGCGTTCGAAGCCTGGGCACACACGGAGCCTTCCACTTCTCATCCTAGCATTTATTCTAACATAACCATGGCTATAGATGTGTGCTTACATGCCTAACACAATGCAATTCAGTTGGCCTAAGAAATGTAAGTCAAAAACTACTTCATGGTCTAAAAGGAAACAAAAGCCAGGATTTGCCTTTTTTAAAAATGTATTATAGAATTTAAACACTGCTAAAGCAAGCAGCAAAAGCCATGGAAAATTCAACTCCATTTATTTCTGGAGTGGGGAAAAAGCTGCACTGATAAAGGTTTTACAGGTTATGAGCAACCTGAATCTGAAAAACTGAACTCTCAAATGTGAAATGCTTGAAAATCTCAAAATTCTACTTTTTTGTGGCTGACTCAGCCCACCCTGGGGCAGGGCCGGCACCGCATGTGGTGCTGGGGATCAAACCATGGTCCCTGTGCTTGCTTAAGCAGACGCTTTAGACCACTGAGCTATCTTGCCAGCCCAAAAAAATCTCAAAATTCTAAAAATAACCTGATACACAAAAGATTTAGATTTTGGAGCTTTTCAAACTTTGGGGCCAGGGAAATGGCTCAGTGGAATAAAAGCACTTCCCTGGCAAGTGCAAGGGCCTGAGTTCAATCCCTGGTTCCGCAAAAAAAAAAAAAAAATCAAATTTTGGAATTTTGGACCAGGGAGTCTGCACATATCACAGCAGGTGAAGGAGGCTGAAATTCACAGCATATCCAAGGCCGCTGGTCCTGTGCAGGGTGTCAGCAGCAGCCAGGGAAGGCAGGGAGCCACCTGAAGCCTCAGGCAGGGAAGGTTCTGCAGGAAGCCACACCCACCAGCCTCCTAAGTGTGGTGATCCAAAGCAAAGCCTGAGGGGAATGCTCTGGGCAAGAAAGAATTTCTTTTAAAGCTGGGAAACCATAAAATAGAAACATAAACAAAAGTTACAAGGTAGGAATACTGTTCTACAGATAAATTCTTCCTGATAAAACCCTAACAGGCCGAGGAGATGGCTCAGTAGAAGCGCTTGCCTGGCAAGAGCAAGGGTCTGAGCTCAATCCCTGGTTCTAACCAAAAATAAAATAAAATAAAAAATAAAACCTAACAGGACAAGTGCTCTGCACATAAAACCTCCAAAACTGCTTAATCAAGATAAATGAGCCAAAAGGCCAGCTAGATCGCTTACTGGATGCGCAGGAACCGGGGTTTGATCCCTGGCACCACACGCCATGTTGGCCCCACCCCCAGCAAGCTGAACAGCTACTGAGATGGAGCGGTGGCACACGCCTGTAATCCAGCGCTGGGGAGGCTGAAAGCAGGAGGATCACTATGAGTCCAAGCTGCGCAGTGAGACCCTGCACCAACCAACTACATTAAGAAAGGATGAATGAGCCAGATGTGTGGAACTAGCCTGTCGCCCCAGCACTCAGGAGGCTGAGACAGGAAGGTCTCAAGTTTAAATCCAGCCTGGGAAACTCAGTGAAACCCTGTTTCAAAATTTAAAAGGCTAGAGATATATCTCTCAGTGTGAAGGCACTTGGCTCAATCCTGAATACCGGAGGGGAAACAATACTAAGATAAATGTAAACGTGTAGAGCATCAGTCTTGGGCAAAAGACAAGTTACTAATGATTTTTTAAAAGTGAGGCCAGATTTGAAGAGGGCTGTGAGAAACACAACGTGTGATGTGTTGACACGCAGCCCGTAGACACCGATGACAATTTCTGAAACCCTTCTTACCCGTCGCTTTCAGTGACGTAGACAACGGGCACCCGGTCTTCCCCTTCTATGCCCAGCTCCTGCTGTAAAGTTTCCAGATTCCGCTCAAAGGCGTCTACACTGCCAATATTAAACCAGACATATTGCTATAAAAACAGAAAAACAAATATCCTAAGAATGAAGTGGAAACAAAAGGTTCCATTCTCTAAAGGGTTCCCTGTTAATTTTTAAAATTGCAATAATAGAAGACTGGCTTTACTGACATGGTGATAAAGTTCCACTCAGTGGTAACCTGGATGCAATTTTCTAAAACCTCTGCCCTCCTGGGCAAGAGCCTCCTTCAGCCTTACTATCCCAGCACCAGTCGCAAGAGACACTGCGGCAGCCTGCCCCCTGAGTTCACCTGGGGAGCACTGTCCGCGTCCTCAGTCAGCACTGCACTTCTCTCCTGGAGCTCAGGCTCCCTGACAGGGCCACCAGAGGCCTGGGGGGGGGGGGGGGCAGGCAGCCACAGGCTGGCAGTACAGCTGGGGAAGTTGAGTCACCCAGGAGTGGGTATGGAATGCAGGAGGGGGGGGGGGGGGGGGGGAGTAGCAAGCTCACCAACTAGCACAGTAGCATCATCCTTGGTATCCAGAGCCCCCACAGATGCTGGGGCCCACCAAGTGACCCAGAGTGCACACACCACCAGCTGCGTTCATTAAGCCATCTCCAGATGACCTGAAAACCTACCCTGGTGTCAGTGCTCTGCACACTGCCATTCCTTCAACAGCTCGGGGAAGGCCAGGAGAGAGGCCTGGTGTTTAGTGCAAGTGCACTGTTTTCCCTCAATATTTTTAACCCACAGCTGACTGAATCCACGGATGGTGAAGGTGTGGAACCCACACACAAGGAGGAACAACTGTCCCCCACACCGTGTTGGGAGCACTGGCTGAATAGGAGCGCTGGTTCCTGCAGATGACTGACTTAGGCCATCCACGGACACCTGCAGGAGGAGGAGAGCTCTGGACTCAGGCTGCCCACACCAGCATAAGCACTGTGTTCACACTCCCTGTGCACCAGCACGTGTAGCGGATCCTGTTATGCTTAGTCCAAGCGCTGTGCATGCACTAGCCCCATTTTACAGCACAAAAATATTGCCTTTCCTTTTTAACCTTCAATCACATTTTTAACAATACCATTTTTTAATCAAAACAGTCTGAGATGTAAAACTCAGGACAGCAATGATCACCCAGCTTCTCCAACAGCATGCTCCTGGACGGGAACCTCACCACACTTCTCCACAATGTCTGCACAGAGAAGATGGGGCATACGCCAGCTTCACACAACCAGAGTCCCCTGAGAAACACGAAATCCTGTGGTTCCACACCACAGACACATGCAGAACACATCAGCTCCACGAGAGACTAAGCAATCGCTAACTCTACACTGTTCGCAATGCCTGGCTCTCACAGGCCTGTGGGCTGAAGGCACCACAGGACATCACTGAGCACAGGCTGAAGTGCAGGCTTCCAGGAGGACATCAAGGTAAGAACTTGGGGATAGAGGGGATCTCATGTACACTGAACCCAGGAACCCACTTCTGGTTCACACTGCCTCCCCTAGGCACTCAGCCGCAAGCAAACACTGTCATCCCATTCTTACAACAAAGACTCCAGTATCTGGAGGAGGGATGCCTTGTAGGGGCCGGCTGAAGCCAAAGCTGTGGGTGCATGGCCCAGTGCCTCTGTTAATACTATCACTACATAGCAAACTATGGAAAACCCCTGAACTATTTCCCAAAGTGCCAGGTAAAGTCTAATAAACAGGCAACACATGTTCTCACAGAAAACTCAGAAATGCACAGGACACAGACAACCCTACCAGCACACTTCAGGGCCTGTCTTCAAGACATATGCACCCAGTACGACCTCCAGATCCTGAAATACCTGCCTCAGGGCAAATAAACCAGCATCAACTCTGACTACGATGCAGGGCAGAGGAGTCCCAGTGCCTGGACAGGGTCCCTCAATGCCAGCAACACCCTCCTATGAGCCAGCAGGGACACAGGGCTAGGAAGGACCACTCAGTTGAGGGCCAGGGCCTGCTGGTTCAAGGATCGGCCCTTATTCCTGCATCTGGACCTTTAAACACAGATGTGGCAGTTTGCCCACCGATAACTCCAGACCTCTTCCAGAACCAAGTACTCTCAGATGCCCGGACCACCAGGCACCCAGCATATCCACTTCCACTCCTTTTGTCACCCCTGGCATGTAGCCCCACCCCACTGTCACCAAGGGTATACACCTGCCCACATGAGGAACATTAATTCATAGCCAAGCACATCAACTAATGACACGACTTACCCCATCAACTGGAGTCTTTCCTGGTATGAAAGTCACTCGAACAAAACGCTTGTTCACAACTTCCAATCTGTCTACCTAGAAATTTAAAAGATTAAATCATCAACGTACATTTATAGAAATAGAAATATTCTTACGGGCACTTTGCATGGGCTGCTTCACACTTACAAAAAGAATAAAGGCAAAGGATGCCTGCATTCCCACCTCTCCTGCATGAGAGGTGACTCTGCCCAAGGTCAGCTGTCCTGCATGCCTGGGATGCGCCACACTACGACCCCAAGCCATCCCATGCTCACACAACCTGCCCTCCATGTCCAAAGAGGGACTTGTTTTGTATCCACTCTTCTACACCTTCCTTTTCACGCCAGCATTACTTACATTGCGAGGCTTACCCAGGCTGCCCTTTTGGTTCTGTGTGGTGTCACCCCAGCAACCAAACCCAAAGGTACTTATCCATTCTCCTAGCAGTAGACAAGTTGTGATTTCAGTCTTCATCATCACCAACGGCACTCCTGTAGATGGCCCCGCAGACCTACCTGGGCACTTACCCAGACAGATGCCCCAAGGCTCTGCCACTGCTTCCTCAGCAGCTCTCTGCCCCTCACAGCCAGGCTCCTGTCTTTCCACATCTGCACCTCATCTGCACTGACACCTGCTAGCTAAAGACCTCTTAATTCTTACTGCTGAGTAGGAGATGGTTTACACCTGTTTTCTTACTCACCTACACAGTAAGTTTTCTTACTTGCTAAATCCACTATGCCGGACTCAGGAGCACCATGACCTCTCACTTCACAGCCACAGCTGTTTCAGGAGACAGCCTTTGGGGCAGTGTATCTCCAACCAACTCGAAGATTCAAGTGTCATACCAAAATGACCCCTGGGAAATTCCAGAGTGCCTGAGTGGGGGTGACTCTTCCTCAGGTGATTAGTCTGGCAGGGAATGGCTCCAACTACTCAAAAACTGAAGCCAAAGAGCCAGCAGGCTGAGAGGGGAGTAACAGAGCACCCTCACGTGCCTTTGGAAGGAGAGCCACAGGGCCATGCACAGGACAGCCTGTGCAGCCTTCACTTTTAGGGGACAGGCATTTGCTTCTGAGATGAAAGACACTGAGAGAAGCTGGAGAGATGGAGGAGCAGGGAGCCTCAGAACTGCCTTCATCCTGCCACACAGCACTCTGCTGAAGCTGCCATATGCAGCAGAGGGCGAGGGGATGAAGAGCCAGCCACCAGAGCTGGGAGCTAGATGGAGGAGGAGAGGGGAAGATAAGAGGAGGAACAATGAACAGCAACTTGGACAGGAGAGACGCGATTCCAGAGGAGGTGATTAGACTTACAGGTCCAGATTTCAACAACAAAACTAAAAATCACAAAGCACACAATCACAAAGCACACAAACAGAAGTAAGGCTCATCCAAAGAAAGACATAAGCTCTTCCTGAAGAACTGATGGCAGATACAGCAAAGAATTCAAATGTTCAAAGAGCCACAGTAATACTGGAAAATCGGCAAAAGGGTCTGTAAGACACACAGGTAGGAAGCAACACAACGGAAGCTGCTCTCCAACAGCAGTCACTTTGTAGGTAAAGGCAGGCACAACTCCACGCCCCTCTGTAAGACTCACTTCAGAAATCAAAACCTACTGAGACCAAGCCACAAAGAAACAAAATGTCTGAGTAGGCCTGTAACTAGCAATCAGACAGAATCACGAATCCTAAAAACTGATGAACAAAAGCCCAAGGCCAGGTGTCTTCACTGGTAACTTAAAACAAAAAACAAATTTATAGTGAGACCCTGTTTAAAAACAAACAAACAAATTTAAAGAAGAACAGTAACCCTCAAATTTTTCCAAAAACCCAAAGAGGGAACATTTCCCTGACACCAAGATCAGACGAGGACACTACCAAAAGAGAAAACTACAAACCAGTATCTCTTAGGAACACAAACGCAAAACTCCCTAAGACACCAACAAACTATACCCTGCATATTACAGGACTAAGTGGAACTTATTCTGGAATGTAGGAACAGTTCGACACACAAAAATCTACTGATGTCATGTACCACATTATCAGAACAAAGAAAGAAAGAAAACCACATGAGAAAAAGCACTTGGAGGGCCGGGTAGATAGTTCAGTAGAATAAGCAAGGGCCTGAGTTCAATCCCCGGTTCTGCCAAAAAAAAAAAAAGCATTTGGAAAAATTCAGTATCTCATTTAAAAAAAAAAAAAAATCAATAAACTAGAAATACAAACCACCTTGATGAAATAAAAGTCAGATAAGAAAATTGCAGAGAGCAAGTACATGCAGTTGAAAAATGGTCAGCTTTTCCTCTCATCACAACGAGGCAGGACAGCCCCCTTCATCACTGCACACCACAGAGCTCCAAGTGTCAGCAGGAACAATGCAGCAAAAGAGTGTTAGACACCAGGCTTTGTGATGGACTGCAGGGCCCAAATATGGGGCTCACACCCACCAAGTCCTGAGGGGTGCAGCATTCCTCGCTTCAGGAACAGGGAGGGAAGGACACAGAAGGCTGGGTAACCTGGCACTCCTGAAGCAAGACAGTATCTGCTGAGGACAACTATCAAAATATAGGCAATTGGGCTAAGAGAAAATCTGGTTCCTATTAACAATCCTTATCCACCCACTTTATATCGCTACCACTCCAGGAAACGTGTGCTGCCTACACCCGCACCCTCGCATGTGCTGTTTGCTAGTAAACTCAAGAAAGGCAGCCGAGCCAGTCTGGCAGAGCTCCTCCAGGCCCCCCTGTAACTGAAATTTGTCTCTTTGTCTTTATTCCCCGTCACGTGCACATGCACGCGTGTGATACACATACACACACCCGAGAGTCTGATCAGCCCTCCTCACCCTTCGTTAAAAAAAAGGACAATCCTAACACCACCACAAACAACTGTTGAAACTAATAAATGAAAGTCTGGCAAACAGGATTAAAGTCAACACACAAAAATCAATCATCTGCAAAAGGAATACTCCAAGGCACACATGACAGCACGCATCTGTAATCTCAGCATTCCTGAGGCTGAGGCAGGAGGACTGAGACCCAGCCTGAATGAGCTACCACAGCAAGACAGGACATGACAGCAAAGGACAGGCTTCTGGGCTGGGAGCACAGTTCAGTGGTAGAACACCTGCTCAGCACTTGAGAGGCCTGGTTTGACCCCCCAGAACACCACCAACAAAAAAGTAATGTTACTCACCAAACATCAAAATGAATGCTTAGGGATTAATCTCATCGGTGAAATAAACAAGTAAAAGACTCGCATAGTGAAAACTACAAAACACTTAAGAAATTACAGGGCTGAGGAGAGAGCTCAGTGGTCTAAGTGACTGCCAGGCAGGTATAAAGGTTCCAAGTCCAATCCCTGGTACCACATGCATGCCGTGCTGATCCTGAAACCAGGTGTGGTAGAACACACCTGTAATCCCAGCGCTAGGGAGGCTGAGACAGGAGAATCACTAAAAGTCTGAACTGCGTAGTGAGACCCTACATCAAAAAATAAATAAGATATTACAAAACACTGAGATCTAAATAGGCGGAAACACATCCATGTCCATTGATTAAAGACATAATACTGTTACAGCGCTAACATTACTACTCACAGCAATCTATAGATCAACGCAGTCCCTATGAAAAGAACAATGCTTTATGCAGAAATAGAGAACTCATCCTAAGATTCTTATGAAATTTCAAGGGAATAACAATAAAACACAGAACAAAACAAAATAAGAGGTTAAAGGGAGGGTAGGGAAATGGGGAAAAAAGGAAAAGAGAAATGTTATATCATGTACAGTTACAAATTTCTGCAATGAATATGATCAGTTTATGTATCTAAAATGTACCAATAAAATCTGATTTAAAAAAAGAAAAAAACCTTACTAAAATACAAAGCTAGCCGAGTGTGGTGGCACACACTTGTAATCCCAGCACTCAAAGGCTGAGTTAAGAGTTACATACCAAGACCCTGTTTCAAACATACAAAACAGGCCAGCAAGATAGCTCAGCAGATTAAGCACTTGGTTAGGCAAGTGCAGGGACCAGGGCTTATCCCCAGCACCACATGCCGTGCCTCTGGAGCACTGAGCCGGCCACCAAGACTAGGCGTGATGGTGCACACCTGTGATCCCAGCGCGGGGGAGGCTGAAAACAGGAGGATCAGTACGAGTCCGAACTGCGTAGTGAGACCTTGTACCAAATACATTTAAAAAAAAAAAAAAAAAAAAAAGCAAAAAATACAAAACAGAACAAACAAAACCACAGAGCTAAGAACTCACACTTTTGAGATTTTAAAAATAATATAGGGGCTGCGCAGGCATACCATGTGCTTGAGGCCCAGAGTTTGACCACCAGTACTGTCAAGAAGACAAAAGAGAACCCACACAACAACAAAAACCTTACTACAAAGCTACAGCACTCAGAACAACATGGAACTGGTATAATAATAGACAACGGGACAGAATACACAACCGCCAAGAAAACCCTCCTGCACATGGCCACACGGGAAAAGGGATCTCTTCAGCAAACGGTTCTGAGGAAACAGAAAAACGACACGCTAAAAGACAACGCTGGATCCTATGCCATAATATTGACAAAATTTAACTCAAAATGGATTAAAGATCGACATTAAGACCTAAAATTACATTAGCCCTTAAAAGACGATGCAGGGTATAAGCTTCATGGCATTTGATCTAGCAAAGATTTCTTGAACTCCAAAGGTATAAGGAGTAAGAGAAAAATAGAAAAATTGGGTTTCATGAAAAATTTTAAACTTTATGCACTAAATATTTGCTGTGCACCAACAGAGTAGAAAGGTAACTCACAGAATTAAAAAAAAAGTCCAAATCCTGTATCTGACAGGGAGTGGTACTATCCAGAATTTACTGAGAACTCACAAAACTCAACAACAAAATAGTAAGAGACCGAGCAGACCCACAAGTGGCCGCCAGCTCACGGAGGGAGACACAGGCAGGGCAGAGCTCAGGTCGCTGTCACCAGGAGTACAAATCACAACTACGGCAGAGCCGACCTGACCCCGTCACAGTGGCCACTGCAAAAGCAATACAACCAAACGAGGAATGATGGGCATTAAGCCTCACTATGTCAACATGGTCAGCTCAGAAGCCTAGGGGACCGGTGGCACACCCTCCTGGGTATATGTCCGTGCAGGTCGTGGAGGCGTGGCCTTGGGTGCTGTATCTGGTCCCTGAGCCCTGCCTCTCTGGCACGGTTCCTCAGCTCTGCTTCCTGGCCTCCACGAGCTAAGAAGCTCTGTCCCACCACACCCTCCCACCATGATGTTCACCTTGGAATCCATAGACCCAGGACTGAATCTCCTGAAACCATTAGCTAAATCAGCCCTCTCCTCCTTTAAGACGTGGATGCTGGATACTCTGCCTCACCAAATGGAAAGCTGATGTCCAGAATTTATTGAGAACTCACAAAACTCAACAACAAAATAGTAAAAGACCTGAGTAGACACAAAAACCAGACACGTAAGTGGCCACCAGCTCATGGAGGTGCTAGGCAGAGGATGTTAAAAAAAAAAAGACAGCAAGAATGAAAAATGTAACTGTACACCAGTTTCACTTAAGAAAATAAAGCACTGGGGATGTGGCTGTGGCCCCATGATAAAGTGCCTGCCCAGCCCTGGGCAGGCACCACAACCGGGAGGAGGCGGGAGGAAGGGTACAGGTCTAGTGTGGGCCAATCAACACTACAAAGGGAATTACTAGTCATTATTAGTAAACTGCTGCTCTATCGTTTCAACCTATCAAATATGGGAAAATCTGAAACACTAGAAAAAAGATCCACACTCATGGGCAGCAACTCCGAAAGGATGACATAACAGGTTGCTCCCTCCAGGTGGCAAAGGACCTACCTGAAAGAACAGTCTCTTGTCACAAAAGGGAGGTGCTAGTGTGCCCACAACCAGGAGCAAACTATTCAAAATCTTCCATTTTTTAGTTTTTCTTTGTGACTTCTGGCCAATTCAGACACAGAACAGAAACAAACAGCAAGGACTATTGCCAGGCTATTACCTAATTCCCCTCTTAGACACAGTTACTTGATTCTCTCTCTCTCTTATTTTTTTCCTCTTTGCTCAAACTCTGGAATGAATAACCCATGAGTCTATCATTTTTTTCTACCCTAGTACTAAGGACAGCACCCAGGGCCTTCACACTGAGCTACATTTGCATCTTTTGTTACTTTTGACACAGTCTTGCTATGCTGTCCAGGATGGGCTGGGACTTGCAATACTCCTGCCTCAGCCTCCCAGAGGACTGGGATTAGAGACCTGCACCATTATGTTGGGCTCTGAGTCTCTTATGACCAGACAACTAAAGTTATGCAAAGGATATATGAAGATTTTTAAGATTCTTTATACATCCTGCCAAATTTCCTGCCTATTTCACATACTCTGCCAGTCTAAGTGTTATCTTTAACTCCATTTTTTTTTTTTAATACGGGGGATCAAACTCAGGACCCTGCGCTTGCTAGACAGACACTTATGCTCCCGAGCTATCTCCCCAACTGTCATCTTTGTATTAATGACTATAACCAAGCAGGTTTCTTACTCTTAATTTGAATTATTTTTTATTTTTTCCCCCTCACTTGTATTTCTTGATAGCTAAACCACATCCTTTGATTCAACTGAACACTAATCCTGATCTTCATTCAGTTCAGCTGAACAGTGATTACACAGCAAAACGTGTCCACTGGGTTTGGAAGCATCCCAGGAGATGGGTGTTCCCACCCTCACATTCCCATGCAACTTTGCAAAGAAGCAATTTACATTCTTCCTCTGACCTCTGAAAGTATTCGCATCTTTTCCTCACCCACATTACTAATGAAATCCAGGCACTGAGACGTTAGCATAGTTTCCCTGAGCTTACCCAGGTTTATTCTTGGTTCTGTTTGTAACATACACATCGACTCTAAGGTGCATGCGTTTGTATTTTAACATCTCAGAAACAGAGATCCATTCCACTGACAGGCAGCTCATCACAAACGTTTTATTAACACATAAGACATCAGGTGCTTTACAGTGGGTGGTGTCTGCAACACACAGCAACATGGACTCAGAGAGCAGAGGGCCAGGCCAGTAGGTGGCAGGGCTCCACAGCCAAGACACCTCGGGCCTCCGGCGGCCCTTACCACCCATGGCTCTGCTCAGCTTCCACCCCACAGCCTGGAAATCATGCAGGCATCACTTGGGATAAGAGGCTGGGCACACCGGCCCAGGAAGCAGCTAGTGAGAGGCAGAGGATGGGGCAGCAGCACGGGAGAAGCTGCCAGCACCAGGTGTGGGCAGTGCTGTCAAACAGGTGTCTCAATTACAGGGCTTTTCAACATTAGAAAGCCCAATGTGAAAATGCCTGGACAAACTTCTTGCAAAATTTCACCTTTTGATCACTCCAACTGCTGACCCCACAGAATACTTACGACGCCTTTGGAGAGATAGTTATTGACGAAGTCCTTCCAAGTGATTTCCCTCCCGGAGCGTTTAAACAGGATGTAAAGCATGACTCCACCCCAAAACAGAGCAGTCCACAGAAAGTACAACCTGAAGTCCTTGTCATCCCATGGAAAGTCACCCTAGGCAAAGAGAGAGGGAGTCTCTGTGAAGAATGGATCTGCACATGATCTAGGCAATGAGACACCAATCCCTCCCCACCTATCCAGGGCCACCACTGGAACCTCGAAATCAGCACAGGGCTTAGAATCAAACCTTCTGGAACCTTGACCACCAGTGGGAATCATCCTTCTTGCCCCGGCGTTTTCCTCCACCGCCACCTGCTTCCCCAGAAGAGCGTGGGGCAGTCGCTGATTTGGGTTCTGCCGTGGACAAAGAGCACACAGGAAGCTATGCAGGCTTCACAGCATCCACAGGTTTCCCCACACAGGGTATCAGATATCTAACACAAAGTGTGCCATGTCAATGTCTGCTACCGAATTAAGCACTCTAATGAACGCAGAGCAGGAACCTCCTTGGGGGCCCAGTGCTCTGCTAGGGCAGCCCCTGAAATGCACACTATCCCCAGAAGGGTGCTGCCACCCGGCCCACTTCACAGGGAAAGAACTGGGCTTAAGCAACTCGTCAGGCACCTTGTAGCTATGCTGAGTGACACTGGCTAAGCAACCAGGGTTTAAACCCAGGCAAGCAGCATCCTGAGTGCACAGTTAGAAAACAAGCACCTCTTTCCACTACTGCAAAGGAGGCACTGACAGCAGGTGCTGTGTGTGGAGGCCATGACTTTAATAACAAGCAAGGACACTCGCCTTGGGCTGGGTGTAGCTCAGGGCAGAGCACCTGCCAAAGATGTACAAGGTCCTCGGATTGATTCCTAGCACCACATCGCGCACACACCACCAACAAAAAACAACCTTATTCACACATAACTGGAGTGCAAGAATCTGATCCTAGTCACTGTTACAGGCTAAACTGGCCCACCTCCCATACCAATTTATATGCTGAAGCTGAGACCCACATATCTGAGTTGTGATCTCATAGAACCAGGGTCTTTAGAGAGGTCACCAAGTCAAGATGAAGTCATTAAGGTGAGGCCTGACCAATACGACCAGCGTCA
This sequence comes from Octodon degus, assembly GCF_000260255.1. Classification (NCBI taxonomy): domain Eukaryota; kingdom Metazoa; phylum Chordata; class Mammalia; order Rodentia; family Octodontidae; genus Octodon; species Octodon degus. The sequence goes on along the minus strand of NW_004524871.1, from coordinate 1,073,403 downwards.
ACACAAAGAGAAATCTGGACACACACACACACACACACACACACGCCCCCCACTGTGGAGATGTGAAGAGGCACAGAAAGAGGGTGGTCAGCAATAAGCCTAGAAAGCTTCTTCGCTAGCAGCTGCTAGAGGGAACCAACCCGCAGACCTTGCCTATGGATTGGCAGCCTCTGGAACTACCACCCTCCATAAAGGCCACCCTCACAGACTACCCAGATACTACCATCTTCCTTTCCGCCTCTCCCTCCTCCCGACCCACAATGCCATCGATCCTCTTCAGCTAACAGGCTGCAGACCACCAGGGGAGGCTGCAGGCACCCTCAGCCACAATGGCTCCGTGATACTCACCACCTGTGCTACACACGTGAAGACAGGTCAGAAACACAAAAGCTCTGTACCACTACCAGCTCATCCAGCAAGACAGTCCCAGGAACAGCCAGCATACGCCACAGTGGTGCTGGCGTACTACCCACTCTGGGCCGAGGCGACAGCAATACGAGAGGACCCAACAGGCTGGGCTTGCAGAGCGCAGCTACTCTCATCTCTGCTCCAAACCAAGATTCAGAGCAGTGAGCGGCCTGGGAGAGCACACACCACGTGCCCACCCAGCCTGGGGTTCCCTTCAGCCGCAGCACCCTCCGGCTCCTCTCCCCACTCTCACTTCTCTGCATTCTCTGAGCACACGCTTCTCTCACCCAACCACCCAGGCCCAAGAAAACCTTTCTAAATCCCAAACATAAGACAAAATTTAATTAAAGCTAGAGAACACTTCCAAACACAATGTTAAATAAGTTGCATATATTGGGTTTCTAACACTTTTCTCAACGGTTTCAGTTATGTGTCAGATATATCTACCAAACAGTCCTAGTTTGATCAGTCAGTAAGGTGACCTTAAATTACTTGAAAAATGACAGGAAAATATGAATACAAAATTAAAGTAAAATGAAACATGGGTCTACACAATTTTGTACATTTCTATGTACCTATAACCAATAGTTTCAAAACTGACTCAAAACTTTTTGGGTTTTTTTGGTTAGTGGAAACTAACACCATCATTTATTAGGAAAAACAATAAATTCAAACATACTCTTTTTAAAAGATACCTTTTTTTTCTCCTGCAACTTCTTTAGATTCACTAGCTTTTTTCCCATTCTTTCCATTAGGAAAGTATTTTTCAAATCCTGTTAGGAAAAAAAAAAAATTCTCAAACTAAAATTCATCAGTTTTGTATATGTGAGTTCACTTATTTTTAGGCAGCTAATACGTTGGGGTTTTTGCTATGTTATCAAAAAGCATAAGCTAAAAGTGTAAGTCCCTCTAAGTGTAAAGAACATAGTTCACAAGAGTTCTCCTTTCAAGCAATGCACCATCTACAAACGTATTATAGGTGAAGGTAATACACTTACATCTCTGCAAACAAAAATAAGCTGGAGTAGGGGAGCGGGCACAGGAGGAGGAAGAAGCTAAGAGTCAACCTGTCCCTGAAGCGAGGCACGCACTTGGTACACACCTGTGGCAGCCTCAGCAGAACACAGAACATGCGGCCACACCCGCGCACTTACCTTTGGGAGGGCGGGAACAGAACCTATGGTATGCAGCAATCACATCTGTCACAAGAGACCTTCGGCTGGCCGTCACCTGTGCTGCAGCGTACCGACAGAGCTGTAACAGGACAGGAAAACAAAGGCACAACAGTTACTTGGCATACAAAGGTCAGAAGGGCTCCACTGCAAGTACCACAAAGGAGTTGAAGGCTTCACCTTCCACAGTTGCATACACCAGCACAGAAGACTGCTGAGGAAAAACGCAGGTCACCTGGCACCACTTGACCCTGACTAGCAACAGAACAAGGCAAACAGACACCATCACCCTCAAGCAACCCAACTACAACTATCATGATACAGGCACTTCGGCAGTGTTTTATCTAGCTGCAGCGCTGGTGCTGCTTTGTGTCCACCCATCTTCAAGACTGTGTTAATCACTAGCTTTCCATTACTCTGGCAAAACACCAGACATGACAGACTTAAAGGGAAGCAGGATGCTGGCCCTGCTTCTGAGGGTTCAGTCCATGTTCCTGCACCACTACTCTGGAGCTGTGCCAAGGCAGCGCTTGGTGGAGGGACCGCTCGCCTTATCTCCCAGAAGCAAAAGAGAAGGACCTGGATCTCCCTGGAACCTGGAAATCCTCCCCCTCCAGGGCCTAACCCAGAGACCTCAAGAGCTCACCTGAACCCCACTTCTAAAGGGCCTACTATACCTCCCACAGCTCCACAGTAGCAATGAAGCCCTTAATGCACAGGCCCTGAGGAACCTCTGTGATCCCACCTATGCCAGTACTCAAAACATTCACCCAAGGCCGAGGCCAGTGCTACTTGCAAAGATACTAAATTTCCCTTAACTCAGAAAGCCATCTCTCAGGCTTTAAGCAATGGCCATGACTCATCCTCATGGCTGACACTGACAAAGGATCTACAAAGTGCAGTACAGGGCTATAGGATAACTCCTAAGGGTACTTGGCTGACCTTATCAGATACAAAAGTTACATTTCTTATTATATAGGTCTTGCTTTATCTTAGTCTTAACCATCCAGCAGAAAAGTATAAAATACGAGCTATATAAAGTAAAGCCATATTAATACGATGAGCTGTAAAAGGCTCAAGTCAACAACTTCTGCGGATAACCCACTAATATTATAGACTGCTGGACAGTGTTGGATTGTCTGGTTGAATTCAAGTACCTATAGTATTTAGATGCCAATAGAATACTCACCTCTGACAGGCCTAAACAAAAAAAAAGGGATACAAAGGAAAGATCATTTTGTGTTTGTATATACAAAATAGTTAGGATACATATACAGCTACTTTCGCTTAATTCAACGAGAAAAAAGATGTGTATTAATAGTGTTTGGACAGGATATCCTGTCTGCTTCTTATACTACGGATAACCAGTAAGAAGATAACAATGTACAATGTATTGATTATCAAAACTGTCCTATTAATCAGCTTTGAAACTGTCTCATTCATATTTCTCAATAAAAAAAGAAAGCCATGACCCAACATCCCAGATAACACTTAATTAGTGGCATGTGGTAAGGATTGGTCATCTATTACCACCAGGTGGGAATCATGTTACAGAAGTCCTATTACAGATAAAATTACATTTTCTTTTTTTTTTTTTTTGCGGAACCGGGGATTGAACTCAGGCCCTTGTGCTTGCCAGGGAAACGCTTATTCCACTGAGCCATCTCCCCGGCCCCAATATAATTACATTTTATATAACAAGTTGCTAAGAAGTTCATAAACATGGCTTAGATAAAACAAAGTATACTGTAAACAAACAAGTTCTCTTAAATTTTTAAGCTACACAACTAAAAGCAATTGGTGGCAAGAGGCACTAAGGAGATACACCCAAATCTGGCAGAGAAAAGGTGCAAATAATTTTTACCACTTCACAGAGTAAAAAATCAGCGCAATGGTAGGGAGCAAGCCAAAGAATCACTGCTTAGAGCAAAGCTCATCTGTATTAGCACCCATTATCATTTGGCTCTTTGGTCTGACGAGAAAAATAAAACATCAAAAATAAGGCCCTTCATTGGGAGGCTGAAAACAGGAGGATCACTCTGAGTCCAGTCTACGTAGTGAGATCCTGTTGACCCTGTACCAAACACTTAATAAATAAATAAAGTCCTTCATAATAAAGACACTTCATATTCACTGGGGTGCTCTCATCAAAAAGACAAGAATTGGTGAGCATATGGAGAAATTCCTATTTCCCATTCCATTCCCTATTCCTTTTCTCCAATACATTTTCCTACTTTAAAAAAATGAGGCACTAATTCATCAAGTTTAGATTTGGAGCACCTATCTTTGCTTAGCTTTACATGTGACAGTATGAACACTACTTAGTTGCTTTTCACCAGTCTCACTCCTCTGAGAATGGCACCTGAGAAATGATGTGGCAACACAGCAAAATCTTTTCCCAAGGTCGTCACTGTAAAGACCTTCCTGATCTTTAACAGGGATATCAACCTAAGGACAAATCTGTCCTATCAGACTCCCTCAATGGCTGAACCAAGGCCTGATAATACCTATCACTGACACATCCCCTACCAGAACAGACTTCCTTCTACCTCAGCATTGCTGACTCAGTGCCGCACCAGCGCCACACCAGAGCCACTGGGAAGAAAGGTCGTTTAGGTAAGAAAAGAGTCTGCCATAAAAATCGCAAACTCACCGGACAGACCCGACCCATCCGTGGCACAGGAGTCCCACACCCATTAGTCGCAACACAAATGGGATCAGAGCAAGGTAGTGTGGGAAAACGGTCGCGATGCAAGAAACTGAAAACACAGTGCAACAGTAGAGAACGAAGAGAGAGCAAGGGGTAAATAAATGCCAGTCTGGCAAGGGAGCCTGGAGGAAGTTCATGGTTGTAAGCAGTCAGCCCTCGATTGCCACATCCTTGGATTCCAAAAACATCCGTAGAAGAAACTGTGAAAAAAATGTTCTCTGTGGTGAACAGACCCCCTCTCCCGTCGTTACTCCCTAAACAGTACTGCCTGCACCACTGGGTATTTAAGCAGCCTTTGCACTATATTAGGCATTACACCCAACCTAGAGATGACAACGCGTAAGAGAGGATGGGCGCAGGTTAAATGCAAAAACCAAACAAACAAACAACCCCAACGACAGCAACCATTTCCTACCAAGGGACTGAACCCCTGCAGATACGGATGACCAGGGTCCTGGAACCCGCCCTGTGGACACCGGGGTCGGTATGCTACCCCCCAGTGGAAACGCGGCGCCAATTCCTCCAGCGCACCAGGCTCTGTAAAAGGGTTCGGCCAAGTTCCAGGGACGCCGGGGCTCAAGCTCCAAGTCATCCGCCTCCGGGCTCCAAGGGCGGTCGGGCAGGAGGCTGCCACTGAGCCCGCCACAGCGGCTGTCAGCCCGGCCGCCCCGGGCAGCGCCGCCGGAGCGAGGCAGGGTCAGGTGGCCCTCACGAGCTGACGGCAGGTCCTGAGGCGGAGCCCGGGAACGAGCGGCGGCGCTCCCAACGCTAAGCCGCCTTCCGCTTCCGCCGCCCGCTCGCCCCGGACTGCGAGCGGCACGCTCACCCGGGAAGGGCCGGGGCCTCCGCCGGTGACCTTGAGGCCACCCAGAACAGAACTGGCCGAAGGGACTCACCGTGCGCAGGCTGTGCCGCCCACCGCGGCCCGCGCCGTTGCCGGGCACGAGCAGGGGGGCGAGCCCGCGTGCCCGGCATCCGCCCCGGCCCCACAGCAGCAGGCAGCGGAGCGCCATGACAGCTGGCGGCCTCGAGAAAGGCTACGGCCCGCGGCGCGGCCAGACCCCGCAAGCCCACGCTGCCAACGCACATCTGCGCCTGCGCCTGCGCCCGCACCATCAGCGTGCGGACGCCGACGTCCTTAGGGCGCGACGGAGGCGGAGTCTAGCGACCCACGCAGGGAGGGACAGGAGGCGGGACTAGACCTGGAGTGAAGGTGCAACGTAGAGGCGGGGCAGAGCGCAGGGGTGGGGCCTGGGACGGGGCGGGGGGCGGGGAGGACAGGGCGGGGCTGGGG
>NW_004524871.1:1060135-1067476 GCF_000260255.1 Octodon degus | reverse complement strand
ATTGCCTCTGCTTCAGGACCGGAAACTTTGGAGTCTGCAGCACTGGAGGTCTTCAGGCGAATCGGTGCCTCTCCCGGGTCCTCACGGCCTGGTCCCGGCCCCCCCCCCGCCCCGAGTTTCCAAGCCGGTGGCCGAGCGCGGTGGCTTGTGTCTGCCCGTGCCCTTAGTCCCCCCGCCGCGGCCCAGAGGAGGCGACCCGGAGAGCTGTGCCGGGCCGCGGGAGGACGACCAGGTCCCCTGCACTGGCGACAGCTGGCCCTGCGCCTGCCCTACCCAGATGCCCCTTGCTGCGGTCTCTGCGTCCGCACTGATTGGATATCATCCCTGAGTCCGTCCGTAACACCTGGTTAAACTAGGGACCCGCTCCGAGTGGTACGTGCTGCAGTTTTCTTTTTAGAACGAGTAACTTCTGCAGCCACGGTAGAGCAACAGAATCCGACACAGCTAGGGGGGAAAGAATACATAAAATGCAGTTCTGGGGACAGTGAACATGGGCAACAAAGGACCCTAACCTGAGAGACAGGCTCTGCGGGCCAGGAGGGGAGACAGGTGAGACCTCAGTCTCTCTTCAGAAGCGATGGGACCAGGAGGCTAGGTAGAAAAAGTACCGAGGTGACAGGAGGTAGCTATATGAGGACACAAAATAATTGTTTCAACTGTTTTATAATATGCAAAAACAAGAAAGACTGCATATATTGTAGTCAAGAACTCACAAAAACTTAAAACTAAACTCAACATAGAGATGTAAATTCAGTATTGTAGAAGAAAAAGACAGGATTAGTGAGCTTTGAGACAGCATAAAAACGGTTACTGCTTGCATCCAGGTGTTACCCCAGTGCCTCCTGTGCTCATGGGTGAGTCTGGAAGAGCCCTTCTTGGGGTTAGCCATCCAAATTGGAAAAATAGAATCTTATTCACAATGATGTGACCCTATCTTACAAGTCCCAAATGAGCTGTAGAAAAAAGCTAATAGAACTATGAAACACATTCGGCAAAGTTGCAGAATACAAGATCAAACACAAAAATCAGTACGCTTCTGCATATTTGCAATGAGTAATCCAGAAAAAAACCCTAAATTATTATACTTACAAAAGCACCCAAAAGAATAGAGGACTTAGGGTAAATGCAAGCAAGGAGGAAGAAACTCGCTCACTGGAAATACAGAACACTGCACTGTGGTCCACAGATGGGACTGGCGCCCTGTCACAAGTCTACCAGCCCTCCCATGAAAAGGCTAATCCTCAAGTGCATATGGAATGAGGAGTCTCAAATGCAACCTTAAAAAATAAAGGAGGATTTGAAACTGTCTCATTGCTATATGTTTATCAATAAAACTTTGAAAAGAAAAAAAAAGAAGAAAGGAGGATTCATACTGCTGAGTTACAAAACTTAATATAATCAAAGTGTAGGCATAAGAATGGACGTAGGGTTAATGGAGCACAATTGAGACTCCAGAAGTAAACCAATACAGTTCAATTGACTTTCAGTGAGGATGTTGAGTCCATTCAGTGGGGAAATAGTCCTCTCAGCGGTGGTTCTGGGAGAACTGATTGCAAAAGAATGAGCTGGAACCCTACTTCACACCACATACAAAAGTTAAACAGATGCACAGCCTAGCTATAAAAAGTAGAACTATGAAACTTGGAGAAATAAACAGATATAAATCTTCATGACTTTGGATTTTGCAAGTGGGTCCTTAAATATAAATCAAAAGCACAAATCCAGATTGGTGGCGCATGCCTGTAATCTCAGCACTTGGGAGGCTGAGGCAGGAGAATTGTTGTAAATTTGAGACCAGCTGGGCTAAAAAACTGAGCTCATGGCTAGCCTGAACTGCACAAAAGACTGTGTCTCACAAAGAAAGAGAGGGAAAAAAAGACACAACAACAAGACAGATACATCCTACTTTATTTACTACAGTTTAGAATTTCTGCATATCAAAAACTATTTTCATTTTCAACAGAGTGAAAAAACAGCATTGATTAGGCGAAAATATTTGTAAATCACGTATCCAATAAAGGTTTGCTACCCAAAATACATGACAAATTCCTATAACTCAATAACAAAAGTACAACTTAATTTTTAAAACAGGTAAAAACCTTTTAATAAACATCTCTTTAAGGGGGCCAGAGAGATGGCTCAGGGGAGTGGGCACTTCTCTGGCAATTGCAGGGGCCTGGGTTCAATCCCCAGTTCCGCCTAAAAAATAAAAATAAATAAATAAAAAACATCTCTTTAAAGGATCACAAAGGCCAATAAGCACAGGAGCAGATGCTCAACACCATTAGTGGTTGGCAAATAGTGAGATGTGACTTCCCACTTACTGGGATAGCTATAGTAAATCTAAAAAACAAACAAAAAAAATTAGATAAAAAGTGTGTGGGGGAAATTGGCATCTGGAATTTTTATGGTGGGAATGTAAAAGGAGCAGCTGCTATGGCAATTTTTTTTTGTACTGGTAATCAAACTCAGGACCTTGCTCTTGCCAGGTAGGCACTGTGCCACTCAGCTATCACCCCAGCCCTATGGCAGACAGTTTGGCAATTTTTCAAAAAGCTGAATACTGACTTACCATATGACAATATGGCGCCAGTGGCTTCCCTCCTAGGTATATGCCAACAAGAACTGAACTGGGGATTCAAACATACCTGCAGACCAGCATCCACAGCAGCATTACTCACAACAGACAAAGCGCCCTCGTGGTGGATGAGCAGGCTAAATGGGGGCCAGAGACCACAATAGGATAGTATTCTACCGTAAAGAAAGGAAGGTCCCAATACATGCTACAGCAGAGAACCCTTGAAAACATGCTGAGTGAAATAAGCCAGGCACACGGAAGGCGAGGACTGCACGGGCCTCCGGAGGGTGAGTATCTACGGAGGCAAGTTCCTCGAGCCCAAAAGTGGATTACAGAGGAAAGGAAGGGGGGTACTGCTTAGTGATTACAGAGTTTTCTGTAGCAGTGAGAACATCTGGAAATAGAGGGTGGTGATGGTCACACAAAACCGTGACAAGAAATGTGTGTAATCTCAGTCCTGAGGGAGGCAGAGGCAATTTTGAAGCCTGCATTTTGAATCCTGTTTGGGCAACTGTCTTAGTCTCATTGCTGGTACAAAATACAGGGCACCCCAAGCTAAGGAAGGAAAGGTTTCTTTAGTTCACAGTTTGTGGGGGCTTCAGTTCCTACTGAAGGCTGGCTCCAAGGCGCAGCGGTACGTGGCAGCAGGCAGCCTTCCATGGCAGCGGCGGCAAGCAGCAAGAGCAGAGGGAGGGCGGCAGCAGCTAGCAGGCCTCTCCCTCCCTAGGCTGTGTCAGGCCCTCTGCCCCAGGGCGGTGCAGCACTCACTCCCATAATCCCCCTCAGTTGGATCATGAACTAATTGCAAATTCTAGAAGTCGCCCCAGTGACAGCATGAGGCTTTGGGGGACAGCAGCACACAAACCAGAACTGCAACTTATGGGATCCTGAGTCAAAATTGTTGAAAAGACTGGGGACATAATTCAGTGACAGAGCACTCCTGTGGTCTTACTAATGGCAAAAAAAGTCAATGTAGTTAGCAGTACTGAATTGAAAACTTAAAGCAGTTAAAATGACAAACTTTTTCATAATAAGGAAGTGAAGGGAGGAAGAAGAGGGAATGAAAGCAGAAATGGGTGTTTTATGCACCAACTCCACATGGAATGTGGTCATGATGAAACACAAACGTAGTAATAAAAATAAAACCAGAGGAAAAAAGTGTGCTTCAGTTAAAAAGAAAAGACAGCTTGGCCAGAAGAGCCCAATGCCTGACCCACACCCCTCCATGCGTGAAGCACCCAGGACTGGGCGACTGGCTCAGCCAGAGGAGCCAGCGTAAATGCGCTGGGACGAGGGGAGGAAAACCACGCAGACTCCTCATTTCCAGTTGGTTCTGTTACATGGCTAGGGCTTCGCTCAGATGGTCTCAAGTGTGAAATCAACAGTTACCACGCTGCCAATTTCTAAATTTTGCTTGATGCTGTCATGATTGCTAATTGTGATTCTGTAGCTTGGATGTTGTATTTACTGTAGCCACTTTTCTCCCTTGGGTAACAATATTGGGAAGCTCTGGGATAAGAACTTCAAACAGCTCTGCACCTAAAGAATGAGGACAGAGGTAACTGGAACCAACTTCCCCATCTCAGTTAATTGGAAGAGCAGGATCTCAGGGCGGACATAAGCCAAGAATCTGCAACACACAGACGATACCCCTCAAGTACAGACTTTTCCTAGAGAGCTCTTGACAGCAATGATATAGATACCTACTATTAAACTCACAAGTATCATCACAGAAATCCACATAAAAATTTTCTTTTGAATAGAAAATGTCAAGACAAAGGACCAAAATGCAATCTCAGACCTCCAGCCCAGCCTGAGAAAGTTCAGGAGACATCAACCTAGAAGGTATTGGAAGTTGCACACCTGAAATGTCTGAAATGATAGAAACTGAAGTAAGGAACAACTCCAGGAGGCTATAGAGGAAGTCAGATCAGAAATAATCTCTTAGGTGAAAAAAGAAATGATAATCATAATGCAAGAATTGCTGAGCATATCTAAAAAAGACATAGATAAAACACAGTATAGAAACATGATGAACACTTTGAGTGAACAATATAGAAACTGAAGTAAAGAGCATTAGAATGCATGAGACAGATTCAAAGATACACTCAGTAAATTAAAAATTAAATTGCAAGCTAGTAAAACCACTCGAATGAAACTTAAGGTAGGCTTTCAGACTTTGAGGATATCAGTGCAGCTAGAAATCATGAAAGATTTCTTAAAAATAACAAGGAAGGAAAAAATAATTCAACAGCTCCAAGATGACACGAAGAACAATACAAGACCGTGTCTCAGTTACTCTTCTCCTTGCTGCAACAAATACCTGACACCCAAAATGAAGGGAGGAAAAGTTTGTTTATCTCACAGTCAGTGGAGGTTCCAGTCCATACTCGGCTGGCTCCAAGGCAGCGCATGGTAGAGCCCAACCTTTCACGGTAGTGGCAAAGAGCAGAAAGCTAAGCAGAGCGCAGCAGCTCAGGCAGCTAGCTAGCCTCTCTCCCCTCCTCACATTGTACTCATCTGCGCAGGGCAGTTGCAACAACCACACCCAAACTCCAGGGGCCAGCAAGATAGCTCAGCAAACTGACGCGCCTGCGTAGGCAAGTGCAGGGACTGCAGTTAGATCCCTGGCACATGCCATGCCAGCCCCACCCCCGGGCAAGCCGAGCCGGCCAGAGTTCAGGCTGACTGGCGTAAGCCTGTAACCCAGAACTGGGAAGATGAAAGCAGGAGGATCACTATGAGTCTGACCTGTGTAGTGAGACCCTGTAACAACCAAATACATTTTTTAAAAAACCTTCAGAAGCCACCCCATGAAGTACATGAGGCTGTGGGGGAACACCTACACACAAACCATAACAGACTGACAGGTGATAATGAAAACAAAGGTGTCAACACAAATGACATAAGAAGATTACTTTCAGAAGTAGTAGCAGAAAATTTTCCGAAGCATGGGAAAAGAATCTGACATACATATAAGTTAGGCATATTGAAATACGAATAGCCTTTATCAAAATAAATCTACATCCAGACATATAATAATCAAGATCCCAGAAATTCAGCACAAACACACACTATTAAAAACTGTTAGGGCTGGTGAGATGGCTCAGTGGTCTAAAGCACCTACTTAGAACAAGCTTAGCAAAGCACAGGGACCGCGGTTCAATCCCCCAGCACCACATGCCAGCCAGCCCCGCCCCCTGGTGGGCTGAGCGGGCCACACACACAAAATAAATAAATAAATAAATAAATAATAATAATAAATTTAAAAAAATAAAAACTGTTAGAGAAAAGAAACAAGTGACCTGTAAAGGAAAGCCCATCAGAGTCATGGCGTACTTCTCAGCACAGACAGGAAGCCAAGAAGAGCTTCGAGTGAAGTAGCTCAGATCCTGGATGAGGACGACTTTCGACTCAGACGGCTGGACCTTGCAAAACTGTCTTTCAAAATTACTGGAAAAAGAAGATACTGCCACAACAAAAACCAACTGAAAAAAGTCATGGCCACCAAACCAACCCTACAAAAAGGACTGAAAGACACACTAGAAAGAGATAAAAATAAGCACAACTCCAAGAACAACAACTGAAAGAAACCAATAAGCAGGGCCAACAAACACAGGGGAAAAGTATGGAATTGATGACACAAAAATAACATGACAAAATATGTGAATATGCGTATCAGTTATTACCATCATTGTAAATGGCCTCAGTCCACCAATTAAAAGAAATAGGCTGACAGGGAAGAAGCAAAATCCAACAATATGCTGTGTACAAGAAACACATTTAACTTAAAAGGAAATACACAGACTGAAAAGCAAAGGGTGGAAAACAATACTCATATGACAGAAACCCAGAAAAAACAAAAAAAACCAGGAGTAGCTATTCTATTCCCTGACAATGTGAACTTCAAATCAAGAATGAGTAAGACAGATAAAGAGGGTCACTATATACTTTGTTAGGAGAAAGCTTCAAGAGTAAGATACAACAATCATAAATATGCACGTACCAAATATGGGAGCACCCAACTATATAAGAAAAATACTAATAGACATGAAACATCAAATAACCAATAACAATTGTGACAGGGACTGTAACACTCCATTGACACAGAGATAGATCAACTAGACAAAAAAAAAAAAAAATCAGTAAAGAAATAACAGGACTGAATGAAACTTGTGAACAAATGGACTTAGTAGACTTTTGTAAGAGTGTTCCACCCAACAACATCCTAATACACATTCTTTTCTGCTGAGCACGGATGGTCTCTAAAATAGACCATACACTAGCCCACAGAACATGCTTAAGTAAATGCAAAGGAACTGAAATTATCCCACACATGTCGTCGTATGATCATAATGCAATCAAGTTGGAAATTAGTGACAAAAGAAACCACAAAAACTCAATAAACACATGGAAATTAAATAAAACCTTTCTGAAGAACTAATGGGTCATAGATGAAATTAAAGAAGAGATTAAACAATATGTGCGATCAAATGAAAATGCAAGTACAACACACTGGAATCTATGGGATGCAAGCAAAGCAGTCGTCAGAGGGAAATTTATGGTGGTAAACTCACATGAGGAAAACAAAACAAGAAAAAATAACCTAGTGCTGCACCTCAAGCAGTATTTTATAGAAAAATAGAGCAGGTCAAATCCAAAGCCCAAAAAAGGCAGAAAATTGTAAAGACCAGAGCAAAAGTTAATACATTTGAGACTAAGAAAATAACACAAAGAATTAATGAATCAAAGATTAAGTAAAA
>NW_004524871.1:1057981-1059464 GCF_000260255.1 Octodon degus | reverse complement strand
TAGGCCAATCTCTTGAATTAACATATTTGCAAAAATCCCCAATAAAATACTAGCAAACAGAATGCAGCAAAATCATCAAGCATTTTATACAGCATGACCAAGCGGGATTCATCCCAGGGCAGAAAAAGCTTTTGGCAAAATCCAACACTCATTCATGATATAAAACAAAAATTGGGATAGATGATCTTTACCTCAACCTGACAAAAGCCATCTATGACAAACCAACAGCCAACATCATGCTAAAGGGACAAAAACTGAAAGCCTTGACTCTAAAATCAGGAACAAGACAAGGATGTCCACTGTCGCTCCTTTTCAATACAGTTCTGGAAACATTAGGAGCAATCAGGCAAGAAAGAGAAATAAGTAAGAATAGGAACAAAGAAGTTAAAGTATCATTATTCACAGATGACACGATACTGTACATGGAAGACCCTATCAACTCCACCAAAAGACTTCTAGAATTAATAAATAAATTCAGTAGTATAGCAGGATACAAAGTCAACACTAAAAAATCAGTAGCATTTTGGTACACAAACAACAAACTCACTGAGAAAGAAATTAGAAAAACCAGACCCTTCACAATAGTATCCCTCAAAAATGAAATTCTTAGGAATCAATCTAACAAAGAAAGAAATAGAACTGTACACTGAAAAATACAATACTCTGAAAAAAAGAGGTCAAAGATTTCAGAAAATGGAAAGATATTCCTTGCTCCTGGAGAGGAAGACCCATATTGTGAAAACGGCCATACTCCCAAAACTGTTATACAGATTTAATGCAACCTTAGTCAAAACACCATTAGCATACCTCATCTAGAGATCTAGAGAAAGCGTGCCTAAAGTTCATTTGGAACCAGAAAAGACCTAGAATAAAAAAGGCAATCCTGGCCAACAAAGGCAAGGCAGGGAACATCACAGTCCCTCACTTAAAATTATACTACACTTAAAATTGTACTACAAAGCTACTGTGATGAAGTCAGCACAGGTACCAGTTTAAAAAAAGACCTGATGATCAAAGAACAAATTAGAAGATACAGACACAACTGCAAACACACTCAGCCACCTTATCTTTGGCAAGAGGGCCAAACATGTTCACTGGAAGAAAGGCAGCCTCTTGAATAAATGAGGCTTGGCTCTCCTCAAGCTGAAGAGTAACACTAGACCCATGCCTACCACCATACACTAAACTAAAGTCAAAATGGATGAAAGTTCTAGGCATTAAACCAGAAACACAAATCTACTAGAAGAGAAAAATAGAACTCTTTAAGACATAGGAGTAGGCAGAGAGCTCATGAACAAAAATCCAACTGCACAGGAAATACTTCAAAGAATCAACAACTGGGACTTCATTTTATTGAAAAGTTTAATCACATCAAAAGAAATCACCAACAGAGTGAAAAGAAAGCCCACCAATTTGGAAAATATTTTAGCCAGCTGTGCCTCAGACAAAAGGTTTCTATCTAAACTCCAGCCAGGGGCTGGAG
>NW_004524871.1:1047667-1056451 GCF_000260255.1 Octodon degus | reverse complement strand
TGTTTCTTTGACTTACAGTTTACTTTTAAGGCATGGTATGATATTTTCTCCTAGTATTAGAAACTTTAAAAAGTGTATTTCCATTTTTCACTGACTTTATATTAGTTCTTCCTTGTCTTTTACACACACACACACACACACACACACACACACACACGTATATAACCTGACATAAGATTGATATTGTTTTTGTGGAAATCTTCAATGACTCTTAAATGGGTTTGTCTAATATAATTATATTTTCCATAGTCCTGCATAACTACCATTTTGAGAGCTCTTTTTTCTTTATCCAGGACCGTGCAACAACTTCTCCTGCCTTCTGGGCTCTGGTCTTTGTTATTTTCTATGTGCTACATCTGCAGGTATTAGAATATTTAGAGTTTGTATAACTACAAACTATTTTACTTTCAGTTTTCAAAGGCAAGCTTGCTAAGTACAGATTCGATGAGGACAGATTGTTTCAGTCCTTTGAAGTCTAGTTTCTTACCCGCCTGCTCTTCTCTTTCTAATGTGGACTAAGATGCCGTTTAATTCTGTTCTTCCACAGCTAATATTTCCCTTATGAATACCCTTTAATGATTTTTTTCCTTTACAAATACTTTTGGACAATTTCATTTTTATGTATCTTACTATAATTTTATTCATATTTCTTGTGCAAATGGTTCATTTTTCTTGGAACTGTGGTCTATGATTTTAACTAAATTCAGAAATTTTAAGGGCCAGGGAGATGGCTCAGTGGAATAAATGCTTCCCTGGCAAGCGCAAGGGCCTGAGTTCAATCCCTGGTTCTGCAAAAAAAAAAAAAAGAACTGAAATTTTAAATCTTTTCTTTATCTTTAAATATTTATTGCCTACCCCTTTCTATTTTGAGAATTCTAATTACATGAATACAAGTTTCTTGATTTTGGCACAGAGTAAACTATTGTATGACTGATCTGTAAACTCTTCATGTTTATTTTAGACAATTTTTATTGTTATATTCATTTAAGTTTGTAAATAATTTTTTACAATGTGCGATCTATTAATCTCATGTATTCATTTCAAAAATTTTTTTTGTATTTTTTAGGGAAGGTCTACAGGGTGTTCAGGGTCTTACTACTAGATCTGACTCGTAGTGATCCACCTGCTTACGGCCTCCCAAGAGCTGGGATTACAGGTGCACATGCCACCACACCCAGTCTCAGTTGCTGTATCAGTGCCCAGGGGCGAGGCTGGCACAGCAGGCCTGGGGACCGAACCCCTGACCCCTGAGCCTGCTTGCAAGTGCTTTAATCTGCTGAGCTATTTGGCCGGCCCTTATCAGAAATATTTTTCTAAAATTCACTCTGTCTACATCTTATATCTTTCACATGTCAATATTTGTCTATAATTTTTAATTTGCCATATAATTATTATTGATTTTCAATAAAATTAATGAGTTAAAAAAGACTTCTAGCTAGAATATATATTTTTTATTTTGCTTTTTAAATATAGTTAGTACAGGGTCTCGGTATACAGCTCAGACTCATAGTGATCCTCCTGTTTTCAGCCTCCCAAGCACTGGGATTACAGGCATGTGCCACCACACCCAGTCTCAGTCACCATCTCAGTGCACCCCAGGGCAGGGCTGGCATAGCGCGACAGGGATTGAACCCTGATATCTGCCTGCCTTAGCAGGTGCTTTAGTCCACTGAGCTATCTAGATGGCCCTAGAATATATAAATATTTTTTAGAAAATCAGGCCCCTGGGGCCAGGGAGATAGCTCAGTAGAATAAGTGCTTGCCTGGCAAGTGCAAGGGCCTGAGTTCAATCCCTGGTTCCGCAAAATAAATAAATCAATAAAAATACAAATCAGGCCCCTAAAATTCCAAGACCCAATCAAAAAATGGGCATCTGAGATGAATAAAGCCCTCTCAGAGGAAGAAGTACAAATGGCGAATAAATATATGAAAAAAATTCAACAGCATTATTCATTAGAAATATGCAAATTAGAACACCACCAAGATTCCTTCTCACCCTAGAAAAAGTGGCTAGCTCAGTGGAATAAGCGCTTCCCTGGCAAGCGCAAGGGCCTGAGTTCAATCCCTGGCTCCGCCAAAAAAACCAAAAATAACTAAATAAATAAATCAAGCATTAACAAATGCTGGTGGGGCTATGGGGGAAAAGGAACCCTTCTCCATTGTTGGTGGGAGAATAGACTGGTTTCCATGCAACTACTGTGGAAATCAGTGTCGAGATTCCCTTAAAAACTAGGATTAGAGCTCCCATTCTACTCAGCTATTCCCTTTCTGGGTATTTTCCCAGAAGAAATGAAAACATCATACCATAGCTGTCTCAGTTACTGTTCTCTCATTGCTGGGACAAACACCTGACACTCAAAATTAGGGAAGGAAATGTTTGTTTAGCTCAGTTGATGGAGACTTCGTCCATACTCGGCTGGCTCCAGGGCAGAACGGCACTTGGCAGAAGGCAGCAGTTCATGGCAACAGCAAACAGCAGGAGCAAATGCGAAGCGTAGCAGCAGCAGCGGCGACGGAGAGGGGTCTGTCTCCCTTGTGTTGCATTCAGGCTGTCCGCCCAGGCTGGGGCAGCACTCACACCCACAATCCCAGCGGATCAGGAGCTCATCACAGACTCTAGCAGTCAGCCCTGCCTGCATGAGGCTTTGGGGGGCCACTGGACGCAGCAATATATGTGCACCCATGTTTATAGCAGCAAAATTTATAATAGCTACATCTTGGAAACAAGCAAACTGTCCATCTACCGACGAATGGATAAAAACGATGTGATGTTTTTACACAAGGGAGTATTACTCAACTGTAAAGGAAGATAAACTTGAAACTTTTATAGGCGTATGGACATACCCAGAGACCACACTCCTAAGGTCATACTCATAAGCAGGCTGGCGTGTGTAAACATCATACCGTTTCCCTGGTGTAAGAAACTGAAAACGTAAGCAGGATCCAAAAGGTACAACAGATACAGGGAAACAGCAAGAAGTTGCTCCAAAGGAAGGAGCGACCGGGAGGGAGGAAAGAGGAAAGAAGGAAGGGGTGAGAGGCGTGTGGACACGCCGAGATGGCCGAGCTAATTGTACTACTGGCTTCTCCTAGTTCATTGAAAGGAGCAGCGCTTGTAATGTTTGCTCAGCTTTACGCCCTCGTGCCTGGTAGTCTGAGCCGCTCCTCTGCAGATAACAATATGCAGTGTAATAACAGCTGCCAAATTCTTATCATCTTTTTTTGAAATTGTGTCACTTTATTTTTAATTAATTAATTTGTTCATTTATTGTCTCTTTAAAATAAAAAAAATAGGGGCTGGAGATATAGGTCAGCAGCATAACAGCCTGCTTGGCAAGCACAAGGTCCTGAGTTTGATACCTGGTACTGCGAAAAAATAATAAAAGAAAATAAAAAGAAAAGATGGGTGAATTTTGAAAGATCATGCTTTGTGAAAGACACCAGACAGGAAAGGCCACCTAGCATTTACACCCATGTGCACAAAGTGTCCAGATAGGTGAACTGCAAGGACAAAATTGGATCAGGCTGCCTGGAGCTGCAGGAAGGGCCTGGGGCGTGAGGCCCCTGTGCTTTGTGGGGTGGGGTGGGGGGTCGAAATTTGACTGTAGACATTGCTACACACTTCTCTGTGTGAACTATTGGTTTGTAACTTTTAAATGATGGGCCATAAGGTGATCTGATTATCCCTTCAGCAATGTGTATAGAATTGGGCAGAGGGGCTCAGTGGCCAGGTGGCCAAGGACAGAGGTCCTTTGCAAACATCTTTGTTGCCCAAATAAACACACAAGAGACACCGAACACCTTTAACTACCAGGGAAAGGCAAAGCAAAATCATAAGGGATTCGATTTTATACTCCACAGGGCTCTATTTTTTTTTTTAATGTATTTGGTACAAGGTCTCACTCCGCAGCTCTGACTCATAGTGATCCTCCCGTTTTCAGCCTCCTCAGTGCCGGGATTACAAGCATGTGCCACCAGCCCAGACTCATGCTGGCTCAGCGCCCCCGGGGGGCAGCCGGCACGGCATGTGGGACTGAGGATTGAACCCTGGCCCCTGCCCTCGCCAAAGCAGGCGCTTAGTCTGCTGAGCTAGCTCACCGGCCCTAATACAAAACACAGATAATAGTTTTGTGCAAGGAGGAGAGAAACTGGAGCTCTCCTACGTGGGCTAATAAAATGCTTTGGAAACCTGCTTCAGGCCCGCAACGGTTACACCCGGCTTCCCAGAGCCCAGTCTTGGCCCCAGCATCTGCTCAGGGAGTGGAGACTCACTGTGCACAGTGCTCAGAGCAGCGGTGCTTGTGACGTCCCAGAGCAGAGGAAACAGGTCCCAGTAGTCACCATCCTACCACAGCAGGAAGGAAGACCGACCTGTGGGCTGACGCGGTATGGAAGGAGCTGACTACGAGCCGCACGTGGCACGGCTCCACGTGCTCCTGGAGTCCACAGTCAGTGGCCGGAGCCAGGGGTGGAGCTGTGCAGGGCGCTGCCGCCGGACCGCAGAGCGCGCATGCTCAGGGCAGCTCCGCCGGCATGCTCTGCTACCTTCCTACAACCCGAGAATGCCACCTACTCACAGGAAATGCAGCACTTCAGACCAGTCGAGGCGGCTGCTTTCACAGTGCTGAGATGCCCACCAATGCTTAAAATGAATCCCATGCCTTCGACATGTGGATTCTGTAATTATCCTACAATCAACACATAATAGCTTTAAATTAAGACTTCTAAATGTAAAAATTCCAGGGTAGTTTTTTTATTCTTAGAGAAGAGTGGAAGGTTCTAAAATGCAAAGAGAAATTCTCTTTCTTTCTCTATAAGGAGACAGAGGCAAGGCAACGTTCTGTGCCGGTGTTCGCAGTCACTGTGCTTGCAAGCAGAGGAAACTCATTTGTCCATGTCAGCCAACGTGTATCTCTGTGTGCTAGTAATATAGTTCCCCCGTTCTTTGTTTTATTTTTTTGGTACTGGGAATTGAACTTCCAACCTTGTGCTTGCTGGGCAGGTGCTGTGCCGCTGAGCCATGCCCTTGGCCGTTCCCCTGTTCCTTTGTCAGCTGTGTGTTCTACTGTAAGCCCCAGCAGTTGTCGGAGCAGGCACTGATCAGACAGTGCCCATTTATTTCCATTCCAGATGATGCGAGAAACATTATTCTGCGCCGATATTCACCCAGAGGGTTTCCTGCAGAACAGTCATTATTTGGTAAACACATCTTAGAAATAAATTTCAGGGTCGGGCCAGAATTTGGACTTTGCTTATATGCGGTGCGGTGCACAGAGGCGCCCACTAGGGAGCAGGAGAGGGTCACGAACCTCTGCGCTGCACTCTCCTCCAATAAACCTTAACAGGTCCTAGCCTCCATCTGGGCTTTGTTTTTTGATCAATTGTTTTTGCTGTTGTTCAGAGTCCACCTCTAGTAAGCTTAGCCCGCTGCCCCTTCCAGGGAAGCTGATGCAGCATTTTCCAGCAGTGCCCAGGCTGCTGCTGCCCTGGCCTGCGGAAAGGAGGCTAACAGGACCTCGTGGCAGTTAATATCTCTAGATGACAATGAAAATGCCAAATCCTGACAGTGAAGCCAGGTATTAGCGGTGCAAGAAACAGGAATGACAGCACAGAACGCTGAGAATATTCCTTAGCATCGCTTTGTAAGCTAGTAACTTTCCTAACACATTGGCCATGACAACAGACTGAAGTGTCCTCTTACGGGCAGCCTCAGGGCTGAGCCCCTGCCTAGAACGCGTGGTGCCAGGGAGCAATCCGCACCGTAAGAAGCACACCAGCTCCTAGTCATTTCCTTTTGAGTCTTCTACCAGGAAAGGGCTACTTTCTCCAGAAGGCAGCTTCCTTCCTTAGCGCCGCCATCTCATTGCTCAGGGTGCCTGAGGGGCAGGTTTGGAGCTGGCGAGGACGTGATTTGCCAGGTGTCTGCTGAAAAGCTGTTCAGCTCTACCCACGAGCAGAATGAAAAATTAAGATGCCCTTTAAAAACCCCACTTCAGGGATTTGAGGCATACACAGACCGTAAGGGTCACACTGGCACCTCTGTCTTTTTTTTTTTTTTTTTTTGACAGTTTCAAAACTGATTAATAGGACAGTTTCAATAATTAATACATTGTACATTTTTATCTTCTTAGTGGTTATCCATAGTACAAGATGCAGACAGGATATTCTGTCCAGTCACTATTAGTACAAATCTTTCTTCTCATTGAATTAAGAGAAAGTAGCTGTATATCTATTCTAACTATTCTGCATATACAGATACAAAATGGTCCTTCCTTTGTATCCCTTTTTTGTTTAGTCCTGTCAGAGATGGGTATCCCATTGGCATCTAAGTACTATAGGTGTGTGAATTCAGCAAAACAATCCAACACAGTCCAGCAGTCCACAATAGTAGTGGGTTATCCACAGAAGTTGTTGACTTGAGCCTTTCACAGCTCAGCATATTAATATGGCTTTACTTTATATACCTCTTTTTATTTTATTTAAATTTTATTTATTTACTTATTTGTGTGTGTGTGTGTGTGTGTGGCCAGCTCAGCCCACCAGGGGGCAGGGCTGGCTGGCATGTGGTGCTGGGGGATTGAACTGCAGTCCCTGTGCTTTGCTAAGCTTGTTCTAAGTAGGTGCTTTAGACCACTGAGCCATCTCACCAGCCCTATATACCTCTTTTTTACATTTTTTTGCTGGATGGTTAAGACCAAGATAAAGCAAGACCTATATGACAAGAAATGTAACTTTTGTATCTGATAAGGTCAATCAAGTCCCCTCAGGATTTATCCTGTAGCCCTGTACCGCAGTTTGTAGATCCTTTGTCAGTGTCAGCCATGTGGATGAGTCATGACCATTGCTTGGCCAATTTGCTCTCTGTGAAAGCCTGAGACAATGTTTTCTCTCCAGGTGACTCTCCTTAGGCATACTACATCATCGATCACATTGCTCTATGGCCCCATAATCTCCTTGATCAGAAAATTTGGGACACAATTGAGTTACATGATGTTACAGTATAGGTTCTCCTGTGTCCTGAGTCCTCACTGACCTTGAAAGGCTAGGGCCAAAATGTTGGCTGTCCTTGCAGTAGCACCTTCTGTTTTAGTCATATGCTAGGACACCTGAAGCTCAGAGTAGCTCTCCAGATGGCCTTGAATTTGTTTTTGCTGTTTTTTCCAGTGCTGGGATTCCAAACACTGACACTCCCTCTACCACATTCTCAGCAGGGTTACAGTAAAGCTCTGGCTGGTGGCAGGGACTCTGCTGTCTGCTCTGACAAAGTATAGCTGGTTGATGGGCCCTGCAAATAAAGTATTTTCTACCCCTGCACTGGCCAATCAGTGCCCGACTTTGCGACACTCCAGGGATGACACAAGATGGACAGGTACAAAGCAGTCCCCCCACTTCGGCTACCCCTCCTCCCTGCCACACAGTTGACTTTTTCCATAACATAAACTGTTCTGCTACAGCAATTTTATTTTATTTATTTTTATATACTTAGTACAGGGTCTCACTATGCTTGGAGTCAGTGATCCTCCTGTTTTCAGCCTCCCCAGTGCTGGGATACAGGCATGTGCTCCCATGCCCGGTCTCTGTGGCCAGCTCAGCATGCCCTTGGGTGGGGCCTGCACAGCATGTGGTGCCAGGTATGAACCCCCATCCCAGTGCTTGTGTAAGCAGGCACTTAGTCTGCTGAGCTATCTCACAGGCCCTGCTACAGCAATTTTAAACACATTTATTTTTAACATCAGTCTTTTACAAAAAAATCAATTTTAATACTTAATCTAGATTCTGAATAGATATAAATAGGCTTGAGCATAGCTCAGCCATGGAGCACTTGCCTGACATGTCAGTCCACAGCCAAACACACACCCTCGCACACGCATGCACACACAGATGGAAGACAGGATCCCTCTGTGAGCAGCAGGATCACACAACTTTCCAGCTGGCTGTGTCGGGAGTTGTGGAGCTCTGTGTCCCAGGGAGAGAGCCCCATTCCCCGCCAAGTTCCTGACTTCTGAGTGCCATCCTCACGTGCTTGAAGAAGCACTGTGAAAACATCTCTGGTCTGCAGGGCTGGCCAGAGTCGGGCACAGCAGTGACCGCCCACAGCGCCTGTCATCAAGGAGCTGAGCCTGAGCCCTGCTTTCCCAAAAGTAGGACGGTTGTGACAGGACTTCCCCCAGTCCTGCCCAGAAGGGCCCTACACAGGATAAAGCAGAGCCCCGAAACCTGGCTTCTCAGGAAGCAGGGTCTGGTGGGAGAGATAGCGACAGGGACAGGAGCGGGGCTTCGGGCCCCACAAAGGACAGTCACAACCCTCTGGTGGGAGACACCCTCCTGAGAGGCCAGGTGGCAGGCTGCCACCAGGAGAGGGCTCCGGGCGCACGGGGACCGAGCTCGGCTGGGCTCGCTCGCACCTGCCTCGCGCCAAGAACCTTCCTCTGCCCTCTTCCTGCTTGCTGGATGGCGACACTGGTGCTAGCAGACCGCCAGCGACGCGCAGGGCATGAGTCCGGACTGCTGCTCCCACCGCGCTGCGGTCGCGTGCGGAAACCAGGGCAAGCGCGTCCCCAGTGACCGCGGGGCGGGCTGAGCGGGGCAGGGGCGGCCCTTGCTGTCCGGCGAGGTCGGGAGGGCGGAGGGCTCTGCGGGAGGGAGCCGCCCGGGTGAGGGCCGCTGCGGGGGCCCGCGGTCTGCGCCGGCCTCCGCCCGGCCGGTCCCTCTCCCTGGCACAGGGCGGCTCCAGGGCTCTCCCCAGAGCAGAGGACGCTCCCGGCCGCGGGCAGCCCCTTCCAG
>NW_004524871.1:1023308-1046177 GCF_000260255.1 Octodon degus | reverse complement strand
AGGGCGGTCGGGAGCGCGAGCGGCGGGCCGCAGCGCAGCAGTCGGCGGCCGGACCCGCGTCCCCGCGGCGCCATGAGGGTCTGGAGCTCCGAGCACGTGTTCGGGTGAGCGGGTAGCGCGCACTACCGGCCGCGGCGGACCGCTGGGTCTGGGAAGGCCGGCGCCGGTGCCTTCCTCTCGGCCTCCCCACCCTCATCTCACCCTCGCTCCATCCTGTCTCAGTTGCCCACCACCCCGCGGGTGCTTGCGCCCGGCTGAAGCAGGCGTCCATCGGGGCACTCCCTGGGCCGTGTGGGCGTAAGGTCTGCGTGGCCGCACCTGTGCCGGAGTGTGTCGCCCGGCGTCCCCTAATCCCGAGCCCTGGGGGCCTTGCGAGGAGCTCGGATTTTCAGATTCCCCGAACCAGTAGTGGGGCCGGGGGACCTGCGAGAGATGGAGTAGTGGTCCTGTGGTCTTAAAAAGTCCAGAACTTAGGAAAAGCGCATTGGTCAGCGTGGAAACCCCCAGCACGTCCCTTGCGGGCTCCGGGCACTTGGCCAAACCCGGGGTTCCAAGGTGTGCGGGAGAGGCCGGCTCAGGGGCACTGTTGACTCCTGCCCCTGACGTCCGTTTGTTTTAAAGTTGTATTGAGGACCACCCTTCTTGAGACTCAACTTTTGTCTTCTAAGTCACTCTTTTAAAGTGACCATCCCAGGCCGTCGCAGGTCTGTAGTCGCAGCATTCTGGGAGGCTGAGGCAGGAGGACCAAAACCCTGCCCAACTTAGGCGCATAAGGAGGCCTATGAATGAATGGGATTTAGCCAGGTGAGAGGGCCCTGGATCCGTCCTCAGTGCTGAGGAAACAGCGCACACAGAGGATTTCCCAGCATTTGTGGAGTTTACATTTAGATGATTGTTGGGCTGATGTGCTAGGCTGGATTTAGGGCTTTGCCCTTCTCCCCAGACGCCCACATACACTTCTGCAGCGCCCCCCGCCCCCACCATTTATCCACCCTGGACACATCAGTGCATCGCAGGTGATCCAAATGGCGGGTGTGTGGCTGGGCTGACCCCACGGTGTTCCAGGGCTCAGGAAGGTAGGAGGAGGCAGCTTCCAGGCAGGAGTACCGAGGGCACTGGACCCGGCGGGAGGAGCTGGGCGCTGCTATCCCCTTCCCACTCCCCAGTTCCCCTCCCGAGGCCTGGGTGCAGCGGTCCACTGCCTGCTGCATCTCTGCAAAGGACTCCATCTCTTAGTATCCCGCTGGGCCACCCATACTGAGATAGGGAGGCCTCAGCGCAGGTACAGGAGGTTTAGAGACCCTGCAGGGTCCCACCTGTGTGGATGCCACAGCTGGTACTTCCTGCCACCCATGGGATGACAGCACCTGCAGCAGCCAGCCCTGGTGTTTCTGCTCCACTCAGCCACAGGCCCCTGCGGAGCACAGAGCTCCCAAGCTGTCAAAGGCCACTTTCCTCCCTTGGAGAGTGTCAGGACCAAACAGGTTTTATCCGAGTGGGTGCTAAAAGGGCCTGCCGGGTTGCACGTCACCGGCTGCCACGGGGAGCCACGTAGGAGGGGTCTCCCTCTCCACTGCTTCTGGCCTGTGTGGGTGCGCAGTTCGCCCCCGCCCAGGCCCAGTCCACTGCGCGGTTTCTGCTTTTGAGCCAGCCTGGGCCTGGGCCACAATGGGCCTCTCCTCCGTTTGGGTGTCAGGATTTTGTCTCAGCAGGGTGAAAATAACAAAGCCACGCTGCAGGTTGTTTGTAGATTCTAAGGATTGAGTCCAGGGTCCTGTGCATGCCCGGCAAGTGCTAGACCACGGATGATCTCCAGCCCTTTCAAAAATGTATCTTGAGAAAGATCTTGCTAGAGTGTCAACTGTCCCAGAACTCCTGATTTTTTTTCTTCAGCCTCCCAAGTAGAAGGGCTTATAGTTGTGCACCTCTGTGGGAAGCTGCAACTGAAACAAGAATTTGAAATATGTATTCACTGATAGGAGTAATAAGAAGCCTGTTACTGGGCTCGGGATATAGCTCAGTGGTACAGTGCCTGCCTGGCAAGCACGAAGTCTTGAGTTCAAGTCCCAGCACACACACACACACACACACACACACACACACACACACACACCAAAAACTTGTTACTGTAACATAACATTGAATAAATAAATAATAAAGATGTGTTTACCCAAAGATAGTAAGAAAAGTGGCACTTTTTAAAGAAAACGGATATTATCTGGATCAACAGACAGCTTGATTGCCTGACCATTCCTGTGTTTAGGGTTTTGCAGCGTGGTGCTCTAGTTTTGGTGTGTTGAGTCCCAGCCTCACACAGGTAGTGGTCAGCACGCTGGGCCTCGCAGCCCTGACAGGTATCGCCATAACCCTCAGCTTGCGGCACTCTCGGGCTTCTGTCGTGGCTTCTCCAAACCTTTCAAAACTCTCAAGAACCAGTTAAGACTTTTAAGCCACACAGTCAGGTAGGCATACATAGCAACCGCTCCACTCCTAGTGCCAACATCTGTTATGTGACAGAGTAAAGTGTCATAGGGCCTGGTTAAACGTGGCCATCCACAGGACAGTCTGCTGTACAGCTACTTAGAATCACATTTTTGAAAATAGCTTCCAGATGTAGGTAAACCTTATTAGTTATAAAAATTGATATCCCATATATTAAATGTAATTGCAAGTACTTTCTGTAGCACATGTGTGTGTGCACGTGTGTACTGGGGGGGTGTGTGTGTGCGAATGTCCAGGCCTTGGGCCTACGTGTGCTGTGCTCTGGGATCTGTGGAGAGAGGTGCCTTGTGGGGAGAGCTCACACAGGTGGCTCACAGACTTCTCAGGAGAGGGCACCTGCAGAGGACACTAGGGGACCTGCTGGCACCCTGGCCACCCTGGGGGAGCTCTGAATGAACACACTGTGGGGTGTACCCAGCACAGCCTCTGGGGTTAGAGGCAAGCAAGAGAGGTGCTCACCCTCGGTGCAGAGCTGGAGAGGATGGGGCGTCCTGCAGGGAAGCCTGGGGGTGCCCAGGGGCTGGTTGGGTGGCATGGGCAGGTGGGCATGGTGAGCTGGTGACCAGTGTGTGCCTGCTCATGGCCCTACTCTGTCCTGAGGAGGTCAGGGTGGTGTTGGTGTGGATACGAGGGCCGTGTGTGTGCAACTTGTTGACAGGGTCATGTGGGAAGTGACTTAGAGGATTTAAAATGTTTTTAGATGTCTATTTTTCAAAATCTTGAATACTTTTTATCATCTAAAAGCATGGCAGGGCTGGCGAGATAGCTCAGTGGTTTGAAGCGCCTGCTTAGGCAGTGCACAGGAACCGCAGTCCCATCCCTAGCACCACAGGCTGCGCCAGCCCCACCCCAGGGTGGGCTGAGTTGGCCACATCCAAGTTGTGCACATGTAGCAACAAGAAGTAAGCTCGGGCTCCCCCCTGTGCCGGGTCCCGCCCTGTACCTGGTGGGCTGCGTGCTTTAAGCCCAGTGGCCTCTCAGAGCCCAGTGTAGTGGGAACCCCTGACCCTCCCCGGTCGCTTCTCCCGTGAGGCACCAAGGGAGCCTGCAGGGGACGCATGGCCCTGCTGCTGCGTTGTGAGCTGGGGACACTGCAGTTGGCTCTCAGCAGCTCAGGCAGCCTGGGTGGAGGCCAGGTCTGCACACAGACAAGGAAGGGTGCTGTTCTGTACCCTGCTCAGGAGGACCAGGAGCCCGAAGGGCTGGACAGTGCACATCTGTGGTAGAGCAGCCTGGGGGCCTCTCCCCAGGGGTTCTGCCCCTGCTGTCCCGGAGGCCTGGGGGGCTTCCTGGCTGTAGAAAGCTGAGACTTTCCCTCCCATGGCACTGACTTGCTTTCCTACAGCCACCCATGGGACACGGTGATCAAGGCTGCAATGAGGAAGTACCCGAACCCCATGAACCCCAGTGTGGTGGGCGTGGACGTCCTGGAGCGTGGTGTAGATGGCCGTGGGCGGCTGCACAGCCTGCGCCTGCTGAGCACCGAGTGGGGGCTGCCTGGCCTGGTCACTGCGGTGAGGCCCTGTCCCCTCTGCTGCCCTCCTAGGAGCTGGGCGCTGCCCCACCCCTTCCCTCCCTGGCCATCCCCTCCCTGCGGCTGTCTCTTCTCTGGCTACGCGGTGCCTGCTTCCTGTCCCCAGCTGCCCTGGCAGCACTTTGACCCATATGCCCCCAGGGACAGGCTGTGGAGCTGGTTCCCATGTGTGGTTATGGCTTCCTCCGATGCAGGGTACCCTCCCTGGTGACTCCTAGGAGGATGTGGTTCACCTCAGTCACCTCTGGGAAGGGTAGTATCCAAATCAGTCACATTTGGAGGTCTCAGGGTGCTGTCCATATAGGTGTTTGGGGGACATAGGTGCCCCCCTAACAGCCTCTTCCTCAGGCTGCTGGTGAGGGCTGATGCCCAGGCAGTGCCTGACCCTCATCCCCGCCAGGGCCCCATTGTCCTGGCCTGTGTCCCTGCAGTCCACCACCACCCAGACCTCAGCTCGAGTGTGTCCAACACTGGGGCCCCTGTGCCCCCGCCTCACCCTGAGTCCATTTGGTTTTGTCAGAGTGTTAACTGTCACACATTCAGCTCTAAATTCTGTGTCTGTCACCTTCATGGGTGACAAAAGCACCCAAGATGAGGCTGTTTCCCCAGATGTGCCATGTGTTGAATAAATGAATTGAACCTTAAGCTCATTGTTATGCCAGTTGTGTTTGTCTTTTAGATTTTGGGGACCAGTAGGACCTTGACGTACATCAGGGAGCGCTCTGTGGTGGACCCTGTGGAGAAGAAAATGGAGCTTTGTTCCACCAATGTAAGCGGTGGCCGGGATGAGAGGTGCTGGGGTCTGGGGGCGGCGTCAGGCCACCCTCCCTGCGCGTGGCTCTGTGCTCTTCATGAGAAGAACTGACATCACAGGATTTTGGTTTTTAACTCTAGTGTAGTAAATGTGTAGGAAAGGCAGGAGTCCAGCCACAAGGGGAACCAAGTTCCGTGTGCTGGTAGCCTGGTGCCACCCGGATGGCTGGGCCCTGCTGCGTCCCTGGGGTGTCCCGTGGCCTGCACACCCTGAACGCTGATCTGGGGTCCAGATGTCCAGGCCAGGCCATGGGGAGGAAGGCGGGAGGCCCCGAACCTGAAGCCTCATCTCTCTAAAGATCACACTGAGGAACTTGGTGTCAGTGAACGAGAGGCTGGTGTACACGCCGCACCCGGAGCATCCTGAGAAGTGAGTCTCCAGCCTGGGGCCACGCAGGGTGGCGGGGCCTCGCGGGGGCCAGCCTGACTCCTGGCCTTCTGCAGGACGGTGCTCACGCAGGAGGCTGTCATCTCCGTGGAGGGCACAGGCCTTGGCCGCTACCTGGAGAGTCTCATGGCCAGCACTATCTCGTCCAACGCCAAGAAGGTGAGCTTGGGGCCAGAGCGCAGTCCCTGCGCGCTGCCCGTGCTGGGTCCCTAAGCTGCAGCTCCCTCTCGGCCCTACCATCCCACACGCACTGTCATGCAGGGCGTGTGTCGCTTCCACAGCAGAATGTGGGGCGGCCCCTTGTGGGGAGAGGAGACGGGGTATGTGTGGCTGCCCGTGCCTGGGTGCTGGGGGCAGATGGCCCCTAAGCACAGGTGGCCAAGAGCCTGGTATTGGCAGCACTTGTCCTCAGGCTCTTCCTGGGGCCACAGCTCCCTCGTCCTGTCCCCCACAGGCTCCAGCTTCATCTTGGACTATGCAAGGTAGCATCTGGACTGTGTGCTGTTTGGCCACAGACAGCAGAGCCAGGCCCTGGGCCCTGAGGTAGCATCTGGACTGTCTGCTGTTTGGCCGCAGACAGCAGAGCCAGGCCCTGGGCCCTAAGGGAAAACAGCTTGGAGCAATATAGATGGCAGCTTGCCCGCAGGGAGAGTGAAGTGCCCCGGAGGGGCTGGGTCCCTTCTTCCCCAAGTCCGAGGTCAGCTCGGTGGGGCAGAGCCACAGGGTTGCTGCCCTTGCCTCAGCTGCATGAGGAACTGTGGCAGGGCCACCATTTGCATTTCCCTGGCAATGGTGCATCTGCCAGAAGCAGCTGGTAGCCTGGGGCTCTGGGACATCAGGGTCACACTGCAAGCCTGTCTCGGGGAGGCTGGTGCCCCTCGTTGGGGGCTGTAAAGGCTGTGTCAGGCCCACACCTGTCCCACCCTCTGTTCCTGCAGGGCTGGGCGGCCATTGAGTGGATCATCGAGCACTCGGAGAGCGCCGTGAGCTAAAGGCCGTGTCTTGGTCCCTGGGACATATGGCCTGGTACACTCAGCATGACTGGCGGGTGTGTGCTGAGGGCGCAGTGTGCTTCCTGGCCTGGCTCCGGCTCTGCTATGGCCACAGCCTGCCCTGTCCCCGCACTCCCTTTCCCTGTGACAGGATGCCTTGCCCAGTCTGTTGAGCCTCCCCATGCTTGTGCCCAGCTGGGGAGGGAGGGAGCTTTACACATGGGTGGAACAGTCCAGGCTGAGGCTGACCCAAGGGCCAACTGTGGGTAAAATTTGCAGACTTTGTGTGGCGCTGGATGGGACCAGGCCACCAGGTGTGCTGAGAGTGTGGGTGTGAGACCTTCCCTATGGGGCTGTGCTCGGCCGCTGGCTTTGCCCTCTGCCCCTGGCTTCCACAGCCCGTGCTAGGCCAAGGGTGAGATGGGCAAGTGGCTGCCCTTGTGTGCTCAGTGGCACCTGGCTGTCCTCAGGGCATCTGCCTCACGTTCGCTTGAGGCTCTTGGCCCCACTGAGCTGCACTCCCTGCCTTTTGTCCAGCTGTCCATCCATTTGTCCCTGGCTCATGGCTCCCTTGGTCCCTGAGGCAACTGAAGCAGTGGTTTCCAGGCTCTGCCCCCACCCAGATGCCAGGCTGCCCAGGAGTGTGCACGGCTGGGCTTGAGTGCACCCTTAAGGAGGTTACCTGTGAGCTGAGGCTCCAGGCTTTGGTGTCCTCAGGCCAGCACTAACCTGCCTCTGCCTTTAATCAGATCCTCCCTGACAGTCGAAGAAGGTGGGCAAGAGGCGGGTGTGGAGTGGAAAAGCCTGAAGAGGCTGCAGTGCTGGTGCCATCTGGGAGAGGAGGAGCCTGCAGACCCCAGGACCTTGGCTCCGAGCCCCTGCCCAGGCCTGCTGTGAGGACTGTAGGGGCACCCCCAGGGTAGCGCCTGGCCCCAGGGCCCCACTGGCCCTTCCTCCCCACAGGAGGGCCCAGGCACAGGTTGGGTGGAGCCCACATAATAGGCAGTGCCTGCTGCGTGTGAACCAGGTGCTGGAAACCTGCTGCCCCTGGGGCCGCTTAGCCCTGGGCCTTCTGGTCTGTGCTGTAAGCAGCTCTCCTCCCCCATGGGGAAAGGGCCTCGCACTCGCTGGGCACGGGGCCGACCCTGCAGCATTTTGCACGAGCCAGGGCCTGTGGTATCTGAAGAGCAGGGCCTTCGCCCCCACATTTGTGCCTCCCATTGGATGGGTGCAGACCTGAAGGGGGCCTCATGTTGGGGTCTCCCAGAGCCCATCCAGATCTGTGCTTCAGCCCAGCATGCTGTGTCCCCAGCACAAAGGGGGCTGTAGATGAAATCTTGCAGGAGCAGCTGGAGCAGACGGGAGGCGCTGGCCCAGGGCCTGGCCTCTCGGGAGAGCTTAGCCAGAGCGTCCAGGTCCCGTGGAGCTTGCGGTCACATAAAGGGCAGCACAGCTTTCTGTGAGTGGCTTTCTTTGCCTGCTTCTGGTCAGTGCTGCTCTGGCTCCCAAATACTACCTGAGTTCCTGAGATCTGGCCCCCTTGCTGCTGGTCTTCGTGGGTGCTGGCCTCCCAGAGTGGCTGCTGCCGTGACCTTGCCTGAGGGTTGCCTGGGCAGCTGGTTCCCAAGGGATGAGGGCCTTGCTGTCCCCAACCCCGCAGGGCCACTTGGACCCCAGAGAGGTCCATAGGGCTATCCACAGTCCCCTCCCCAACCTGGAAGCTCAGCATGACAGCCTGTGGTGTGGAGGTGAGGGAGCCTGGTGCCTGCTCCCCTGCTGTGTGGCACCACTGGAAGGGTGGCCTCTGGAGTCGTGGGCCTCCCTCCTGCCCCGTAATGCTTGCCCCACAGAGCATCTTGTCACCCATTGGTGTTGTCTGGGCAACCCCTCCCTCCCACACCATTTTGCTGGCAGGGAGGCCTAGAGTCCAGGGTGTTGCCCCAGGAGAGCACAGCCTCCTGGGGGACCCAGATGATCAGATGGGCATTCCATGTGGGTACAGGTCTGCAGAGAGCTTGGTTCAGTGCTCAGCCCCCAAGGAAGCGAATGAGGAGGTACTCGGGAAGACAGGAGCCCAGGGCCACACACAGACCAGGCATCTGAACTTTGCCCCAGCCCTGCCACGTTTAAACTCGCTAGGCGCCACTGGGTCCCTGTACTCCTTGCTGCTCGAGAGGCTGAGGCAGGAGGATCACATGAGCTCAGGAATTTAAGACCAGTGTGGGCAGTGGGGCGAGATCCTGGTCTCAAGGAGAAAGTACTTTAAAAATCCTGTATTAAAAGAAACATAATCAGTACTAAATATTCAATACCATAAAGTTTTATTTCGTGAATTTTTTTACTGGTTCTCGGCAAATTCTCTTACTGCAACAAATTTCAAATAGTTTTATATCTCAGTTAGTGCCATAAAGTTTTATTTTTTATTCTTATGTTTTGAACAATTAGGTTTTTTTAAAAAAATCTTTTCCAGCTCCAGAATCGCGCGTGCACATCAGATCGTCCGCTTGACATTGATTAGCCAGTTCTGGCTTGTCTGCTCGCATGTGGGGCTGGAAAGATGACATTCATACCAGAGAGTCTCTAAGACGTGCAGTCTGGCAAGTAGCTATAAGACGAGAAACAGGAAATCGCCAGCACCACAGTCCCAAACAGGCCCTTTCTCCTCGCTGTGACCCTGGGTTGCACAGCACGCGCTCGCGGGACGCGGTAGCTGGCGGGCGCACGGCTCCCAGTGTGTTCCCCGTCTCCTGGCTAGCTCTGGCCGGCGACTGCTTCGCTGTGGACTGTCCCATAGGATGACTATACCTTAGTTAATTTATTCGTTCTGCTTATGGCAATTTGACTTGTGTCCAGTCTTGAGCCATTAAAGAACACCGCCATGGGAATGTCGTGTCTTCTGGCCGGGGTGCAAACCTGGTGGCATTGCTGAGATCTAGGGGGTGCATAATCCCGTCTGTGTTCATTCATTCACATCTCTGTGACTCCACATTTCGGCCAAGTTTTCTGGACCGTCAGGCCGCTGCCTTCTGGAGTAGGAGGCGCCTGGCTCACGATAGACTGGCGCACTGAGCGAGCTTCCGGAGCAACCAGCTCCAGAAAATTTCACATGAGACCTTGTGGTTGCTACCACTAGCGGCTTCCATATGGGTTGCCGCCTGCGTGTCGTCCCCAGGCTGGTGAGACCCCATATGGGCCCTGCTCACTGCTTCCCTCCCTCCTCCTAAGCGTGAGGCGCTGGGACAGTCAGCTGTGGGCAAGAGTGGTGTCCACCTGCCAGGGAGCAGCAAGGTCCCTCGTAGTTCTTGCTGGTCTCATTCCCAAGGAACCTGCTCTGGCATTGAGACCCCACATGCTGTCCCTGTCCTGGGGTAGGACGGGGGGGCAGTGAGTGTGGGGCTTGCTGGGGGTGACGGTGCCAGGACGACACCATGTGGGCAGTGAGTCTGTCCAGGTGTGGACATGTGCCAGGAGCTGTGAGGAAGGTCTGTGGGAAGTTGCCAGTGACCCAGTGTCCCCAGGCCCTTCAGGCTCTTGAGGCCCAGGGATGTGGAGGGAGGAGATGGGCTTCTAGCTAGGAGATCAACCAGCACTCAGACGCTGCTCCTCAGTGAGACCCCGAGAACTGTCATGGTTCCCAAAACGTAGCTCCACGTCCCGTAGAAGCACCTGCTTCTCTCACCTTCCAGTCAGGCCAGGAAAGGCACACATGGCCAGGGGCTGGCAGGTGGATGCCCAGGACAGGGACACTGCTGACACTGTGTACCTGGCCCGATGGGCTTCTGTGCATCTATGCCCTTTCTGAGGTTTCCGACTTGTTTAGGAAACGACTGCAGTTCATCTGCTTCTGCCCATGTTTCACATAAATGGAGCACACTGCCCTTTTCCTTCCTTCCATGCTATGTCATGCGCAAAACCAGGTTTGCCCCAACCTGGAGAAGAGAATTTCTGGAGGAAGAGAAGCAGACTTGAGTCACTCCCCTTCCGTCGGAGCGGCGTGTTCCCGGTGCCCCTTGATCCCAGACTGACAGTCATCACAGAGCCTGAGTGCTGCCCTGCAATGATTAGGGTGTCGCAGCTAATTATAGGTGACTTGGTGGCCACCCAGCTGCACACTCTTGCTCAGAACTGAAGCAAAGCCACAAGTGTGCTGGGCTTTTCCAGGCTGGCAGCTACCTCCGATGGTCTGAGGTCCTGCACATTAGCAGTGACTGGGAGGCAGACCCTGCCCAGAAGGGTTGGGCCAGCGGTTCTGTCCGTTCGTTTTCAGTTGCAGGCAGAGTGCTCTTGGGTCTCAAGCAGGTGAACACGGCAGTGTCCTCAGTCCCTTATCACCAGAGCTAGCAGCGCTGTCTCAATGCCCGTGCTCATCCATGGTGTTCTAATGGCGCAGCCTGCAAACCTGGTGGCCTGCCCCATAGCTGCCTCTGAAACAACGACCTGGGCAGCGTGAGGTTACAGTGCGCTGAGCTCTAGGCTTTCTGCACAGGCAAAGATGCTTCTGGATAAGGGCCGTGGCTCACCCAGGGTAGCAGCACACCTTATCAGCATCATTGTGAGCGTCTGTGCACCTGTGCTATACGTGTGTGTGTGTGTGTGTGTGTGTGTGTGTGTGTCCATGTGGCATCTGCGTGCATGTAGTGCAAAGGTGCTGGGCCCTTAACGCCCTTCCTAAAGGTTCTCTGTGAGACTGTTCACTGTGATGGTTTACAGCTCTAAAGCTTTTCCTCTGTGGGAGCCAGGCAGGCACAGTAAGGGGTGACCAACTGGACATGGGCAGGAGGTAGATGCACATACACACAGAACACACAGGAGCTGTCCTCCACATTTCCCAGAGCTTCAGTAAAAGGCGCTCCCAAGAATGTCAAAAAACAGCTGTGTAAATGAGTATCAAAGTCAGTATGTACTGTTTAAGATCTGCAGAGTCGATGTGATTGTAGTGAACACAGCATCAATTCTTACACTCATGTTTAAAGACTATACCCTTTGTAGGGCCCGGGAGATGGCTCAGTAGAATAAGTGCTTCCCTGGCAAGCACAAGGGCCTGAGTTCAATCCCCAGTTCTGAAAAAAAAAAAAAAAAAAAAAAAAAACAACAACAACAACCCACTACACCCTTTGACGATTGTGCTTTAAAAAGTATACATGAAAACTGGCTATCACAGTATGCAGGAGGCTGAGGGAGGAGGAGCTTGGAACCCAGGAGTTGAGAAACAGCCCAGGGAAGAGAATCAGACTTCACCTCAACAACAAAAACCAAACAAGAAATAGGAAAAGCTAATGGCTTTCTCCCAAATTGAGTGTGTTGCACACATAGAATGCACAGGCTACTTGTCACACCACTACAGTGGTTAGAACATTACCTCCTTCTGTGTAACAACCTCCATGTGACGATATCTTCACTGCCGCCTCGTGGGCTTAGAAACAGTGGTGCTATCAGCCAGGCCAGTCTTGGTGGCCCTCACAACTATCACAAAGGACTCATCTTCAGGCCGGTCACCAAGCGCAGTACCAGCACAGCAGGCACACCGTACAGGGGGAAGATGATACCAGTTTCTTCGTCCTCACTTGCATTTGAAAAGAAAATACTTTAATGGGGAACGCTGCGCCAACGCATCACCCTGGGTGCAGCCTTCCTGTGTTTCCTACAGCGCCTATGCATAGCCCCGTGGTTATTAGATAGAAAAAGAAGAGCCGTAGAAACGTGATCGCATGAGTTCATGGTGCCACTCACAGGCTCAACGCCAAAGCATTGTAGACTCCATGACCACCTCTGGCTCCCAGGAAGCCCGAGTGCTGGGTACGCATGTACCTGCCACACTGCAGCCCGCTTCCCGGGGTCTGCAACATCGCCAGCAGTGACTCCTCTGCAACATTCTCCTACGCCTGACCCTGACCAAGGCAACCTGTGGGGGCAGGTGTCCCTGGGAGGAGTTTGGGGAGGGCCCAGCAGCCACGCTACGGGACAGCAGCACAGCAGGCGAGGTCGGCTGATCCCACAGCTCCGCCCCACGGGGACGCCAGTCTCTGAGCTCAGCCCTGCAGTGACCTGTGCACTGCTGCCCTGAGGGACTCATGGCCGAACCAAGAGAGGCCGCCGCAAGGACTTTCTGTGTCAAACTGCTCACCGGCTGAGAAGGAAGGGAACAGACGCCCTGACAACTGCTTTGGGACAGGAATGAAGTGCTCATTTGCGGTCAGCTTCTCCTTGAATATAAGCAGAACTAGCTGTTATTAATATTTCTTTTTCTTTTTGTTTCGGAACCAGGGATTGAACTCAGGCCCTTGTGCTTGCCAGGGAAGCACTTATTCCACTGAGCCATCTCCCCGGCTCCCTGAGCTGTTATTTTCAAAAGCACATTATCTTAGGCTTATTTTTTGTTGATTTGTTTATGCAGTGCTGGAGATCAAAGCCAGGCCTCACTCGTGCTGGGCAGGTGCTCAGCATGAGGCTCTTCCTAGCACTTCAAGTTGGGGCTGGGAGCTGGGTCTCACTGGGCTGCCTGGCAAGCCCAGCCTGCCACGCTGGCAGCTTCCTGGCGTGGGCTCAAGCCACGTGGTAGCTGTGTCAGCCGTCCTCGCTCCAGCTCAGGCCAGCTCTGGGAAGCGCCTATGGTCTCGTGGAAAGCGTATGAACGAGGCTGCTCAATGCAAGTTTGAAAGCTCCCAAGCAAGACGAAGTCGGTCAGTGGTAGTTTCACTTTCACAACACAGATGAGCTACGAATGTGCTGCTTTAGTCAATTTGTCAAGTTTATTTCATAAGTTTAAGTAGTTTAAAGCCATTTACTAAACTGTAAATTTCCATCCATTAAAAACTACTACTGGAGCAGTTCTGAGGTATGACTGTTACTGACGTGGACATGGGCCTGTCTGGGAGGGTGGCGGGCCCGGGCCCAGTGTGGCCACCGGTGGGCTTGCAGGTTGGGAAGTGCCGTGTGCACGCTGACCCGGTTGTCAGCCCTAGGCACACCAGAGTAACAGATGGGCGAAGGCCTGGGCCACGCAAGGTAAGCTTCCGCGTGTGCGGTGCTGAGGTGGCCTTCAGGGGACACCAAGTCTTCTGCCTAAGTCGCCCTCAAGAGAAAGCAGAGCATCCAAACATCTTGCCAAGTGCAGGGGAATTTCCTTGTACTTTTCAAACAGCTAGGTATCTTTTTCTTTTAAAATTCATTTACAAAAATAAACTTCGGTTTGAGACTTTAGGTACTAAATTGTGGCTTAATTTAGTTGAGAAAGTTGCACTATAAAGTTATGAAAAACACACTGTAGATGCGTGAGCTTGGCTCCTTCCCTGCATCCTCGGCACCCAGAATACTCAGCTGGTCCCCACAGGGCCACAGAGCCTCGAGAGCTCCGTCATAAAACTGTTAGTGGCGGTAATACATTCTGGGCAGGGCGTGGCCCGCACCGCTGGGGGACACAGGCTATGGCCAGGAAAGCAGCTCTGCACCAGCGTGCAGGCAGAGTCCTGGTGTGACGCCCTTGGGGCTGGGCAGTGTCACTGCCCTTGCAGGGACATGTGCGGGGGACACTTGCTCGAGGTGTCAAGGTGACACTGCTGCAGCATGCTGCTGGCAGCACCAGCGGGCCACCTCGTCACCCAAGAAGCTTCACACCCTAGCTGGGGACACAGCAAGAGACCACAGGGAACCCACGCAGGCCACAGAATCTGGCCTCCACCCCCACATGTGAAAGCCAGTCTCACCCCACTGTTGCCCCAGCCAGTCTGTCCCTTATCACCCCTGGAGATGACGCAGTGTGCGGGGTGGGACCTAGTGCAGGGTCCAGCCTCCTAAGCAGACAGGTGCTGAAGGCACGGCTCAGATCTCGCTGATGGTCCGCTCCGAGGGACAGTACTCTGCAGTGCCCGGCGAGGACACCTGGAAGGACTGTGTCTTGCGCTTCAGCCGGGCCCGCTTGCTGGCCAGCACCAGGCTGCGCCGGCTGGAGCTGATGATCTCAGAGATGAACTTCTTGCAGTCCACACACACCTCCATGGCGCTCCAGTCCTCCACGAGCTCCTTAGGGAACTGCAGCTCCTCCTCCGCCTTGTCTACAGACCTGGACTTCGAGGAGAACCTGAAAGAAAGCCCCAGGGCTGCTCAGGTCCTCGCCATCATTTTACTGTAAAGCATATGCGAAAACCATCTGTCTTCAAAGTGCTGTGGGAGGGTGATTTAATCATGGCATGGGGCCGGGGAGATAGCTCAGTAGAATAAGTGCTTGCCTGGCAAGCGCAGGGTCCTGAGTTCAATCCCTGGTACTGGAAAAAAAAAAAAAAAATCCTGGCATGTTCTCCGAAGGAGAATTTCTTAGTGGAGATAAGGCTCACAGTGTTTTTTGAAAAGACACTGAAAAACCTATTTCATTAAGAAACAGCAGTGAAAGTCATTCTACTAGAATCCTGGAAAATGGCCTCAATTCACCACCACACAGCTCTGAGGCGGCGTGCACATCCCCGAGACCGCACTGATACCCCAGAAGCAGCCCGGCTGATGGCCGGCCCAGCAGGGTAGGAGTCACGAGGACAGCAGGTCAGACCACAGGAAGCTGAACTGATGCAATCTCACAGCCCATCCTGAAGTTTTCTTGTCACTTGTGCATTTACCAAGCATGCCTCCTCCACCCAGTAATGCTGTTTGGGTGGTTGCTTATTTGGACCCCAGAGCTGGAGGTAGCGAAGTGTTGTGGCTCACTGTCCAATGAAACTGAGCAGGAACGAGCGCGTGGACCCAGCAGCACAGGTCAGAGGCGGGCGGCCAGGGAGGAGCAGCGGCCGTCACTTCTGCCTGAGCAAGCATGTCCTCCCCGAAGGTACCAAGGAGTAGTGTCTTGGCACACAGAGGACAGCGTCTAGACTCTAGTCATGGTCTGGCAACTGGCTGGCCTCGAGTTCCCGGATACTGCTGCCCCAGCCAGTGAGACCCCGAGCTGCCTGCCTCCTCCTGGGGCCACTAGCCTCCTGGGCGCCCCGGGGGTGGATGCACGCATGCAGCACATCCCCCTGAACTTGCAGCTCTAGGAAGTATGATTAGATGTCATATGCAAGTTCTTAACTCCATGGCAAACAGGTGGATTTTAAAGATAACTTTTATTTATTTATTTATTTAATCTTTTTTTTCGTGGAACCGGGGATTGAACTCAGGCCCTTGTGCATGCCAAGGAAGCGCTTATTCCACTGAGCCATCTCCCTGGCCCCTTAAAGATAACTTTTAAAGAACACAATGAGATATTATTTCAACAGTTGAAAAAATATAAACTACATGACCAAGGCGCCCTGTTAGATAGCAGTTGTCACCCTGAGTGGTCACCTCTGATGGGGGCAGCCGCGTGCCAACCCCCAGGGCTGCTGCCCTGGCCCGACCTACCTGGCGATGCTCCGCAGAGACCGATGGTGGCCAACTGGCGGCTTTTCCACCGGACTGCTATCCCCTCGGTGCAGGGCAGAGGGTCCCAGGGAGAAGATGGGGAGTGCAGAGTACGGCTTGGAGGGCAGCCGCATCTGTTCACGAAAGAAGGAAGAGTGTGAGCCGGGCGGGAGGGTAAGCACAAGGCGGCCCCTGCCCCAGAACTCGGCCTACCTTCCTGCAGCACTGCGAGCACACCGGCCTGCGTACAGAGCAGAAGCGTTACCAGGGTGGCAGAGGGCGCGAGGCGAGGGTTCCCGGCACCGCCAGCCCTTCCCGCCGGAGGCAGCAGGGCCACAGGGAGGGCCGCAGCAAGACTGTGGCCTTGAGGTAACCACACCTTTGTGTTTCATTTGCTGTTTGAACCCGACTCCTTATTAGTTCCCTTGTTTACCTAAGAGGGACACTGCCAGGCAACAGCAGTAACAGGCCGACTCAAGAAATGAATGTGCACAGGGTCAAAGGTGCACGGGCCAAGGTGCCGCGCTCTCCCAGCCTCCAAGTCTGTGACCCCACTGAGGACAGGGCCTCCCTCACCTCTTGCAGAACTGACAGGTGTATGACCAGGCAAAGAAGGAGAACCTCCGGGTTCGGCAGCAGAAACAGAGCTAAAAACACAAAGTTCAGAGGCAAACAAGAGGGTGACAGCTGCCTCCCGCCCCATGGCCATCTTTGCATCCCCTGGGGGATCAGAATCCACGTCTGCTTCTGTCCACCTCTGAGGCTCCCAGCTGAGTGAGTGCCAGGTGGGGTACAGGACCCCTGCCCCACGGACCTTTCCACAGCCAGGTGGTGTCTGCTTGCTGCATGGCTTAATGAGGCACCGTGGTTTCTACACTTTACATGGATTTTGGCTTCCGAGGGCAGATGCCCCCAGCACAAGGTGCAGTGAGGACAGCTAACAGAGTGTGGCCCTCACCTCCAGAGCCCTAGGACCTAGCCTAACCCACCTGCTGGCCTCCCTTGGTGCTGCCAGCGGCCTACCTTTCCCTTCTTCAAGGCGGTGTAGATGTCCTTGTACTGCTGGTACTTCTCCAGCTCAGCCTTGACCAGCACCTGCCGGATGTGCATCACCTCCTCCACCGTGAGCGCGAGGCACTCCACGGGGTAGCAGAACTCCTCCTGCAATGGATGGACGGCCGAGTCGCACACCACCCACCACGCCACAACTGCTCACGCACACAGTTAGTAGCTTGGAGAGGAGAGGAGGCAGAAGAGAGCGTCCATGATCCGAGGGGCAGAGCCAGCACCCCTGGGGACCACACCATTCCGGTGACAGCAGGACATGGCACCACGGGACATCGTGGCCACTGAAATGACCAGGCCATGAAGGTGCCTCCATGGGGCAGGCTTTGCGCCTCCCATAGTTCCATTCCATTGTAGGGTATGTTTGGAATTTTGAAAATAGCTTTGGTGCTCTAAGCCAATTTTTGGTCATTCCTCTCCTACAACTGTTCAAGCCTGAGATAGGCAGCACGCCTGTGACACCGGCCCTGCTGTGGTACCCAGAGGAGGGTGGTTAGTGCTCGGTTCTCACAAGCGTTACGAGGGGTCAGTGACATCGGTGCACTTTGAGAACACCCTGCCAGGTCCTGGGCTGGATATCAAGCCCAGGTGGCTTCTACCCTGTACCCCACAGCCAGCTGGGAAGGCAAGGCTGTCACTGATCCCTCAGAAAAGGAGCCTCGCCCGTCTGTGCTCCATCCAGCCAGCTTAAGACTAGGGATCTAAGAGAAAGACAGAATGGTCTCAGCCTTCTTGGCCAGTGGGCTTCAGGGCCCTTGTGAGACGGTGACGTGAGCTGAAGGTCCCAACAGATGCATTAGGATTCTCCCCACACGCTGCGCTGCTCATGGGCACTGCCGGCAAGAAGCACACAGCTGTGCAAGGCGCAGATTGCTTGTGTGGTTCTGACATTCAGTTCTGTCTTTCAATCAGAAAAAACCCAAAAATTTAGGTTGTAAATGAAAAACATTAGCATTTACTGTGCTAAGAAGAGCAGGGTGAAGAACTGCTGCTGCTTGCTGAAGGGTGGGGCATCAGCTCTGTCCACGCTCACCTACGGGAAGCCGGTCTGCTCACAGTGCTCTGCAGACAGCGCTGCGACTGCCTTGCTGCCTCTAGGGGCACAGGCACTGCAGTCAGAGGACGGCCTGGCTCAAAGGCTGGGTCTCCCGGCAGCCACCGCCTGTCACCATCAGGCTCCCCCTCTCCTCTCCTCTCCTGATGAGGACAGGATTAAACGGCCGCTCACCCTGAGGGCCTGGGCACCGCCGGGTGGGGAAGATGTTCTCCTGAAACCTCATCCATCTCTCTGGAAGGGCAAAGCTGCTGAGCTGGACGGAGTCAGGCCTGACATCCAACAAGGGACCAGGCAGCCAGAGGCGCCTGCGCCTCCAGGGAGCAGCGAACTGGGAGGCCCTGCTACCCCTCAGGCGGGTGGCGGGCAGGGAAACTGCAGACCTCAGCCGGTGCCTCTCCAGTGAGAGTCACTCGGTGCTTGTGGCCTTCAGCTTTCCGTGGAGGCATCAGCAGATGGGGCTTCCTGAGAAGTCAGAGACTTCCGTTTCCCTCTTCTCTCATTCTTTTACAAAATGTCAAGTAGACTATGCTGTAGTGGAATACTCCTCTCAGGTCAAATGCTAATGTTTTATTTCTGGAGCTTTCTTAAGGACAACAAGACTTGAATGCAACATCAAGTAAAGCAGTAAGTAGTTACTAAGATGGTGTCAGTTATTTTTCAAGTTGATAAAATTGTTCATTCAACTTCCCAGAGCCAAAACAGAGGCTGCTGGGTTACCAATGTGCTCCAGGGTTGGGGGGGTGGGATCCAGCCCCGCCTAGTGCCACCATGAGTGTGGCTGCCACGTGGGACATGCCCTGGGCCAGGGCTCCACCTGCACAGCCTGCTTTCCTCTTTGTTTCCATGAGACTCAAATTTAGGAAAAGAAACTAAATCTTGGAGTTTTAGAAAGCATATCCTGTGACACTGTGAGCAACAGGCCATAGAGCCCGGGCTTCTACTCACTGCTCCGGGCCCATTTTACCAGCACATCCCAGTTAGCGCGGGGATCAGAGAGCAGCCCGTGAGGGCCCCTCACTGCAGCATGGAGTTGATGGGAATTGGTATTTATACAACGTTCTTGGTTAGGAACACTCCCGTACAGAATGGGCAGGCCCTTGAAAGTTATGCAATACAACCCGATTCTCAAGGTTTTAATAAGCCAAATGAAGGCAAATTTAAATAAAAATGTTGAAAGTCAGAGAAGCCCTCACAGGCTTAGGGCAGCTCGTGGGCCTCGGTGCCTGCAGCTTGGGGTCTTGTATCACAAATGTCACCCTGCACCTGGCCCACGTTCCAGGGAACAATCCAGGAGATTGCAGGACAAGCCCTAGAGTTTCCCTTCTTTTTGCAAAGCCTCCATTCTCGGCCAGGAAGAAGAGCAAAAACTAAAAAGCAGCCACAGGGTTCCCTGCTGAGGACACTTACTGACTTAGTGACACAGTGGAAAAGTGGGGCCTTGGGCTTTGCAGTACCCAGCACACAGGCAGACAAGGAGTGCTAGAAGATATTACTGTCTGAGGGAAATCTCCACAAAGTTAACAAAATACAAAATTACTTAATGTCTTCAATGATGAAAAGAAATGCTGCAATTTCTCTTGACAGAGAAGCAACAAAGTGCCACCACAGTGTGTGGCAGTGTTGGAAGAGGCCAGGCCCGAGCCCAACAGCCTTAGAGCCCATGGGGAAATCTGCTGGGACTCCACAGCAGGGAGGGCAGAGGCCGCCCCCCAGGGAGCAGCTCCCAGAGGGCGGCAGGGCCCAGGAGGAGATGTCCCAGGCACATGCCGACCAGGAGTCCCCAGGACACGGAGTCCCCCAGGACACGGAGTCCCCCAGGACACGGACACCAACAGCTCTCCTGTCTGATGCTGCATTTGAGTCTGTTATCCTTTCGGTGATTTCTCTCTGGAAAAGGACCATAGCATGATCTATGCATCCTACACAAGACTGGAATCATTGACCAGAAGCAGTTAATTCTCTCAAGAGTGCAGCAGCTGTCACTGTCAGAGAGAGAGACAGTGAGAAAGGATCCCGGAACCAGCAGAAAGAGGCCAACCTGTGCGGGTCTCCACCTGCTGGCCAAAGCTCTCTCACACAGATAATACACAGCCCCTGCCACCCCAAACACGGCCGCTTCCAGAGGGTGGGAGCCGAGCAGAGAAGCTGTGTGTATGGTAGAGAAAAGTGGTCGGAAAGGCGTCCTTGGCCATACACCAGTTGTCCTAGGAACCTGAACGACAGGGAGAGAAATGGCAGGGAAAGAAAAGCAGACGTTCACGCTGATTGAGTGACCTGCAAACAGCAACCACAGATCATGAATGAAAACACAAGACGCCATGGATGGTGCCAGTCCTTGCCAACGCAGCCTCAGTGTGCAGACCAGGCCGTGGGGTCACACGGCCTGGGGGCAGCCCCACAGCACATGCCCCGGCCCCACCCACCACCTGAACAAATGATGGGAAAGCTACGTGTTAACATCCTACAGAGAGAAAAATTACCCACAACAAAAACATTCCTGCCATTTTCGGTTGACAAACACAAAGGCTCCTTGTTTCCTAAAACGCAGCTGAACTTTAAAGCCAATTCCCGCACTCTGCAAACTGTGCTCACTGAGCTGGAGGTGCCACCAGCACAGCGAACTGCAGGGGCCTCGGGAAGCAGCCAGGGAGGCGCAGTGGGAGCCGCCCACGCGGTCCCAGGAAAGGCTCCTGCCGCCTCCCTCCTGCACCCTCCGTGCAGGCCAGGGCTCGCTCTCCCTGCCTTCCCAGCGCCCTTCTCATGCCTGCAGATCGTCCTTTGCTCCCTTCTGTCCCCCAAAACAGCTCAGGCTGGCCACACACACACCCCAAGTTCAGCGCAGGGCAGAGGCTCCTCGGTCTCAGTCCTCCGTGGCCCGTGGTGCCCTGACAGCCCCTTCACACTGGTGACCAGATCTGCGCTCGGTGAGGCTGTGTGACTGCAGAAGCCAGGCCAGAAGGGGACTGACCGACTGACTTGTGGGACAAGCTGGATGCAGAG
Source organism: Octodon degus (assembly GCF_000260255.1). Lineage (NCBI taxonomy): Eukaryota > Metazoa > Chordata > Mammalia > Rodentia > Octodontidae > Octodon > Octodon degus. The sequence continues at coordinate 1,025,460 of NW_004524871.1, read as the reverse complement.
AAGACCACCGTCACAGAAACCCCTCTCAGATGCTTTTAGGTTGTGACAATAAACATGTTTTAGTAAAGCAACAGCTGGCTGGCCTTGGAAGCCTTTGGAGCTTGGAGTTCGCGCATGTCAGGCTAGGTTCTGCTTTTCTCCGTGGGCCCCAAAGAGGCTGAACTCCTTGAACAGCAAGTCTCTGTGACCAGGCAGGGTCAGGGGACTCTCACCACAATGGCCATAAAGCCACTGACTTAACTGTGGCAGCTGAAGGAGGGGTGGCTGACACACTCCCTGTGCCGAGCTGTGGCACAGTGTGCCCCTGTCTGAGGGCAGCACCTACTGCTGATTCCCGTAAGCCTGCACTGACCCTGCGCGTCCTGGTGTCCGTGTCCCTCACCAGGCTGTGGCCGCACGCGGGGGAGCCGCTCTCCATGCACTCGCAGGCTCTGAAGCAGGGCAGAGCCACATCCACCAGCTCTCGCTGTAGGGCTGCCGCCCTGTATCCTGAGGCAGCTCCTGCCCTGCAGCGTGCAATACCAGCCGGGGCAATGTGCGGCAATCGCCCCCAGCTGACAATCTCCCTGTCGGGTGCTTGGCACGCCAATCTCAGGCTTTGTTAAGAGTCTTCTGATCTGTTTTTTAACAAGTTTTAAATGGATTGGTACCCATTTAAAGGTAGAAAGCATTTTTAAAAAATCTTTTATGTATTTATTTGGTACAGGGTCTTGCTACGCAGCCTGGACTCATAGTGATCATCCTGCCTCAGCCTCCCCAGCACTGAGATTACCAGCATGAGCCACCATCATGCACCACCACGCTCGAGTTCAGTGACCAGCTTGGCTCCCAGGCTGGCACAGTATGTGGTATAAGGATTGAACCCAGGTCCTTGCGCTTGCCAGGCAGGCACTTAGACCGCTGAGCTGTCTCCCCAGCCCTAGAAAGCATTTCCTTAAAAATTCATTGTTTGGGGCTGGCCAAATAGCTCAGCAGACTGAAGTGCCTGCTTAGGCAGACACAGGGGCAGGGACCCAGGTTCGATCCCCAGAGTGCCGGGCCAGCTCTACCCCCAGGGCATGCTGAGAGGGCGACTGAGTGTGACTGAGACTGGGTGGTGGCACACCCCTGCAATGGCAGCGCTTGGGAGGCAGAAAGCAGGAGGCTCAAAATGAGTGTGATTTCTGTAGTGAGACCTGATACTAACTACACCTAAACATTAAAAAATAAATTCACTGCTAGATCTAGAGAAAAAAGGACTCAAAATGAACAAAAACTGGTCAAGTTTCAATCAGCGCCTGTTTTCTTTTTAGATAATAAGAAGCTATTCAACATCCACTGTAATTTGCAGAAGCTTCTTCGCAATCATTTTTTCTCATTGCCAAGCGAGGAGGGTTGGGGGAGCGCTGAGCAGCACAGCCCTTGGCACTGAGCTGCATTCCCAGCTCTTTCTTTCTTCTTTAGACACGGTCTCCCTACACTGCCTTTCTGGGCTGACACCTGCTGTCCCACTGTTTGGGCCTCTAAGTGTTGGACTCCAGCCTGTGGCACCTCGAGGCTGCTCGTGTCATGTGAAAGCAGGTGAAGGGGCAGGGTCCTCGGCTGGCACTCACCAGAGAGCGGGAGCTCTGCCGGGATGGGGGCAGGAACTGCCGTACGTTCGTGGGTGTCTCCTTCTCAATGGAGTGGCGTCTCTGGGGTGGCTGCCGCCTCTCGGGCTGCGGCGTGGACGATATGGGCAGGAATTTTGGAGGCTCTGCAGATTTAAACAAATAAGCAGACTTGCTTACAAATAAGTATCTCCACTCTGGCTTTCCTGATAGCGAAGCCTTTGGTACAGCCAAAAGGGGCGACGTCGGGATTGCTGTGGAGGGGTCTCTAGCACAGGCTTGAGCAGGAGCAGCGAGGAGATGGAGGCGCTGTGCTGTGTGCCTGTTACACATCCAAGTCCACACAGGAAAATGCAGTATTCAGTGCAGCTCAGCCTGGGATCCACAAGTGCCCTTACTTCCTATAAAATACGACAACTCGAGTACAGGCCATGACTTTAAAAATGTAAAAATAAAAATATATATATATATCTTTTATAATGTAATGTTTCAGACAGTGTTTCCCAGATTAAATGGGCAAAATAGCTTAACTTAAAACTAGAGAAAATGGACAAAATTAGGTT
>NW_004524871.1:1003044-1023208 GCF_000260255.1 Octodon degus | reverse complement strand
TCAAACTTGTGATCCTCCTGCCTTAGCCTCCCTAGAGTGTTGGCACGACAGTGCACTCCCTATATATATCTTTTTTTTTTTTTTTTCCCAGAACGGGGGATTGAACTCAGGCCCTTGCACTTGCTGGTTCACAAGCTTAATTCATTCTGTGATTCCAAGCAAGTTGGCCCCGGTCATGTTTGGCCCCTGATGTAGAATTCAGGAATGGAAGCAGAATTTTGCTAAATCCGTTAGTGTACCAAACTGTTCATGAAAAGCAGCATTTGTGAACTACGGTGTTGCTCTATTCTGCATAATCAATAAGACTTCTGGAGCACATCAAAACGCTCAAGTGTACCCTCTTATTATGAAAACTCTTTTCTATAGGTTTAAGACATTTTGTCCTTATGTTTAAGTCAAGCCATTCTGAAACCATGAAAAAATTGAAGTATTAACACTGATTCTGCAACTACTGCTGTCTGCTTTGGGAAAGGGCATGCCCGGAGAGCCTCTAGCCTCCGAAAGATGCTGGCCTCAGCTTGTCACATGAGAATGGCAGAAGGAGGCGTGCCATCCAAAGCTCTCTTCCTATGTTACCTGCAAAGCTGACTGCTTCTCAGCAGGAGAGGAAAGAGCCACTGCAGAACTCGGGGCCTCCATGGTAGGCTAGCCCCCAAAGAGAACAAAACATCATTTCCGCAGTCAAGAAAAGACACTGAAACCACCATGGAGAAACTGGGTCCCCAGACACCCAGTGGGCCCAGCCAAGCACCGAGGGGACCTGCTCACACAACCAAATGCCATGTAAAGCATTTGAACCGCTAAGTCTCTGGTGTGCATGCGAAATCAAGATGCTGCTCCACAAATACCTGAGCATTTTCACCTTTCATAATAAATGATCTTATAAGGGAGAAAGGTTACAAAGGCCTCAGAAACCCTTGGATTCCAGGCACCTGTGTGCAGAGTCCATGGCAGAGAGCTATACTCAGCGCCCGTGCCTGCCTCCGCAGGTGGGGCCTCGTGAGTGTGCGGAGGTGGAGTGCCCACTCACCCACAGGGGCTGCACGTGCAGCTGCTCTGCTGTGACAGCATCTACGCAGTATGCGTTCTCCCCAGACGCAGGGGTGTGGCCTCAGCTCTCACCCAGGGCTGCCAAGGGGGCTGACAGCAGCGTAAGGCCTTCAGGCCCAAACAGCCATGACTGTGAGGCTACACAAGGTACGTGACCAGCGTGCTGGGTACTCACTCTTCCTCATGCACACGGCCTCCAGGATGGGGTCCTCGGGCTGGGAGGGGGACACGCTGCTGCTGCTGCTGCTGCTGCTGCTGCTGGACTTGCGCGGGGCTTCCTCCTGGGGGGCATTAGTATTGCAGTTAGCAACACTGCATCCCCAAACCGAGAGGTGCCGAGCAGCGTCCAAGACTCAGGGCAAGTGGACAGTGCGATGGACAGGGACCGCCGAAGTTCAAAGGAAAAAGACCTCATTACAGTAGAGACACACTGCCCGGCCACCGTTACTGTTCTCAAAACCTATCCACATTTCCAACACACTCATCCCGACATCCCTGTCACTTTCTGCAGCAGACCTGGAGTCCTCTTTCCTCAGTGTCTCTAGTTGTGCTGCTGTGGCTGCCTCAGTGGCTTGAATCCATTCATGGTCATGCTGGAGAGCCAGAAGCCACACGGTGCCCGAGCTCATGAATGAGTGGCTGAGGGTGCAGTGCCACCTTCTGAGGAGCTGCCCTCCACTGGTGACACTTGGTGGCACTCATGTGGCTTTGACCACACCTCCTAAAGACATTCAGAAGGACCCAAGGAGTGTCCGCAGGAGGGCGCGCGGTCGGGCCCTTGCCCACTTTCTCTTCCTGGAAGGAGAGCAAGGAGGCACAGTCCCAGAGGCTCTGATTGGGCCACGGTCGGAACTCGGGCTGAGAGGAGGTGCCCAGCTAGGCTGCACTGGGGGCCCAAGTCCAGAGCCCACCTGTTGGACCCTTTGTAGCAGAGGTCTCACCGAAGAGGGGTTCTGCGACAAAGGGTCAAGTGGGCTTACGACTTGGTCTCTACCTCTGCTGGGCCTGGGTTTTCTGAGAGAGAGATGCTTTTGTCTTAAATTCTGGGATTCTCACACAGTGCTGCGAGGAACACCAGCACGCACACATCACATAGGCTGTGGAGGTAGGTGTGGGCTCCAGAGCCGGATCTGCCACTTGCTAACTCACATGCATCCTTCTGCCTATTTCCTTATTACAGTAAAAGGTGGAAGACCATGCGCAAAGAAATTAGTGTCCTTATTTCAAAGGTTTCAAGTATGTTCTCTCTACAGTCCAAAGACTAACTCAGGGCTCTGCAGAGCCCAGTTCCAGCCCTTATTCTCTGAGGCAGGGTTTCAGTGTGCTGCTCAAGTTGACTTCCAGTTCTCTCCTGCCTCAGCTTCCCAAGTAGCCAGGACTGCGGCCATGTGCCACCACACCTGGCAAGGGAGCCCTTCTCTCTACGTAGGGTCACAGCACCTTCTCATGTCTTTGTGAAGGTGAATTAATTTACATCTGATGTCTTACTCAGAGTTAGCTCAGTAAAAAGCAGCCACCGTACTCGCCGAGACTTGGCAATACATCAAAAGCCGTAAAACCACGCATCCCACCAGGTGTGGCGGCACATGCCTTTAACCCAGCATTTCGGGGGCTCAGGCAAGATGGCTGTGAGTTCAAGGCCAGCCCAGGCCACACAGTGAGTTCAAGGACAGCCTGTACTACATAGCTAGACCTTACCTCAAATAGCCAAAAAAAAAAAAAAAAAAAGTACACCCTTACCTAGCAAATGCAGTTAGAGATATTCTAAAAAAAAAAAAAATGTAAGGGCCATGAACAGACAAGTTACCACTATGCGTGTCTACAGCTTTCCCACAGGGTCAGAGCCTCGCAGCCAGCTCAGCCTGCAGTCCGTGTAAGCAGATGCAGGCCACAACCCACAACCCTAGGTGCCAGGACAGTGCTGCCGCCCTCACTTAATGGAAGGGGCTCCCTGCCCAAACCACGAACTTGGGCATTAAGGGGATAAAAAGCAAGTTGGGGTCTCACACTTTTTTTTAATGTATTTAGTACATGATCTTCAGGGTCTACAGAGTCTAACTATGTAGATCAGACTCACAGTGAGTCTCCTGTTTTCAGCCTCCCAAGCACTGGGATTATAGGCACGTGCTACCATACCCAGCCTTAATCACCCTCTCAGTGCATGCCTGGGGTGCCGGCATGGCAAACCTGGGACTGAACCCTGGCCACGGCGCTCTGTCAAAGCAGGTGCTTTAGTCTGCTGAGCTAGCTGGCTGTCCCTTCACACTTCTTAAAATGATTAAGAGCTTTGTTTCTCCTGCATAAGCTGTTGAGTTTATCACTGATAATTAAATAATTCATTACTATTCTGCTTCATATGTGTATCTGATCTATACTAATGCAGGGACTGGGTACACAGAAATTCAGAAATAAATTTGGATTACTGAAACAGTAAACTTTTTTGTGGTAACTTGTACCTAAGTTTCAGTTAAACCTGAGGGCCGGGGATGTAGCTCAGTGATACAAGAGCCTGCCTGACAAGTGTAAGATCCTGAGTTTAATTCCCTGTGTACACACACACACACACACACACACACACACACACACACACACAGTTAAACCTGAAAATTAGCAATAAGTAATAGGAAATTACTGACAATGTCATCAAATGAAAATGGTCTTCTACAGGTGAGCACAAGTCTTACGTCCTGGAATGGAAGAATCTCTCTCTTGAAAGAATATAAAATCTATAGAAACCACACCTATAATCCCAGGACTCTGGGAGGCTGAGATAAAAGGATCCCAAATTTGAACCTAGCCTGTGCAACTGAGCGATTTAGCAAGACCCTGGGTCAAAACTGAAAGGTTTGGATACATAGCCTAGGGTGAAGGCTCTGCGTTCAATTTCTAGTACTGCAAAGAGGAAGCGAGGCAGTGTGCAGTGCCCCAGATAGCAGGCACCTGGCATTGAGAGCAGCGGGCAGGTAGCTGGGCTTCTCCTGCCCTGCGCTCTCCCTCAGGAGTGGGCTAGGCATGGCCCTTGCAGGAGAGATCCAGCAACATAAACACACACAGCGCAACCCTGGACCACAGCGCTGCAGACCTGGAACATGGCAAGAGACGTCCAGGGCTCGCCACACACTGCCTTCGCCTGCAGGCTCACCTGCCAGTGTTCATGTTACAGGAAGAACAACCCTTATGGGGAGACAATTACATGAAGGTTTTGCTTGACTACCTTTTCCTTCTAAAACAAAGGAGATAGTAACATAAATGTGGAAATTTTGGCCTGTTCTTAACCATGCTTGTGCTTTATGACCACAGCATATCCAGCTTGCATACTCACTCTACAAACCACACCCATGTGTCATGGTCACCATAGCATGAAGCTGCCCACACACCCCACAGCCCACAGTGCCGACGCTATGCCCAGCCCAGCCGAAACCTCACCTCGGAGTCAGAGCTGTCCAGCTCAGCAAGCGTTGGGGCCTTGAGCAGCCTCTTCCGTGCTCCAGGCGCCAGTCCAGGAGAGCTCAGCCTGCTCTTTCCCGGCTGTGCTGGTGATAGCGAGCCCCCATTCACCTGCAATGGCTCCCCAAGGCTCTTTGGAGATTCTGGTGTGGTCACATCTGTGGAGAGAAAGGCAAAAGCTGACCCCAGCTTGAGCCAGGAAGGGGAGCGTGTAGGGTGAGGCAGAGGTGGAGGTGGAGGCAGAGGGCTGGGCAGTGCACTCCATGACCATCTCTGTCAGACAGGCAGTCAGCCAATGAGGAATCCTGCATGAGTAACTCAGGCTTTCCAGCTGTGAATCCTGCAGTTAACTGAGTCTGAGTTTAGCTTCCAGATAAGGAAATCGAGACACAGAGAAGCCAGCTTCCCGCTTTGGGCCAGAAGATGCAGGGGAAGTGGAGGAAACGATGCCGCACACTGCACCCCATGGCCTCGGGCGCCCGGGCCACCTACAGGAGTGAAGCATTTCACAGGGACACAGACACACACACAGAGCACACATGAGATACATTTTCTGTGAATGCAACATGAATGCATTCTCTCTGACATGATGAGTCGTGTTTTAGAGCGGAAGCCTGAACGGGCAGGCAGGACAGCAGCAGGACACCTGTTGGGACTGCGTGAGCTCCTGACCTGTTCCTCCTATGTAGGACAGAACAGCTGCACTAGCCCTATACCACGGGCAGGACCCTCCCTCCAGCTGCTGCCTAGGGCACGTGGCCTCAGGCCTGGCCTTCCCCTTGGGGAGGATTCTACAGCTTGCAACAAAACTGGAGCTTTCAAAGATGAACAGAACTGTCTATGCAGCTGAGGGGAGCTGGGGCACAAGTCCGCTCTCCTAGGAGGCTCCTCCTGTGCTTGCAGGCAGGGGGCGGGGTCAGGCCCAGGGAGCGTGAGCATGCAGGCTCCTTGTAGGCAGGCAGCACACTCAACAGATACAGCTGCTGCTCACTGTTAGGGACGAGGAGGCCACAGGACAGCCCCTTCCCAGCAGCAGGGACAAGCTGGACAGGGAGAGAGGCAGGAAGAAAGGAAGGAGGGAGGGCAGGAGGAATACAGGAGATAGAACTGTCTGTCAATTATCTTTTTAGGTGAAAAAACCCCTTGTTTTGTACCAGAAATCAAACTCACAATCTCGTGCTTGCCAGGCACGTGCTGTGCCACTGAGCTACATCACTAGCCCTTAGGTGAAATTTTTAAGACAGAACTATTATTTTTTATGGATGTTACTGCTTAAGACACTTCAGAAAGTCACTGGAGGTAGATTAAGTGTTAAACAGGGTGGGTGGCATTGAAGGTGACAGGTGTCCACAATGGCCAGGAGCACGGCGTGCAGCACACAGGCAGCGCACTTGCATCCGCCTCCACAATCAGCAGCCGCCTGGCTATGGGGACTGCGCACCTGCCAGATGCAGAGCTGTGAGGAGCAGGAGCAGACACACTCCGCAGGGTCCCCCAGGCTAGACGGGATGGCCTCACGGCACCTGCCTGCTGACAGAGGTCTGTCAGACACTTGGTCATAATTTTAAGGCATTGAGTGGTTACATTTTTTGTTGAAAGTCATAAATTCTATTACTTCAATATAACCAAATGAGAATGAAACATGAATTAAACTTTGTGTTTCTTCTACATAAGACAGCATTTAAGAAAAACTGGCGATAGTTATGCATAAATAAAATCTAAAACCAGAAAGCGCATACTTCGGATCAGAGAGTAACATGTATATTCCTGGCATTAAATACTTTAATAACTGTGTGGGGTGCTGCCTTATTTAGTTGGAGGAAGTGTGACTAGAATATCGAAGACAGTCTTAATATTTGCACAGAAGGAAAAACTAGACTTACCTTTATGTTGAAGGGATTGTTAGAATTTTCACTAAGACAGACACTTGTCAGATGCACGCAAGCAACAGGCGCGCTTCCTCGCAGCTTATCTATGCTTATGCTTACAGTCGCCTCGACTGCATGTCTAACATGTTTCCTCTTTGGTTTGCTCATTTTCCTGCTCAGAAATGCATCCAGCTTTAAGTCAGAGGAATGGGCTGAACCTCTGCATTCATAGCTGGGATGTTTCCAGCAACATTCAAAGCACAACAAACACAGAAAGCAGCACAATAACCCGAGAATGAACAACTTGGAAATCACCAAGTACATTAAGGTGCAAAATAAATGAGAGCCAATGAGAAGCAGTGACGTGTACATTCTTTGGAGCCCTTCTGTGGAGGATGTCAGTGCCTGAGCCCACGTGCACTGTGAGTGGGCGTGGGCACTGTCCTGCCTGGCTGCAGGGGACACCAGGGGTACTTGGGGAGACAATCTGAGTATGTAACACTTTCAAGTTTACCTGCCAGGGTCTCCCTACAAAGGGTTTGGAAAATAAATAGAAACAGCCAAATATGATAAAGAAAATGGAAAAGGCTCTTCAGTGGTCAGTTAAAAACATCAAGCAAACACTAAAACATCAGTCATGCCTAAGAGCTACGCAAATACACAGAGTTTTTTTAAATGGCTGGGAACTACTTTTGTAGTTGGAAGACAGTGCGTAAATATATTCAATATACAACCCTCTGGTTTTTGTTTTCTTCTGGTACTACCAGGGATTGATGGAATCTAGGGCTATCTATCACTGAGCTGCACCCCACTGCTCCTCTGGACCAGGATTTTGCTAAGTTGCCAAGGCTGGCCTGAAACTTGCTCCTGCCTCAACCTCCTGAGAAGCTGGGGTTACGGGTATGCACTCCTGCACCTGGCCTGCTCTTGCTCTCAATTTGTCAGAAGGCACTTGAGTCCCTGCAACCTAAGAGGCTTTGTGCAGTTCAATACTTTGGAAGAAAATGGTACCAGCCAGCTTGCTTATTTTACATTTAAAACAGTGGGTTCTGAAGTGACAAATTTTAACTTGCAAAATATCTGTTGGAATTACATAGGCTTTGGAAGTTTGCAAACATGGAAGCTGCTATTTTTCAAAGGGGGCTGCCTCAGTAGATCCCGTCTAGGCAGTTACTCCTTTCACTGTGGGTGCTGCGTGCCTTACTGAGGGGCAGGAACCTGCGCCAGAGACTCCAGCAAGCACCCGCACGCGGCAGCCTGCGTAGGTCCTCAAGTGACTGCATGTTTTGGAAGAGAAGACGTTTCACGACTGCCTTTTAGTCAGCTTCCTCCATTCTCTAACGGTGAAGACACGCCAGAGGGCAAACTCCACAAAGAGGCCGCCTCACCATGGCCTGAGCATGCTCCCCAGGGGGCCGGGGACACCGTGTTCTCATTATCTCAAACACACTGCTTTCAAGATGTGCGTGGTGGCGCACGCTTGTAACCCCAGCACTGCAGAGGCTGAGGCAGGAGGATCACTATGAGTTCCAGGCCAACCTGAACTATGTAGCAAGACTCTGTCTCTGAAAAACCGAAAAGAAAAAAGGAAAAGCATACTGCTTTCACCCACTGACCACGGTGAGAAGAAAGCCTTTCTATTTTCTTTCTGGCAGTCGGACAAGCAGATGTGTGAAATGCACGTCACAAGCCACGCTCACGCCAGGTGTGACGGTGCTTCCATCGTTACCTGACAAGTCAAAACTGTGAGACACACTAAGAGGCCGCACTGCTGAAAGAAAGAAAACACGATGAGAGGACAGGGCGCAGCTCAGCTGCTGGGCGGGGCCAGGGCCGTAGGGCCACCCCGCTGGGCAGGGCTACCCGCTGGGCCGGGGCCACCCCACTGGGCCAGGGCCACCCCGCTGGGCCGGGGCCACCCCGCTGGGCCGGAGCACCCCACTGGGCCGGAGCCACACCGCTGGGCAGGGCCACCCCACTGGGCCGGGGCCACCCCGCTGGGCCGGGGCCACCCCGCTGGGCAGGGCCACCCCACTGGGCCGGGGCCACCCCTCTGGGCAGGGGCACCCCGCTGGGCTGGGGCCACCCCGCTGGGCAGGGGCACCCCGCTGGGCCGGAGACAACCCGCTGGGTCGAAGACACCCCGCTGGGCCTGGAAAGTGGGGAGAGGAAGATGCCCTTCAAGAACATGTTGTAAAGGGAAATGTGGGGAGATACAAACAGTTTTCAAAAACCGCGTAATTGTTTTTTTACCTAAATACTATAAAATCATTGGTCAGGAGAAAAGTAACTATGTTTTAAAACATGATTTTAAGGAATACATGCACTGCCTGGACTTCCAGAATGGTGTGTCCCACGGGACTCAGGTCAGCCAGCTCTGGATATAGACAAGCACGGGACAGGAAGTCTCAGTGTACCCATGCCAAGAGCAGGCGTAGCCACTGTCACCACAAGGTCGCCTGGCTGTGTGGTCTCAGCTCTATTACCTGCTAGCAGCTCACCCGACCCCTCTGAGTTTGTGTCACCCCTTCCGACAATGGGAACCCCAGGGCCTGCCTTGTGGGGCACCCTGTGAGCCGTGGCTTCCCACACAGAGGCGCCCAGCATGTGAGCGCATACGGAAGGGCAGTTAATCGCAGTTCCCAAGAACAAAATTACTTCTTTCCTACTGAAATAGTTTGTTGTAAAAATTTTATTCCATATAAGCAAGCTTATTTATACACATTAAATGGGTGGTTTTAGGGGATGTAAATTACATCTTAACAGTGTTTCAGAAGAGAGTGTCATGAGGATTTGAAGAGTTTGGCATTCAGCACAGGGAGAGCCTTCTGCTTTCACACCAGCCCCAAACCCTGCATACCCCATGAGCCATTTTTGTGTCACAGGGCCAGAGCAGGGCGTGGCACTGAGACTTATGTGCCACCTCCTTCTCTTTACTATCCAAACACCCCACCAACCAGGTCCCCTAGGGGACCCCAACTGCCAAGGCCAAAGCGCATCTCAGGGTCCCCCGCCAATTCTTTTCTCCATTCTTAAGTCCTCTTCATGCAAATGGAGATGAACAAAGGTGGAGGCATAATTCCATGAATTTCAGGCTTCCTAAGAAAACACTGGAAATGGCCTGCGAAACAGAAGGAAACAGGCAAAAAGCAACGTGGCCACACGTCAGATCACAGCCTTAGGCGTCATGCTGTCACACTGAAAGACAGGATGGCGACCAGACCACAGCTAACATTGAAGGCGTGATGCTGTCCATGGTCTTCTGTGTTTGTGGCTTTGCAGTGGGTACCCTGGATGTGGATGGGGCGGATAACGCCTTCTTTGAACACTTGGATGGTTTCCCGTCACTGAGTTTCTACTTACAACCACATGACAGGAAACGTTACAAAAATATTTAGGGAAACTTTTCTTCAAGTTAATGCTGTTAACCTTATCCCAGCCAAATTATCCAGAGCACAGTTTTTATGGCAAAAATCAGTGTAGATTTTCAGGATTAATAAACTCAAATTCCTGACTTTCCACTTCAAGTTTTAGATCAGCTTGAATTTAGGATTATAGAATTAAAAGGCCATAGAACAATCACTTTCTCTACCAGCTCAGTTCTGGTTGTTGTGACACAGCAACTCTCAAGGTTAAGATAAAGACACACTCGGTAAAAATTTGGTATTTACTATACAGTAGGGTTCCCTTCCCCTTAGCACACGTGTATGATGTTGTAGAAGTGAAACTAAAAAAAAAAAGTGACACTGAAAAGACTGAAAAACATGAGACAAAGGCCTGCTCTAGGGACAGGATCCGTAATCTAAGGCTTCCAACAAACAGAACCCTGGGACCATGCGGCTCCGCCCCGCAGGGGCAGGCTAGCCACCATCTCACAAGCTCTTCCCAAGTGCTGAGGGTAAAACAAGCAACAAGAAGGGAAGGAGACTCCAGACCAGCACCCTGAGGGCACAGATGAAAAGTCATCCAGAGAACAGAGCGAACTCGCCCCAGCAGCAGAGGGCCAGGAGAGCACAGCACACCAAGGGGTCTGTCCAGGAGTCAAGGGTGACCTGACACGTGGAAGTCAAGCCAGGTGACAAGCCCATAACAGAATAAAGGATACAGCCACACTATCATTTAATAGATACAGGAAAAGCATATGACAAAACTCCATACTCTTTCATGATAAAAATTCTTAAACTGAGAACAGGAGTGCATTTGCTCAACATAATAAGGCCTCCTATGAAATGCCCACAGCTAATATTACACCCAGAAGGGAAAAGGTGAAGAGTTTTACTTCTAGCACCAGAATGAGGCAGGGGTGGCCTTTTCCGTATGTGACACAGTCCTGGGCATCCTAGCAGAAACAAAAAGAAAGACAGGGAAGGAAGGAGGGAGAAAGGCAGGAAGGAGGAAAAAAATCAAGGTTAAAATATATTACAAAGTCATTTATCATTGAATACAAACAGACACATATAGATCAAGATCAAAACAGGGCAGAAAGAAACCCACCCTTGCATGGTCAGCTGATCTCTGACAAGTCTGCCAAGAACACACAATGGAGAAAGGCTTCTCCAATGGAGAAAGTCTCCTCAACAAGTAGGGCTGGGAAAACTGAATATCCACAGGTAACAGGATGAATCTAGAACTTTATTTCTACACAGTGCCCAGAGATCAACTCAAAATGGATTAAAGACTAAAACCCAAGATCTGGAACTATACAACACCCATTAAAAACATAGAAGACAGTTTCCACGTTGGTCTTAGCAAGTGTCTTCATTAAAAAGAACACCAAAAACACAGGAAGTATCAGGCATGGAGGCCCATGCCTGTAATCCCAGCACTCAGGAGGCTGAGGCAGGAGGATCATTCAAACTCCAAGACCAACCTGGGCTATAAAGTGAGCTCAAGGCTATCCTGGGCTGCACAGCAAGCAAAAGACGAAAAAAAAAAAAAAAAAAGGAGGAGGAGGAAGAGAAGGAGGGAGCTCAGCAAAGAGGAACACAATGAGAAGGCAACCAACCTACACCACAGAGCATGTGTGCCCATCTCCCTGCAGGAACTATGTCCAAACATGCGACCAAGCCCTGCACCTCAGCAGAAGAAAACATGGAACGTGACTCGAGCAGGAAGGAGATGCACACATGGCAACAGGGGCCCTCATCATCAGCAACCTCAAATCACAACACAGCCACCTGCAGCGGGCACTGGACACAGGGAGGGCCCACACAGGCTCACCACTGGGAGCACACGGGAAGCACTCTCATGGGATCTGCGCGGAGACTTCTTGGAAAAAGAGAGAGATCAGCACACCCATGTCCCCCAGAGCACTGTTCACAACGGCCACCTGTGGAAACAAGTGGAATGTCCGTTCACAGATGAGTAGAAAAGAAAACAAGGCACATACAAGCAGGCCATCTGGCTGCTCGGCGGCGCACACCCATAATCCCAGCATTCAGGAGGCTGAGGCTGGAGGATCACTGCAAGTTCGAGGCCAGCCTGGGATAGATACATAGTGAGTTCAGAACTAGCCTGAATTACATTGCCAGACCCTGTCTCCCATGAAACAGACCATGAGACACAGATAAACCTCTGTGCTATGCTAAGAGGAACAAGCCAGAGATAAGCCGAATGAACTCACTCCACAGGGCACTAGAGCATCTGCTTCACAAAGGATGGAATGGCCACTCCCAGAGAACAAAAAAGGAGACGGGGAGATTCGAATCCACAGCTAAGTTCACTCAAACAAGATGGGCAAGCTCTGGTGCCCTGCAGTGTAGCACCGCACTGCGCAGCATGGCTGTCCACCTGGACACCTGCCGAGAGGGACACCTTCGCAAGCCTTCTTGCCAGTCAGAGAAAACGTCAGGCTCTTACTGCGGCATGCAAGAGGCTCCTCGTCTACTTAAAAAGATCACTGCGGTCTCCCCTAAACAGTGGAGAAAACTGCACGGTATGATCAAAATACATGGTGAATGCTGACATTTTCAAAATTCTTTGAATATTTATTTTTATGTACTTGGTACAGGGTGTCACTAAGCAGCTCGGACTCGTACTGCTCCTCCTGTTCTCAGCCTCCCAGCACTGGGATCATGGGCATGCGCCACCACAACAAGGGGCAGGGCCAGCGCAGTATGTGGTGCCAGGGATTGAACCCTGATCCTGGCACTTGTCTAAGTAGGTGCTTAGTCTGCTGAGCTATCTTGTAGGCCCTCAAAAAACTGCTACAGTAACAGAGTCGCTGTGAGTCCTCTCCAGCCCCTCCTTCTCCCCTCAGATGCTCACCCCAGTGTCCTCACACTTTCTGCAGCAGTTCCGGAGTCTTCTCTGGGGGGGCATGCAACCCAATGGACAGCAGCTCATAAAACCACAATGCTGCATCCACCCTGCCCACCCACTGGCGCTGGCAATGCGTCTGCTGGCTCCTCCCCAGAGTCCAGACAACCGGAATGCTCTGATGCATTCAGGACATGACAGCACGGACAGGAAAGAGGACCCCAGAACTGCTGCAGAAAGCGGTGAGGATGAGGGATGCGCGTGTTAGAAGCAGGGGGTTTTCTCAGGGGCTGAGTGTCCACTGAGCCCCTGCTCACCCCATGCACCCAACCGCCGCATGGCCCTCCCGGCACACGGCGCCTGGAAGTGTGCTGCAAGCAGCCCATCCCTTACTTCCTGATGAATTCCCAGTTGCTGGGGAAAAGGTTGATGGACCACAGACTGTTAAAAGCTGCTGGGAAAAATTAAGGCAGATGCCCGCTGTGCACTGCCATCACTGCACACACCAGCCTGTCCTGCTCCTCGCACGGTGCAGATGCCCAACCCCAACCCGACTGTACCGCTCCTGTGCTTCACCATCCAACTCTGCTCCCAGAAATAGGCTTGTTCCACCTCTGAGTTTCGTCAAAGTCTTCTATTTACTCCCAGCATTCTTTCTTGAGGACCAGTAATTCTTCCCCAAGTGTAATCTAAAACTGTCATCTTTAGTGCCACTTCCTTATTTTTCCATGGTGTATCTTTCACTTGTGAGGAAAGCCCCAGGCTGTTGCTGGAAGAGCCACCGTGCACACTGTGTGACTACATCTCGGGTCACAAGCCATCCTGGGCTGCAGGAGTCCAGTAAAGAGCCCCTGGGTCTGGGCTCAGTTCAACATCATGCAGATTTGGCCCTGGTGAGCGGGTGATATCCTGGAGAAACTTGTTGCCTGGAGACCAGAGAGGGGCCGGCAGCTCGTGACCACCCAGCAGTACATTTCATCATTTTAACATTGCAGGACTGCTCTGTCCGTACCAGGCAGGCTGCAGTGCTGTAGTGTGAGGGCCAGGAGGGCCTGGGGAAAACACATGTCCCCGGCCATGCGTCCTCCAGAGTGGAGGGCACTACGCGGGTCTGCTCGCTCATGCTGCAAGCGGGAGCCACCACAGGAGGACGTGGCTGCTCTGGGAAGAGAACAGACAAACGATGTTTCTTCAACTTCTTGTAGTATCTTCAATCTTGCAAATTGGAGGACAGCAGAGAAACAGAAATGCTTACAAACACCGCGTAATATGGTCTTGCTGTAAATCAAAATCGTGTTTACAGCATCCATTATAGTAATTATTAAAAATAGTATAATCCCAGCACTTGGGAGGCTGAGGCAGAGGATTCCCATGAGCTTGAGGCCAGCGTGGGCATGCAGCTCAGTGTGAAGGCCCTCAGTTCAATCCCCCATACCACGCCAAAGGACACCATAAAGGAAGAGCTGCCAGATGTTCACACGAAGCCAACTAAGATGATGAAGTGTGGCGTGAACACTACCCCCACCTGTGTTTCTCAAATGGCAACACCTGACCACTGCACAAGTCACGGCGTAGTAAATGTGGCTGCCACGACGCTGTTCACACCCACAGAACTCAGACTGCAGGGGGAGGAATTCTCCTGCCCTCTCCTGCTGGGGATGCACAAGCACAGAGGCAGAGCTGCCTGTGGACCCACAGTGCACGCGCTCACTCGCTCAACACTGAGAGGTTTCCTGCGACCTCAAGCACACAGGAAGGTGGCACGGGCTGTGGGAGGGAGGGGGTGACAAAGGAACGCGGGGGTCAGCTCCACCCTTGGCGCCGTCCATGTCCATGTCCTCGCCCCAGTGCACAACCGAGTGTGGGTCATGGCGGACTCACCGAGCCGGCTTCGGCGGATCTCCTCGGGCGAGACAGGCCGCAGCTTTCTTTCAGACTTGATCTCCTCCAAGATCCTCTCATGGAGGCTGCGTGGCCGGGGCGGGGTGGGCTTCAGCTTCCTGGCTGAGACCTTGAAGAAGCACAGGGGCCAGGAGGTGAGCGTCTGCTCCGAGCAGACGCTGCTGTGAGCCGCTCTTCACTGTCGCTCTGCCCATCACAAGCAGCAAGGTCGGGGTGGCGGGCCTCGGGTCTCACAGCACTGCAGACACACATCCCTGGACATGGGGCCACCCACGGCCCCGCTGTGCTCTGGCCACGGCCCACCCATGGTGTGGCGATGTCCTTGTAACACTCGGTGCTCAGCTGTTCCTGCTGGGGAGCTGCTGCTGGTGGGACACGAACCACAGCCTTCCCAGGTGAGGTTACAGGAAAGAAACGCTTGGGAAGGCAGAGTAACCTGCTGCAGGGCCCAGGAGACCTGTCTTCCTGAAACCAGGTGAGGCAGGCTCCTTCTCTTCTTTCAAAACCATTTATAGATGGATTAGTAACTTTGCTTCAGATGTACACAAATAGGGAAAGAGCATTCTTTCATTGTTACTTTAGGTATAAAGGTTTGAGGAGAACTGGCTATCAAGCAAGTGGGGTCGTAAAAAAGAGGGAATGGCAGGGATGGTGGCATGTGCCCGTCACTCCAGCACTCTGGGAGGCTGAGGCAGGAAGATACGACATTCAAGCCAGGCCAGGGTAACTCATCAAGACGCTCTCTCAAAAAGAAAAGAGAAAAAACCTGAGAATGCAGCTTGGGGAAACCGGCTTAGAACATTCTGAGTCTATTCCATGGTCCCTAGGAAGGTAACTAATGTATAAGGGGCGCAGAGCCAGGTGGACTCATTGTCACCGCGCCACAAGGGAGGGGGCGGGTGCTGGGTCCACACTAACTCTGTTTAGTTAGGATAAAAACAGCCTGCACAATTTTTTCTGACCTAACAATGCAGCTTTCAGGTGGGCTTCACAGGGCTAAAAATGAAAAGCTCAGGCGAAAGAAAGCACTGAACTAAGCTGCAATGGCGGATCCAGTGTGCACTTGAAAGTCGGCGAGCTTAGCCTAGTAACTCAGCGGTTCTGCGCCTAGGCGCACAGGACAGGCTCTAGGGCTGCTTAACCTAAGATGCTCTAACAGCGGCTTCACTGAGTCAACTTGAGAAGTTTAGCTACGCGACTCAGCAGGGCCAGGGTCCTCCCTTCATGAACAGCCTGAGCCTGTGCAAGCCGAGGGCGGGCCACAGCCTGGTAGCAGGGCGGAGAGGCCGCTCCGCCCCTTCCCTCCCGGTGATTCTGCTGTCCCCTGCTGCCTTCAACGGCTGCCTTCTGCCATGTCACCTCTCCTGAGAGTCAGCTGATTATGCACAGAAACCTCCACAAACTGTGAGCTAGAAAGTTTTTCCTCCTTTAACTTTGGGTGTTGGGCACTTTGTCCCAGCAGTAACAGAAAATAAGACAGAAGCTGAGCCCTAGAGGACAACGCAGCAGCCCATACCGGATTGAGAGGTGGTCGGGACCGGATGAAGTCGAGGATGATCTCATGGGCACTCTTCTTCAGCCTCGGGGGAATGTCTCCGTTCACCTAGGTGGCAGAGGCAGAAGAGCCGTGTGACCGCGGCAGGCTCACAGCACACAGGCAGCGCTATCCTGGCCACCACGGAAGTGGACAACCAAAGCAGCTGTGGACCCAAGTTCAGTGCAGCTCTGTCTTTTGGGGAATTACACATGAGACACACTGAGTTTTTTTCAGGAAAAAAATCCTGAAATTAGGAATGGGAATGAAGGAGATAACACCCGTGTTTACCAAGTGTCTCCTACTGTAAAAAGCCCTCTGCTCTGTTTTCACCTGTGACAGAGGGGCTGACAGGACTGGGCTGACAGGACTGGGCCTGGTCAGTGCTCGGTGCCAGCAAGGGCAGTGATGGTGCAGCCATGCCTGTTCCACTGCTACTCTGATGTCTTTCCTTTTTAAAGCTGTGTGCTAAAGGAATTTTTTATAAATATAAAAAAATCCCTAGAAAGCCACAAAAAATCTCCACTTCCACCCACGTTACCACCCACCCAGCACAGCTGTGGCACTGTGATACATTTGTCCCTGGTCTGGTCTGAGCATCACAAGCAGAACTGCCAGGCTGGCTGGGCCCAGTCCCATGGACAGGAAGGACACCACACCCAAGCCAGCACTGACTGTCCAGATGTGAGGTGGCGGGGACCGACCCGAGCTGAGGTCAAGGCTGGCACTGCCCACCCGTGGAGCCCAAGATACAGGACTGCAAGCTTTCTGCATAAAGCAGTGCAGCAGAACTCCCCATCACCCTGTGCAGTCCACATTTTCCCACCTGACTTTCGTACACCTTTCGCCAGACGTCCTGTGCACAGGCACAGCAGGGCCGAGGTCCACCCACATGCCAGTGTGCCTGGCTGCTAGGACCAGGTCCTGGTCCCCCGCAGATGCGAGTGGGGGTGCAAGGAGGAGCGTGTGGGCCACCTGCCCAGCTGGTGAGGTGCTGTCACTTCAACTGCGCCCCTCTCTGTGTTAGGGTCACAGAAGACTCAGAGTTTCTGCCCAGATTCTGGAGATTCACTTTCTGAGATGGTGATGCTGACATGCGTTCCTCGGTGTGTTTTTGTGGAACCTGTCTTCCCATGGGTGTGGGTGTGGTGTGTGCACTGGTTGTGTGCATGCAGGTATATGTACGTACATGCACGGCGCAGGGGAAGGAAGCTGGGCTCTCACTCATACTGGACAAGCTCTTGGGCAGAGCTGGGCCCCCAGGGCACAGGTGGCCATGGCGGAGGCAGAGCAAGCAGCCACACGTCACGGTCCAGGGGCCCAGGAGACAGTAAGCACCATGAGGCTGGCGTAAGGGTGAAGGCAGGCTCTGCCTCTGCAACCTCCACCAAGGCCTTCCCTGTGGCTGCAACAGCCTGCAGCTGGGCGCAGAGCCGGGCTGCCCTAGCCACCCACGGGAGGCTATCACGCAGTAACCTGGTAAAGCTGGGGCTAGAAAAGACACAGCCCTTAAAGTTGGGTTGAAAATGATGGTGTGGAATCTGATTATAAATGACAATAAAATATTAATTCTACTTTAAAAAAATAATATAATGGTATAGAAAATATTCATAATCTGTTGAAAAAATAACTGGTCACAAAACACAATTTGCCCATGTTTTACCCAAATTAAATGCATGGTACGAATGAGTGAGGGTTGGACCCAAGATACGCAAAAATTTCTCTTCGGGCGCTGGAAAAACAGTATTTTGCACCTCTCCCTGTTAGCACTGTGGACTTTCAGATCTCCCACTGTGACCAAGTGCAGCGCTCACAGGAGGAGCACCCTTGCAGCACACCCAGCCATGCCCTGCCCTGCTCACCATCACCCTGCGCAGGCTGTAGCGCCGGCAGCGGATGTCCTCCATCAGCATTTCGTAGGGCGTGAGCTGGTACTCGATGGGCAGCGGGTTGTACTGCCGCTCCTGCACCTTCTTCAGCTTCACCCCACGGCGTAAGTCCCTCATCACCTGGACCCAGAAGCGCGCCTGGGGAGTCAAGTGTGAGAGTCTGTGAACACCACATCCTGGGCAGGAGGAGGGGCTGGGGCAGTTCAGGGCTCAGCTGAGAACACACGGCCTCCAAGGCAGCAGCCACACAGGACACAGCTCCTATACCTGCGCCTATTCTACCTAGCTCTTCCCCAAGTCAAGTTGTGGCCCATAGGTACAGGGACTTGTTCTGCCCTGAGCCCAGGACGGGGCTGGCCTTACGATGGGGAGGGCAGGCCCCAGGAAGCACTGAGGCCCAGCTCTGCACGGGAGCTGCCCGTGGTGCCCTGGGACTCAACGGCTGCGAAGTGATGGGCTGGTCGCCATCCGGCACCAGCTACCACGCCCTGCCCAGGCCTGGCTTTCTCACCAGGAAGAGAAGGTGGGACCTCATGAATTGAGAAAATCAGGGAAGCACAGAGCTCTGCACACAAGAAAGACCATCTGTGGCCTCTGTGCACAGACTTTAGGGTTTTCTCATCTTCAAGCACTAAGCTGCCTTGTCCACCTTCAAGAGTCCTCAGGGCCAGGGAGATGGCTCAGTGGACTAAGTGCTTGCCTGGCAAGCACAAGGGTCTAAGTTCTATCCCGGTACCACAAAAAAACAAAAGAGTCCTGAGAATAAGGTGAGACTTAGGTGAGAGACCTTACTGTGGACACGACTGTGCTCACGCCTCCACTTTGGTGAAGTCAGCCATTGCTGTGGTTACTAAAATATTCTAGCTTGTAAAAGTCAATGTGCCGGGGCTGGAGAGATGGCTCAGTGGTCTAAAGCACCTACTTGAAACAAGCTTGGCAAAGCACAGGGACCGCGGTTCGATCCCCCAGCACCACATGCCAGCCAGCCCCGCCCCCTGGTGGGCTGAGCTGACCACACACACACACAATAAATAAATGTAATAAATTAAAAAAAAAAAAAAAAGTCAATGTGCTGCAAATAGCTACCTAAATGTACTCTTGCTACTTTTTCTATTACTGTATTGGGAATCAGACTCGTGATCTCACTCTGGCCAGGCAGGTGCTGTGTCACTGAGGTACACCCCGACTCTGTATTCATCATAACATCAAGGAATGTGTAAGAGTTTTCTACATCTACTAGGCTGAGGGCGCAGCTCAGCGGCACAGCATGTGCTTAGTATGCGCAAAGCCCTAGCTTTGATTGCCAGCATCCAAAAAATGTTTACTTATGCATTAAATAACGCGTTAAATTTCCCAAAAATGTCCTTGATAAAAATTGGGATTTTTCAAACAGATAATGCCATTTCCCATTCTCTTTTTCCAAAAGGATTTGAGCTACTCAGCATTGAGTCCATCATTGGAGTACCTTCTAAAACGTTCCTATTTCTGGAGGCTCTTGGATTCTGCCATGAGTGACGCTCTAGAACAACAGCCGCAGACGCCTGCCTTTCTCTCGGGATGCTCCTGCCCCAGCGCCCACACCTCTTCTCCACTCCAGACTCAGCACACTCACTCCTCACCGTGTGCAGCTGCCCCTTCTGTCAGCTTCCTCAGGGTTTCCACACATACCCCGATTAGAAGATGGCTCCTCACATCATGCACTTGCTGCTGCTTCTGTTTTGACCCAGAGCCTCCTACAGGCTGAGAGTGTGCTCTGACTGCGCTGCACCCCCAGCATGATTCTACTACAACTCACCTAAGTGTTAAAATGCAATTTTAATGTGGCCATTGTCTGTGCATCATTTGGCTAAGTCTTACTACTTTCCAGAAATTAGGGTCAAGGTTATATAAGGCACTACACAGAGACTTTATCATTCACCCTTTGTTCCCGTGAGGAGAGATGAGCCCGAGAATCTGTCACCAAGGGTCCTGTGGCTGTCCTCTTCCCCAGTTGTGTCCTCACAGAGGGAGGTGACAGTGGGGAATCGCCCTCTTGAGCACCACTGCCTTCCTCAGGGACACACCAGCACAGCGCTGCAAACACGCAGCAAGGGATTCCACTTCCATAAGTGAGCTGTGTGCAAACTGAACACTGTGAGAGGCATGTGTGAGCTTCTGAACACCTGTGCGAGCTGTGTACTAACTTCTGAACACCTGTGCAAGCCTTGTACCAACTT
>NW_004524871.1:989717-1002371 GCF_000260255.1 Octodon degus | reverse complement strand
GCAAGCCGTGTACCAACTTCTGAACACCTGTGTGAGCCGCGTACCAACTTCTGAACACCTGTGCGAGCCGTGTACCAACTTCTGAACACCTGTGCGAGCCATGTACCAACTTCTGAACACCTGTGTGAGCCGTGTACCAACTTCTGAACACGTGCGTGAGCCATGTGCTAACTTCGGAACACCTGTGCCACTTCTCTGGCCTCGGTGACTAGGAAGTGATAAAAATGCTATCAGATAAGATGAATACACCTTGGGCAGCCTTATCAGAATCCTATACGTAAGTAAACCAATAGCCAACATTATTGTGAGATGGTAAGACTGCTAATTCAATGTAACTTGTTTTTTAATGTTACTCTTAAATGACATCAACATATCTCAGTAAATAAACCAATTAATGAAGAATACTACAAATAGGAAACAAATCAAACTATTATCAATTGATGAATAAACTGTGATATACCCATTGGTGTATGTGTATGTGTGCATTGTGTACACATACATGTCAAAACTTATCAGACTACAAATGTGCTACTTTTCTTTGTGGTACTGGGAGCTGAACCCAGGGACTCGTGTATCAAACTATATTTTAACACACGCAGCATCCTGTACCCATATTACCCCTCAACAGAGCTGAGCAAAGAATGTGGTGAACAATTAAAATCTAACGTGGCCCAAAGCAACCCACCTGCAGCCTCCAGTCTGTGCCTATTCCTGAACTCCTGCGGTTCGGAACACCATTCTGGGTCCAGTAACCCTAGCCTATGAATTCAGAGTCCTCCAATATGCCTCCTCCATCCTGGGATAGCCCCATCTGACACTTTCTATAGTTGCTGCCCTGTCCCTGAGGCTCTTATGCCAAGCAGCTCTGGGCTTTTCGGAGGACAGGGCTTCCTGGTGTCACTGGGACCTACCCCCCTGCAGGAGACAGTGTCCCTGGCCTCCACATCTGTCTCCCCCTCAACTCTGCGGTCCTGCAGGCAGAGACTACTTCTCACCCCAAGCCCACATGTCCCTGATGCAGCTCCCAGCCCTTGGGAAGACAAATGTACTGCACTGGTTGTATACTTCATTCTGAAAACAGCTTTACCTCACATACATGCAAGGGTGTGTGAAGATATTAAAATAATTACAATTGCTAATACTTAAAATACCAAGATTCCCAGAGGCACTGGGTGGTTCTAATGAAATAAGAAAGCTTTAAATGTGGAACTGGAGGGGCTGGGGAATTAGCTCAGCAGTCCAACACTCGCCTAGCAAGCTGGAAGCCTTGGGTTCGGCCCTCAGAGCCAAAAACAAACCAAAAAACCGTAGGACTGGGTAAGTCCTTGATCAGACTCCTCCACCTGTTCCTGTGCAGTGGCGCTTTCAAACGGTGCTTGTGAGGCACCTTACCCAGTCCGCATTCTTCAGTTCTTCCAGGTCAGCACGGGACTCATCACTCTGGTCCATTTCCTGGATCCTCTTAAGGTTCTGCCAGAAAAACAAAAAGAAAACAGGCATGAAAACATTCTTACTCAAAATGAGCCGGAGTGGAAACCCCAGCGGGGATCTGCAGGGTGAACATACGTATCACAACAGCATGCAGCAACTTCGAAACCACCACCAGGAATTCGGAGGCAGACTAGCTCCGGGGCTGGGCCCTGCCCGAGATCGCTCCCAGAATACCAGCCCTGACCTCAGGTGGCTTGGGGGTTTCGATGGGCTGACCAGGCGGAGCAGCTTGTTCCCTGGGGCTGGCTTATACATTTTGCATCACAGTGAGCAGCCATTTCTAAGAGGCAGGAGCAACAGGAACTCGAACAGGAACTATCGCCTGGGCAGCGAAGAAGCTGGGTATACTGTGGGGTGCATTTTCTGTCACCACATCACTGAAGGAGACACCTCTGAATTCTACATCTTGGGGACAGACTGAGACAGCCTGGGGCTGACTTCAGTCACAGCACTGGTGACAGCATCGCCGTCCCAACTCCAATCCAATCCCTGCTAATCTCACAGAGGGGCCTCACACAGGACTTTGCTATCCTGTGTCCTTGGTCCTTGCCCCAGCCTGACAGAAATCCCGGTCCAGTTCTCTGGGTGAGGCCCACACTCTCCGTGGCCTTGATGGGGCTGCAGCACCCCTTGGGGCGCCCTGTCACATCTCCACTTTCAGGTTAGTGAATAAATTTAATTAATACAACATCTTTTTTCACTTCCAGTATTATTTTTCTTTTAGTAAGCACTGTCAAAGTAAAAGCTTCTTTTATACCACAAGGTTCTCCTCACACTCTCTCTCCCCATTTTACTTGGCTCTGTCCTCTCAAGCAGCTGACGAGATTTCCCTTCACCTGAAAGTTTATCTTCCCCATAAAACTAAAGGGAAGAAGAACACTCACACTGAGCGCAGACGATAGCGTCTAATTACATCAATTCAGCATCTGCAGCCACCAGAAATTCTGGCTGCAAAACCTATGTGCTTGTTAGCCGCACATGACGACAGCCGTGCCCTCAGTAATTCCACACCTGTAGGCTTTACTGTGCACTGAGCTGCTTCCTACTTGGACTCAGACTGAACTAATGTGTACCTATGAACTCTTAGCTTGTGTTATATAAGAAAGAGTAAAATATTTCTAAATCATTTACTTTTAGCTTTTCAACATCTCTTATTAGTTACATGTACCATGAGGATAATGCTACCTGCTTTTTATTATTTTGTTGTTGTTGTTTTGTTTTGTTTTTCTGTCTTTTTGAGACAGGGTCTCACTATGCAGTTTAGGCTGGCCTTAAGCTCACTTTGTAGCTCAGGCTGGTCTCAAACTCACAGCAGTCCTCTTGCCTCTGCCCTGTAAGTGCTGGGATTACAGGTGTTTGCCACAATGTCCAGCTTGCTTTTTGTGCTTAATAATGTAGAGAAATGTTGAGAGAGAGAGAGAGAGAGGAGGGAAGCAGAGGGGAGCGGAGGGGAGAGAGAAATCATTTTGAACACTTGAAAAAATGATGGTCTACATTATGCATTATTAAAAGTTAGCCAAATAGCTCAGTGGATTAAAGTGCCTGCTTAGGCAGACGCAGCAGCCGGGGTTTGATCCCCAGTGTGCTGAGCCAGCCCCCACCCTGGGGTGTGCTGAGGTGGTGATTGAGACTGGGTGTGGTGGCACATGCCTATAATCCCAGCTCTTGGGAGACAACACAGGTGGATCACTACGAGTCAGATCTATGTAATAAGACTCTGTAGACACTGTCCTAAAATACAAAAAAATAGTAATAATGCATTATTGCTGGGCATGGTGGCACACATCTGTAATCCCAGCACTCAGGAAGCTGAGGCAGGAAGATCATTTCAAGTTTGATACCAGTCTGGGTACAAAGTGAACTTAAGACCAGGCTGAGTTACACAGAGACCCTGTCTCAAAAAGAAGAAAAAATAAAAAAATAAACATGAATAAAGCTTTAGAAGAGTAAATAAATAATATACTCTTTGTTCTCTTTCTAGAGAAAAAACAGAAACTATTTCCGGATTTTTTTTTGTACCAGGAATCAAACTTAGGACCTTGTGTTTGTTAGGCAGATACTATGTCACTAAGCCCCAATTTCTGGATAGTTCAGAATGTATTTACACAATCATTTTTAAAAAAGACAATCCAGCTGGGTATGGTTGTGTACACCTGTAATCCCAGCACTTAGGAGGTTGAGGCAGGAGGATAGTTGTGAGTTTGAGACCAGCCTGGGGTACAAAGTGAGCTCAAGGGCAGTCTGAGCTGTATAGAGAGTAGTCTCTATCTATAAAAAGACAAAGTAAAACAAATAATAAAAATGAAATGAAATAAAAAGCCCAGTTCCTTGCTATGGGCAGTGAGACTGGGTCTGTAGCCTTGTCCAGGGCCACTGTCCACTGTCAGGAAACGCTCACTCTGCACCACCATGTGTGAGTGCTGATCCCTGGTGCACGGTGCCAGCCCTGCCCCCAGGACGTGCTCAGACATCAACTGAGACCGGGCGTGGTGGTACAGCCCCGTGATCCCAGCGCTTGAGAGGCTGAAGACAGGAGGATCACTATGAGTCCGATCTGCACGAAGTGAGACTCTGAACACCCTGTAGACCCTATGCCAAATACATTAAAAAATATAATAATAAAAAATAAAATAAAAGGAAGCACAGGGCCAATGAGATAGCTCAGTGGACAAAGCACCTGCTTTGGCAAGTGCAGGGACCGGGGTTTGAGGCCCACCCCCAGAGATTGCTGAGCCAGTGACAGAGTTGGGGCATGGTGGCTCATGCCTGTAATCCCAGTGCTGGAGAGGCTGACAACAGGAGGATCACCACAAGTCTGAGCTGCATAGTGAGACACTGCAATAACCAAATACGTTAAACAAACAAAAAAACCAAAAAAACCCCAAAAACCAAAAAACGGACCAAACAGAGAAAACATAGGCAGGGACGAGACCTCAAAGGTTCCAACTGAGAAACTGAGAGCTGATCTAATTAAACAACAATAGCAGCTGCACCCAGACTTCTGGTGGTCGGTTCTTTCCGTCGCCACTTGGAGGGATACAAACCCACTTGGATCTAGAGCAATTTCCACCCCGCTTCATGCAACAGCTGTGTCTCTGGGAGTGCTGGCATCAAACGCGTTTCCCCCAGGAAGGCACGCGCAGCCCTGCCCGCACTGAGACCCAGGCAGCGCCGAGACTTCACCCCGTTATGCTTTCCTATACAAGATCAGCTGACATGCTGCAAGTCACTTCATAAAGGCTCCCGGTCGTTGTCTGGGTTATACAGCCTGAAATGCAGACGCCATGATCTGGAAAAGCTCCGACAAGCTGTGCTTAGCTCTACTCCGGCTGCTTACTCCAGTTTCAGTGTCTGATAAAAGAGCAGCAGCTCAAGACAGCAACTCCAGCGGCAGGTGGACGCCACCCTCCCACCCTAGGGCTGCCCCGCACTCGGGATAAGACTCTGGTGAGCTTCCGAGCAGACGCGCCCTTGACTGAGAGTGTCTACACGTCTGGGATTCAAGATACTAGGTTAACCCACTTTTACTTTTTAATTTTTTGAGACAGGGTTACACCGTGTAGTTTAAGCTGGCCTTGGATTCACTTTGTAGCCCAGTCTGACCCCAAACTCAAAATGATCTTCCTGCCTCAGCCTCCTGAGTGCTAGGATTACAGGTTTGCACCACCATGCCCGGCTTGATAATTAATCTACTTTTAGATAGCTTTAGCTACCAGAATCGACAGAAGGACATATGTCCCTTTCCATAGAATAACTTTAAAAAATTCTGGTAAATGAAAGACCAAATAATCCAATTTATTTCTAAGTATGACAGAAAGCAAAAAGGAATAATTCAATATTAAGATTTTCATAAAATTGTTACAATCTAATTTATACTTTTTTAATTTTCAAATTTAAATTCAAAAGTTTAAGAATATATGATTATGATTCTTTATGATTATAGCTTCTTAAAATTCAACCAGTATTGTGCAGAATTATACATTAAATAATAAAAGGTAATACTAAAAATTCTTAAGTCAGGATAAAAATTGCTCACTGTGATGATGGGTAGAAATGGGAACTGAAATAGGTAGGACAAGAAGTTAATGCAGGAGAGCCGGCCAAATAGCTCAGTGGGTTAAAGTGCTCACAAGCAGGCTCAGGAACTAGGGCTTCGATCCCTGGGCCTACTAGGCCAGCCTTGCCCCGGAGCACAGTGAGACAGACAGCAACTGAGACTGGGAGTGGTGGAGCACGCCTATAATCCCAGCTCTTGAAAGGCTGTAAACAGGCGGGTCACCATGAGTCTGATCTCGTAGTGAGACCCTGTAGATCCTGTACTAAAATACATTTTAAAAAAAAAATTACCACCATGTCACATGTTTAAGAGAGCTATGGCCAAGAAGTACCAATCAAACACTTATGAAGGGTTGGGACAGAGAGAAAATAATAAATGAACCCAACCAGTAATTCAAAAATGACTCTTGCATGTAAGTATTCTTTTAAAAATTAAAGATACTTAATACAAGAGCTGGTCAAATAGCTCAGCAGGTTAAAGCGCCAGCTTAGGCAGACGCAGCAGCTGGGGTTCGATCCCTAGCGGGCCATGATGGCTCCACCCCCAGGGTGTGCCGAGAGGTGACTGAGACTGAGCGTGGTGGCGTGCCCCTCCAATGCCAGCGCCTGGGAGGCTGAACATAGGTGGATCACGACGAGTCAGATCTATGTAGTGAGACCCTGTAGACCCTGGACTAAAATTTAAATAAAAGATACTTAATACATTTGCTGAAATGATCAAAATTCCATCAGCTCTCTACAGTTGTTTATTCAAATGGACGACTGAATAATCAGCTTAAAAGAAAGCAGAGTAACTCAAGTAAAGTTAAGAAGTTTAGAAGCACTAAATAATTATAGCTTTTTAAGTACAATGTAACAACAGGCCTAAGTGTCCAACAGAGACACATGTGATTTACATGTTTTGTGCACAGCTCGGACTTGGAAGGACCCTCCTGTTTTCAAGCCTCCCGGCGCTCAGATTACAGGTGTGCACCACCACGCCCAGGCTGGGTCACTGGCTCAGTATGCCTGGGGACAGGGCTGGCACTGGCACACACGTGGCGCTGGGATCAAACCCTGGACCCTGCGCTTGCCTAAGCAGGCACTTAGTCTGCTGAGCTAGCTCGCTGGCTCTTACATGCAGTTTAAAGAGAAATTTACAATAAAAAGTTAGATGTACCCTCTTGTTTCACAGATGTTTACAAGTCATGAGAGTCGTAAACTCGCCTTGGCTGAAGTGAGAACCCTTGGGTCTGGACACCAGGGAGAGCCAGGCCCTGGGCCCTGGGGCCCTCTTGCCCACTGTTCCATCCAAGACCCATCCCTGGTACTTGTGCCCTGGTGCTCAGTCTGCGTGGAGGGGCGGGCAGTGTGGACCCAGAGCCAGAACCTCACAGGAGGGTGGAGGCTAGGAGGAAGGCAGAGATGCTGCAGGGCCTGTCCCAAGGTACGGTGAGAAACACCCTGCGAACTAACCAGGGCCAGGGCCAGCCCAGGTTCTGCTGGAGACACACACACCTAAGAACTGGAGAGTGCGCAGGCAAAGGACCTGAGCCAGCTGGCTTCGCGCCCCCTGGGTGCCCTCCACTTCCCTCACGGGCCCCCCTCGGGGCAGGGTTTCTAACCCCAGTGCCCCGCGTGGACCTGCACTGTCCTAGTCCCAAGCTCAGACGGAGCCTTGTGCAAGGCGACAGTCACAGGCTCTGCCTCCATCCGTGGACAGATCCTGAGGCTGCTGGAGGTGACTGACACTTGGGGTAGATGCAGTAAGTGCGAGGTCATGGGCACCTGGTCCCACTCCGTCCCGGCTTCCTCTGCCCCTGCTTTCTGACTGCCAGGAGGTACGCAGGGCCACAGCAGTGGAGCACCAACCAGACGGGGCTGCAGCGGACAGAGCTGCTCGCAGCGACACCTCCTTCCTGGAGCTGGCACCAGGAAGCGCACGAGTCCAGCTCTGGCTGGGGTCACAGGGGGTGAGACCCACCTCTGCAGCCCACTATGGTTCACCTGGCACCTTCATACAGCTTCAGCTAAGTCACTACTGGGTCACAGAGTCCCCTGGCCTGGGTTGGATGCCCAAATAGGTCCATGGCACCCACGGAGGTGCTGATTGCCACGCCGACCTCGGGAGCCCTCTGAGAACACAGCCTGTCGCTGTGTGCCACAGGAACGGTGGGCCATGTGTGGCTGCTGGGGGTGCAGTGGATCAAGGCGTAGGGCGGCCAGAATGAAAGCTGCATGACAGGTGCGCAGCAAGCACGGCTTGGTCAGGCAGGGGCCTGGACCCAGCACCTTCCCACCGGGCTGCAGCCCCGGCCTTTTCTATTGTTTATGCTGAGACAGTCTCACTAAGCCATTAAGTGACTGCGTTGCCTTTCTTTTTCTTTTTCTTTTCCCTTTCCCCCTCTCCTTCTCCCCTTTTCTTCTCTCTCTCCCTCCTGCCCTCCTTCTTGTGCTGGGAATCGAACCTAGGACATGCTGGCCAGCTCCACCACTGAGCTCAGGACAATCGGCTATCGAGGTCAGCACCACCATCAGCGGCCCCACGAGGTCCCCACGTGTGAGCAAACTCCTCTGCCACCATCGGCCCTGCAAGGGGTATCTTCATCCTGCCAAGTCCGCCCTGGCCTGGCACCTCGCTGTGCTCACAGCAGCCAGGCTCAGGCTTCCTCCATGCCGCTGTCTTCAAGGGGTGGAAAGCAGAGCCTGACTCCTCTTAGCACACAGATGCTGGATTTATTTGAGTTTGCTCCAGTTTTCCTAAAAAATCACAGCAGGGGCAAGGGGCAGCCTGATGGACAGGAGCAGGACAGGGGTTGGTGACTGATGCTGTTGAGGGTTGGAGCTGCAACACAGGCCCAGGGCTCGGTCTCCCAAGGGACTATCAGGGAACCTCTCACGGCCAGGAATCCCAGGCCCTGGGCCCTGGGAAGGATACAGGACAGCCCAGTGCCAGGGATGAGGCTGGAAGCCTGGGGGACCTGCAATCTTGCTCAGCCACCCCTGGCCCCACAGTCAGGGGATGTACCTGTAGCCCAGAGGTCATCACCAAAGGACAGACACCAACAGGACACCTGGCTGCCAGCTGGCAGAAGGGAGGCGATGGTGCTGGGACAAGGGAGGCTGCCAAAGCACCCCCCCCACTGAAGCCCAAGAACAGAATCTGAAAGACGTTAAGCCACCAGCCACCAGGAAATCAGGGGTGTAGTGTACACCGCTAACCCTGCTATGGGGGAGGTTGAGGCAGGGGGATGCCTAGTTCTGGGCCAGCTCAGTCAACCTAGCAGGACCCCGTCTCAAAATAAATTAAGGAGGACTGGGGCTGTAGCTCAGCACAATAGCTCGATTGTAGCTCAATCCCCAGTACCAAAAGGAAAGAATAAATAAACAGAAGGTATCCATAAGAAGCTGTAGTCCGCAGGAGGAGGGCAGAGACTGCGCCACCAGGAAATCAGAAACGGAACCCAACCTGCCGAGCTGCACAGGAAAACCTGAGCCACTACACGCGGAGCTCAGCTCAGCTCCTGCCAGCCAGCCCCAGCAGGGCACAGCGCACACCAGCGAGAGCACCCCGCTGGGGGGAGAATCCCCAGTCCCTCCTATGCCGGGTGTGCCAGTGTACACCTATAATCCCAGCTCTCAGGAGGCCAAAGCAGAAGGATCACCATGAATCTGAGGTCAGCCTGAATGACGTAGTTCCTCGCTCGCCCTACAAAGTTCTGCCGTAAAGCGAGCACATGACGCTTCGCGACACACGGCCAAGTGCTGCACTCACTCCTTCCTCGCTGGCGTCACTGGCCAGAACGTGCTTCCCAGAGCTTTGCTACAACGAGGCTGCAGAGTGAGCGGCTCCTTCCTGTTTCTACCGAGACTTCTGACACTACTGTCCGTACTGAGTGCTCGCTGCAAACACCAGACCTGCTGCTTCTCAGCTGTGTCGCATTCCGGACCTCAGCTCTCATGTGTGCCATATGGGACTGCTTCCCATGATGTCCACAGGGCCACCTGACGCAGGCCACGCGAATGATGCCAGTAGGATGCTGCTTGCCAACACAAAGAGGCTTTAAAAAGGAATCAGTGCCAACGTAAGGGTTGCAACTTATTTTTTAAAAATGAAAATGCGTTACTAATTTAAAAATTTTTTTCTTTTTTTTTTTGGCGAAACAGGTGATTGAACTCAGGCCCTTGTGCTTGCCAGGGAAGCGCTTATTCCACTGAGCCAGCTCCCCACCCCACCCCCAATTTTCTTTTTCAAAACAGTGTTTTTCTTTTTGGTGCTGGGAATCAAACCCAGGCCCTTGCGCTCGCCAGGCAGGCGCTGTGCTGCTCAACTCTGGCCCCAGCCCCAACAGTGTTCTTCCAAAACACTTTTCCTTTGCTTTTTGTCTGAGTCTGGGTCCCCTCAGCAGCCCTGAGCCCTTGCCATAGCCCAGCGGCCAGGGTCTTGTGGTGGGAGGACAAGTCACCTCCCTAAAGGGACATGTGGTGTGGAATGGGGCCTGGGCTCTTCCACACACACAGTGGATGACGTGTGGCAGCCAAGATGCCACATCCTGGACAGCTGGTCGCCCTTGGCAGCCGGGTGTATCTGTCTTTTCCTGCTGAGACAGACACCTGCGTCCCCCTCACTGTGGTCTGGAATTTTACCCAATGCTCTGTATAGACTGCACTTCTGTCAAAAGAAACCTCTCCTCTCACCTGCACAGCCCTTGCTCTCCACTGCTCCCAGACCTCCTGGCAGCCGAGGGATGAAGGTCCCTCAACATCCCTTCTAACTCGGCCAGCATCCGATACTCTGGTCACTGTTAACAGTCAACGGAAGCGCTAAAGGGATTCTGTACTATCTCAAGGCCAGCGCCAGCTCCCTGACCGAAGCCTGGCCAGACGAGCGACCAGAAGTGGGAGGGCCCCCTGCCTGCATCCTGCCCTTCCCAAGGGCACCACAGAAGAGGCACAGGGAGGGCAGGAAGTACGGGCCCCAGAAGGGAGCCCCACCAGTTCTGGGTGCACGTGGCCTACTTAGAGAGAAACTTTA
Organism: Octodon degus; assembly: GCF_000260255.1. Taxonomy (NCBI): domain Eukaryota; kingdom Metazoa; phylum Chordata; class Mammalia; order Rodentia; family Octodontidae; genus Octodon; species Octodon degus. The sequence goes on along the minus strand of NW_004524871.1, from coordinate 991,810 downwards.
TGAAAACTGTAGCTTTATAAAGTGGACCCTGACAGCTGACACCGGATTAATTTTTCCTAGGCAGCTTCTTTTGCAAGTGACCCCAGACTGGGCAGAATGCTGGCGATGCCAACACCAGCACCACCACAGAGCACGCCTACCTCCTTGGCGCTCTTGATCTTGGCCAAGAACGTGTGCAGTTCCATGGTCTCTGCAAACAGCGCGCGGCACACGGCCTGATAATGCTTCGCAGCATCCGACTCAGCGGGAAGATGAGCGGCACACATCTGTGGGAGAGGTGAATGAAGTAAAGGAAGCGGTTATAATGTGGAATTTTTGGTGCCTTAAAAACAGACACAGCCAGGAGTGGCGGTGCATGTCTGTATCCTGGCGCCCCAGAAGCTGGGGCAGGAGGATCCCAAGTTTGAGCTGGGACACAATACCCAACATCCACAATTAAAGAAGGAAAGGCTTATTCAGCTCACAGTTAGTGGAGGTTTCAGTTCAAACTCAGCTGGCTCCAAGGCAGAGTGGCACATGGCAGAGGGCAGCCAGTCATGGTGGCAGAAAACAGCAAAACAGCAAGAGCAAAAGGGAAGGGTAGTGGCAACAATGGCAACACAGAACAAGTCTGTCTTCCTTATGTTGCATTCAGGCTACCTGCCCCAGGCCAGGTGTAGCCCTCACACCTATAATCTCAGCAGCACTCACACCTATAATCCCAGCACAAGATCATGAATTAATCATAAATTCCAGAAGTCCACTCCACAACTGCATGAGACTTTTAGTGGACACCAAGACAAACTATAACACCCCCAAGCCCACAAGACACAGCCAGTACCTCTGCATTTTCACACTGAACAGCAAGGCAGCTCATGTCACCCCAGCGTCAGTGCACCAGGCCATCAGGAGTCTACAGAGTTAGGTGGCAAAAGTCCACCAGGAGATGTCTGACAGCATGGGTGGGCTGCCAGGGGGAGGGACTGGAGGTGTGCAGGAGTCCAGGTGGACACAGAAGGGCCCGGCATCTGCTGAGGACAAAGGCTGGGTGATCACCCACCACCACCTGGGTGATCACCCAGCCACATGCCTCGGATGACATCACATACATGCCTGGGCATCACCCTGTCATGGGCCATGCATACATGCCACTGCGTGTGCAAAGCGGAAGGCGGTGTGACTGTGAATCCCTGCGTCCCGACGTAAAGAAACAGGTGACAAGAAGGAGGACTCAGCCTCAGTCACCATCACCATGAGGCCGGAGACTACAATGCTTGCCTGGCTCCTGCAGCCCCATGGGGACCTCAGCAGAGAGGATTGCAGAATAGGGGCAGGGAGCCGGGGCAGCAGTGGGGTAAGGTGGAGGGCAGTGGACACCACAGGGTGACCTCTAGTTTCACTGTCCTTGGCTGGCGAGGCCCGTAAATCCCCAGCCTTGTGGGAAGAGGTATTTCACAGTGCGTGAGTGCGACTCCCCGCACTCCGTGGCCTGTTAGTGCGGATGGCTGTGAAAGGCTCAGGCCTGAGTATAAAGCACTTCACTGCTCAGGCAGGGGCTGCCGACCTCGCCTTCACTCTAGCTGGCATTAATCAGGCGACAGATGCAGAAGCATGGGCAGCATGGGGCTGACACATGATGCATCAGTTACGGGCCTGGCTTGAGTGAAAGCTCAGATGCTCCAAAACCTGCCATTAGTGCAATTACTGGAAACTTACTCTTTTTTTGCAGAACTGGGGATTGAACTCAGGCACTTGTGCTTGCCAGGGAAGCACTTATTCTACTGAGCCATCTCCCCAGCCCTCATTTTCCTTTATTTTTTTATTTTTTTTTTCCTTGACATCAGTTTATTTGCTGGGATCTTGATTCATTACTTTACACTGTAACAGCAACAAATTCTTATGGTGACAATAAAGAGAGGTAGGCTCTAAATGACTTCTCAAAGCAGTCCTGTTTGCTGGATAACTTCTCCCAAGTAACCACAACACTGTCAAACAAAGTCTCAAGGTGTGGGTCCTTTAGTTACTGAATGACATGGGAAGTGATGAAAACCTGAGAAGTATTAGTGACCAATCTCCCCCCATAATTAAAAGTTATAATGCATATATAACCATAT
>NW_004524871.1:980921-987802 GCF_000260255.1 Octodon degus | reverse complement strand
TTGAACCCTTTGTGTCTCTCTGGCAAGATGTTCTGCTCCTGAATCAGCTGGGTGGGTCTTGCCTCTAGCCTCTTTGCAGGGAGTTCTGCTGAAGGGTTCTGTGCTGGGCCTGCGCTCTGGGTCTATTCAGGATCCCACGGCCCTTGGGTCGTCTCACTCACTCGCCGGGCCTGCGCTCTGGGTCTATTCAGGATCCCGCCAGGCCCTGGGTCATCTCCTCATTTTCCTTTAAATACCTCTACCAACCAAGCATGGAAGCTGTCTAAGCTGTCTGTCATCACGCTGGGGCTCTGCTTGTGGTTTCCTACAGCAGGCCTCACGGGCAACTTCAGATTTTTTCTCCAGGATGGTGTGGCATGGCTTGGGGGTGGCGGGGGCAGGGACCCTCTGTGTGGACCCCAAATGGCTCATCAGGCTCAAGGAAGGCTGTAGGGCGAAGATCCCACAGGCAGAACATCGGCAGCTACCAGTGAGCATAGCACATGCCAGGCTCCATTACTTTTGTGTAAAGAAAGATGAACTTGAGTTATCTGAAGGAAAATGGATGTCCCTTGAGACCGTAATGTTAAGTGAATAAATCAGACACACAGCTAAAGTATCACATGGGTTCTCTTACATGAGAAACCCGAAGTATAAATAAATAGAATATAAAGGGAACAGCAACGAGAAAGACACAAAGTGGTAAGGGGGAGGAGACAGAAGAGGTCAGAGGGAGGGCAGGGAAGCACACAAGCCACGCTCTGCTCCACGGCCGGCCCTGGCTGAGCGCCGCCACTGCGCATGGCAACCCTGGCTCACAAAAGCAAAGCTAAAAAGTCAGCAACTGCGAAAAGGATGCATACTCGGCACCCACATCTCCACGAGGCTGCATGAGGCTTGGTCAGCAGTGGCCTCTCCTGAGACAGGACCCACGCCACCATTTCCTCCTAGTTTTTAAGTCTGTGTGGACTTTCACCTCTTCATGAAGAAAAAAAGGGTGAGTAAATAAAGGAAAAAGAATACAACCACAGGAGAAATCTTTTCTCAATATTTCTTGGAGAGGGCCTTGCTTGGTGATAGATGCTTCTCAGGAAATAAGCTGATAGGGATATCTGGACACCGGGTTGTCTCTCCTGCACAGCCAGGGGCAGAACCAGGCCGCGCGAGGGAGGGAAGCGAGCACTCCTGCCAAGCGCACCTCCAGAGGCATCATGTCAACTCCGGGCAAGCATGGTCTAGTTCTGTCCCGGATCCAGGCCTGTGAGGCAGCCTGACCCTTCTCGGTGGTAAGAAGCCCCAGGGCGAGTCCCAGCTTGCTAACGCTGGTGTCCACGCTGCTTCCACATCTTGGTGCAGTGGCAGCATAAGGCAGGGCCGTGAGCGCTGCTGGAAAGGACCTGGAACAAACTGTGCCCGCCCTGCACCCCACATAGGTGTTACCAGGCCGAGCCTCATGCTACCTCCAGCCACAACTCCTCAGGTAACTCCTGTCCTCTCTTCCACAAAAGAGTCGATTTACGAACTGAAGTTTTCAACCCAGCAACCAAACCGTAAGCACATGTGTCCCTTTGCCACGTGTAACAGGTTTCACATTTAAAATTTTCAGTGTGCTCATTAGATGGCTCAGCAGTTACCTTCCCTCTCACTTACCTAAAAGGAACATTCAGAACACACTGTCATAGACAAGGGAAATTCTATAGGCCGGTTCTGATTAGCACAGAAGCAAGGAATAGGAGGTGAGGTCATTATAAAGGAGGTCAAGTAAAGCTGCTAAGCACGGACTGAAGCTGGGATTTGCTCCAGGCTATACGACCTGTCTTTCTAAGCACCTTGGCACTTTCTTCATATATTTTCATATGATGATGGCAATAAGTTGGGCAAATATAACAGCTCAAATTAAAAAACGATAAAGGTTGTCCATTCAAATGGCTCAATGCCCAGAGATTTTTACTGGCAAACACATTTACTGAAGGCTGCTGAGTGAGACCTTGGAGATTCCCACCCACGCTGCTAAACCTTGGTCCTAGGATGCACGGAGGAATTCCTTGCCTGGGAACTGTGGGGCAACTGGGCCGAGGACTCGCCGTGTGCCCAGACTTCACTTACTCCTGCTGCACCCGCTCCAGCCAGCATCTGCGTGCAGACGCGGGCTCAAGTGTGTCCTGCACACACACTCACCACCTCCACCAGGCGCAGCAGAGAGCAGGTGGGGCATGTCCTTCTGGTCAGCTCATTCCACTCAACACAACATCCTCCCAGTGTATGCTTTCAAAAATTAAAGTGTGAAGTGAGTAGAGGAGGAAAGCACAGTTTGCGTCCATGGGGCCATGTTACTGTGTGACTGGTACAGGAAGAGCTGAAGGGGCTCTGGGGGCCACACGCTTCTCCACAGCCAGATCTGCCCAGAGGAACTGCCCCAGATGGGCTCCTCTGCACACCTGAGCCCCAGGGAGGAGGCAGGGAGGCAGTGATACCACTGCTGCCAGGCAGCTCCCGAGGCCCCGTGTGACCATCACACAGGACACAGGACACAGGTGGACAGACCTGGGTGCACTGGGTTAGGGGCAGCTACAAAGGCCTGGAGGGCTGCACCACATGCTGAGCTACCGCCCCATGTTTCCTTCATTCCTGGGCTTTTGTATTGTGTGTTGGTACTGGGGGTTGAGGCCAGGGCCTATACACTGAGCCACACCCCTCCCTTCTCAGTTTTTACTGAGATAGCCTCCCTATGCCGCCGAGGCTGGACTCCAACTTCCCCCTCCTCCCTCAGCCTCCCAAGTGCTGTGATTACAGGGTGCTTCACCTTCATGACATCGCGGTAGGAACAGATGGCCCCAGGCCGCTGGCCCTCATCCTCGGCACCCTCCTCCGCTGCCCCGTAGCCCTCGTCATGGCTGCCGTCAGCCCCAGCCGTGTTGGCCATGCGATCGATGAGCTGCTCCAGGGGTGGGCTCAGCTCTCGCTCCTCGTTCTCCTTCAGGCCATAGTCCAGGGCCTTGTAGATGATGATGCCCAGGGACTCGATCACCTGCAACACACAGACATCAGTGCAGGCCCCCACGGCTCCCTACACCTGACAGCAAGTTCTGTGGTCTCCGCAAAGCAGTACACAGCTCAATTGGGAAGCTCTTTTTATATTTTCCTAAATTTATACAAAATATTAACATCACTCTTCTCTCCACCAGCTGTGGTAGTACACCCTGGAGTCAGCACCAAGGCACTGAGACAGCAGGACTGCAAGCTGAAGGCCAGCCCAAGCCACTGATGAGACCCGGCCTTGGGTCAGAACTGTGTGGGCACTGGGTGTCATGTGTGGGCACTTGGGCACCCAAAGCAAAAGCAATATTCTCCATTCATATAAAGTACTAAGTGGGCTAATTTCCCACATTTCCCCAACGTACTCTGCGGTAGACCGAGGGCTGAGACTGCAGCTCGGTGGTGCTGGCAGGCCCCTGGTATACAGCCTGGGTTCCTTTGTTGCACCCCACAACAACAGAAGGACAACACTGAGAGCAGACTAGCAGCAGAGCTGTTTCTCCTCACCTCTGGAGCCTGAGCCAGCAACACCTGTACCACATACTTTGCTCCCTCCCAGGACACGCAAAGGGGGCTTTCTTGGCAAGGTCTGCAGGTGCAGAGACCCAAGCCCACCCTACCACCAGCCAGGTATGTGCAGCCTGCTTCCTCAGTACTGCCCTCCTGCTCAGAAAGGACCATACACACAGCCCTGCAGCCTTGCTTCCCAGGCCACTGGCTCAACTCGCCCTCTCCTGCCCTCGATTCCTTCCAGTGGACAGAACAGAAAGCATGAAAGAAGGAGAGTGCAAGGTAAGCAACATGGAAAGCCCAAGAAAGAGCCAAAAAGACTCAGAAGGATCAAAGACACCGTAACCAAATTTGGGAGAATTGCCGATGAGCTTGTTCAGGAGTGGAAGTGGTGGGGACACCCAGGTTTCTCTGGGAACGTCTGCAACTGAAGAACAGACCCAAGGCAGAATGAAGAAACAACAGGGCCCCCAAACCAAAGAGAACGCCCACGGGTTGCGGATGACTCTGCCACAAAAGGAGCATGGGGGCACTGCACTGCTGGGCGCTGGAAGAGGGCTCAAGGGGCCTTGGGAGTCTGAAGGCCACCAGCCACCCCACACCACTGTCTGAGAATGGAGCCAGCTCCCCACTTCCCAGCACAACTTGAAGAACTGACCCCCCAACCCTGAGCCCTGAGCAGGTGCGGCCCACAGCTGGCTCCTGGCTGGTGTGCAGGCAGCAGTTAGGAGGCCATGAGGCAGAGTCCTGCATGTAGCTTCTTGAGGGGTGACACTAAGCAAGTGGAGGGGTGGCTGTGAGCAGCACCATCACAGAGGGCTGAGGGTAAGGCCTGGCATACCCAGCCCGGGCTCCACACCCCCTCACAGCTCCCCATGCTCTACACGCTGCCCTTGGGGATGGTGCAACAGCTGGGTCTGGATGTCCCCCAAAGCCTCATGCAGTCAGTGATGGGGCTTCTGTGGAGGTGGCTGGATCCAGAGTGTGTGACTGGTTCAGGGTGCAATGCTGGGATTAAGGATGAGAGACTATTCAGTCCACTGATCAGTCTGGCACTGCCCCAATCCCAGTTGCCTGGACAACATAAGGGACAGAGAGAGGCCCGTCTTTCTCGCTGCTTGTGCTGTCTTCTGGCCACTAGGAACTGTTCTTTAGCGAAGCCACACTGCCTTGGAGTCAACCAGTGATGGAGTGGAACCTCTACAAACTGTGAGCCAATAAACCTCTTCCTCTTTAACTTTGAGGGTTGGGTGTTTTGTCCCAGCAACAAGAAAAGTAACCTAGACAGACGGGCTGTGCCTGCTCCTGTCCCACACTGCATCTCAGTCATGCAGGACTTGGGCCTGGAACCCTACAGGAGCGCACAGCTTTGACTGGCCTCAAGGCTGGTGCCGGGCTGAGTGGTGAGCAAGCTGTGAGTTTGATCCCAGTCACATCAAAGGGAAAAGAGAGAGCCTGAAGCTGCAGAGGAGAGTTTGGACTTGGACTGTTGTTTGGTTTCTATTTTTTTTGAAACTATTCACTATGTAGTCCAGGCTGACCTCAACTCATGGTAATCTTCCTGCCTCAGCGTCCCAAGTGCTGGGATTAGAGGAGTGCATCACCACATCTGGCTAAATTTGGACTTTTCAGCAATGTCCGGAACGGCAGGGCTCTAGAGACTTAGTGACAAAACAGTGTATTCTGTACTGTAAGGCAGATGAGAGCCTTGTGGCTGGAAGTCAGATGCTGCTATGGACCTTCAATCCTGAAAGGCCCAAAGGAAGCTCAGTGCCTAGCCAGGTGCTGCTGGGAGGGGCTGGGGCTTCAGGGAGTCTGCAGGGAAATGGGCTATGTCCTGGCCATTGGGCCGAGCAGATCTGCTGCAGTCCATGTGGCCTGGCAGGGCCACCTGCTCCTGGAGGCCGCAGACAGTGTCTTGACCAGGGGCTGGGCCCCCAAGGACTACGAGCCACCATGCGTCTTTCTCTCCTGGCGGGACAGCTGCTGGTGGTGGGTGTGTTTATTACCTTAGGTGTTATGACAGCAGGCCCAGTAATACATTAGCAAAGAAGATCTAAAAATCAACAATCTAAATTTCTACCTTAGGAAATTTGGGGAGAAATAGCAAATTAAACCCAAAGTAAGCAGAAGACAAGAATAGAAATCAATGAAATTGAAAGCTGATTCTCTGAAAAGATCAATACAATCAACAGTCAGCAAAATGAGAGGGTATAAGTGCCAACAACAGAAACAGAAGATGAGATGTCACCACACCCAAGACCCTGGGTACTAAAGGGGGACACTTACTTAAACCATGCCAGGCCCACCACTGGGACCACAGTTGAGAGAGACAGGACCAGCCCATCCCCATTTCAGAGGAAACGCAAGCCTCAATATGTAACAGCTTTCCAAAGCAGGAGCAGGTCCAGAGAGGTCTGCCAATAAGAACTACTGAAGAGAGCAGCTCACCACCCTAGCCCCTCTAAAAACACAGAATGGGCCCGGCATGGCGGCGCGCTCCCGAGATTGCAGAACTCAAGGAGCTGAAGCAGGAGGACCGTTGAGTCCAAGAGCAGCAAGTGCAACAAAGTGAGCCAAGGCCAGCCTGCGCCGCGTACTGAGCCCGTCTCAAAGAGATCTGAGAAGAAGAAGAACAGCACGGAAGGGCGCTTCTGATGCACCTCGAAGCCAGTCTGAGAAGAAGAAGAACAGCACGGAAGGGCGCTTCCGATGCACCTCGAGGCCAGGAATGCGCTAGCAACACTGCACAAGAGCCATGCGGCAGCGTCTCGCATGAGGCTGCCCAACCACAAGTGGCGATGGCGATCTGACTGCACAGAGGTGATGGCTGCCACGGGCTGTCAGCAGGATGCCCAGCGTCCAGTCCACCCCTGCAAATGGCAGCTGTTCCTGCCGCTACCCTCGGCCTCACTACCAAAACCCCTCACCCAGCTGCAGATCACCAACAGCAAAAGTGGCGCAGCGCTCCCAAGGCCAACAGCCAGTGTGCGCAGGAGCTTGTTTCCCTACTCATCACAACAACACACGGAGCAGCTGTGGTCACCGCCTCACACAAGGGATGAGACGCCGAGTGGGGTGGTGCACACCAGCAGTCCCTGCTACTGTGGAGGCAGAGGGGGGAGAAGCTCCTGAGCCCAGGTGAGAGGAGGGGAGGGCAGGAAAGGAGAAAAGGGGGAGAGAGGAAGGGAGAGGAGAGGGGAAGAGAGGGAAGAGGAGGGCAGGAGAGGGGAGGGGAAGAGGAGGGCAGGAATGGAGAGAAGGGGGACAGAGGAAGGGGCAGGGGAGAGGAGAAGGGAGGTGAGAGCAGAGGAGAGGGGAGGGAAAGGAGGGGAAAGGAGAGGGAAGGGGAGGGG
>NW_004524871.1:976593-980671 GCF_000260255.1 Octodon degus | reverse complement strand
GAGATGGGCAAGGAGGAAAGGGAAAAGGGGAGGGGAGAGGAGAAGAGAGGGGAGGGGAAGGGAGGGGAGAGGAGAGGGAAGGGGAGAGGCAAGAGGAAAGAGGAGGGGAGGGAAGAGGAGGGAAGGGGCAAGGGGGAGGGAAGGGGAGAGGGGAGGTGACAGGAGGGGAGGGGAGAAAGGGGGAAGGAAGAAGGAACTAAGCTTGAAAGAAAGCTTCCAAATTGCACATAAAATTAGGCAACTAATAAGAAAGCCAAGGGGGCCGGGGAGATAGCTTAGCAGAATAAGCGCTTGCCTGGCAAGCGCAAGGGCCTGAGTTCAATCCCCAGTTCTGCAAATAAATAAATAAATAAATAAGCAAGCAAGCCAGGACCACAGCTGGCTTTGGCCTCACGGAACTCGCAGCACCAGGCTACCAGTGGAAGTGCCCTGTGCGCAGGGTGACCGCAGAGCGGACCACAGCAGAGCTGCCTCAGTCCTGTGCTCCTCGTGCACCCACCCGCTCGATGCTGCGGCTTCTGGAAATCACTGCGGTGCATACACTCTGGTCTATGGCCAGCACCGTGGCCCCGCACCACCACATGAAGACCTGCCCTTCTCGGGGAGATCGGCGTCTCCCAGTCCTAGAGAGGGACTTGGCACTCACTTTATGCTTGTCCTACCCCGTTTGAGCCTGGCCAATCATTTTTGTTTAGTAAAATCCTTAAAAATCTGGACCTAATGCACTCTCCATCACCCCAGGCTTCTAAACTGCCGACCCGGCCATGCATCTTGAGTCCTCAGCCATGTCCCTTGAAGTCCCACAGGCCTTTAGCCCTAAGAAGCCTCCCAGCAGCAGGGGACGCAGCTCCACGACAGCCTCACCGCACGCTCACAGTGTGAGCGAGGACGCCTCACTGCTGCCTGCATACGCAGGTGGGGATGCCCCGGCCACTGAAGGCACAATTCCTCAGCCACGCGGCTAGCAATCACACGTGGGGCTCTTCTGCCCATCACAGTCCAGGGGCAGTGGCCACGAGCAGATGGTGGGGCCACGGGCCACAACACAGAGAGGAGGCGGCTGGACCTGGGCCTGCACAGAGCACGGAGAAGTCTCGGCACGGCACAGCTGGGCGCAAGAGGGGTAGGGATGGAGCACACAGTGGGGGTGCCGGTAGGCACTTGGGTTTTATTTTTTAAGACTATGATGTTTCATGTATTTAGTGATAAAAAGAAAATAGAGGGCTGGCCAAATAGCTCAATGGATTAAAATGGCTGCTTAGGCAGACGCAGGGGCCAGGGTTTGATCCCCTGTGTGCCATGCTGTTCCTGCCCTCCAGGGCGCGCTGAGATGGAGATTGAGCCCGGGCATGGTGGTGTGCACCTATAATCCCAGGGCTTGGGAGGCCGAAAACAGGTGGATCACTATGAGCCCGATCTAGGTAGTGAGACCCCGTAGACCCTGTCCTAAACAAAAAAGAAAGTAGAGAGGAGAGGGCTGCAGACAACAGAATGATGATGGTCAGAGTGATTGACAGGGACGGGGCAACTATTCTCTTTAAGAAAGAAGATCCCTCAAAGAGCTTAATGATTTCTTTAAAAAAAAAAAAAAAAAAACCTCTGAAATTTTACTGTCATCATCACCATTGTTATCATCAGCATCATCACTGGCAGTCCTGCCCAACTTCACGCGCCCCGCTTCCGATGTGGCGCAAGTGCAGTCACACGGCACTACGGTCGCTCGGCGGGCGACACTCTCTACTGAAGACTCTGTATGAACCCAGAGCAGATGACCAGCGCTGGGCTCCGCGTCCCCTGGCACCTGTGTCACATCCCCCTGCGCTTTCCTGATCACTCGGCGCAGTCCTTCCTCGGAGCAGGCCTCAATCCTGCCACCTCCTGCCGCACTGCCTCCCCAGCCCATGCAACTTGCAGCAGCCCAGAAGAATGCTACCCCGTGCCGAATACGAGTCTCAAAGCATCTATCTCAAGACTGAAATTCAAAGATGTTTTCTGATGACTGATGATGCAAGGAAGTCAGAAATGAGCAAACATTCTAAAGTACTAAACAATCACAGAGAGCCACAGAACCTTGAGCCAAAGAAATGGGAAGAAAATTCAAAAATAGTTCATAACAATGTTCAATGTGTTATGAATGTAGCAATAACCATGTAATAATGTGCAATATCCCAAATTCAGCTAAAGGGCTCCTTAGGAAAGATTAATAACTTCAGATGAGTTCCTAATTTTTCAGACAAATGTCCTGAAAAAAGCAACCTATCCAACCCTGGAAGAGCTCAGGATTGAAAGTGAGAAATTAAAGACGTAGTCAGCAGCAGCCAGCCTTTCGGCCGCCACCCGTGAAGTTGCACCAGGGCTGCCCCGCCTGCCCCTCTCCATGCAGGGGCAGAGCGCTGCTCGGACTGCCTGTACTTCCCCATCTCATCGGCTTACAAACAAACCACCGCTCTGCGGCTGACCCTCGTCCCCTGGGCACCTGCGGTGTAGGCAGCACGAAACGCATCTGCTCCTGTCCCCACAACTGTCACAACGCGTGTCACTAAACATCACCTGACAGGTACGTGGTCATGTGGGCTCAGGGGCCAGTAAGCTGTCCGTGATACATGCGCTAATTAAACTCATAAAAACAGCAAGACAACATGACACCGGTGTGCATGCAGACGGCTATGTGGTCACTGGGGCAGTGAATGCTTCTTGCACGAGACACAGGGGCTTGGAGTGAAGACAAGAACCAGAATTTGTCAACATTAAAAATGGCTTCACATACTGGCTCTCTGAACACTGTGACGGTCTCCCCAGATGGATCCCTCTGTGCTTCTGGGGGCAAGGATGGCCAGGCCATGCTGTGGGATCTCAATGAAGGCAAGCATCTTTACACTTTAGATGGAGGGGACATCATCAATGCCCTGTGTCTCAGCCCTAACCGGTACTGGCTCTGCGCTGCCACCGGTCCCAGCCTCAAGATCTGGGACTTGGAGGGCAAGATCACTGTGGATGAACTGAAGCAAGAAGTTATCAGTACGAACAGCAAGGCAGAGCCTCCCCAGTGCACCTCTCTGGCCTGCTCTGCTGATGGCCAGACTCTGTTTGCTGGTGCGAGTGCGGCAGGTGACTATTGGCACCCGCTAGAAATGTGTCAGCTTTTAAAAAATAAGAAACTGGCTTTCTAAAAATAAAAAAAAAAAATGGCTTCAGCAGGATGTGGCAGTGTGCACCTATAACACTGTACTCAGGAAGCTGAGGCAGAAGGGTCACCGTGAGTTTTTGGGGTTTTTTGTACTAGGAATCAAGCTCCGGACCTTATGCTTGCCAGGAAGGCACTGTGCCGTTGAGCTTTACCCCAGCATGAGCTTAAGGCCAGCCTGAACTGCATCGTGACACTGCCTCAAAACAAAAACAAAATAATCTATGCTTCAAAAGACAACAATAATAAAGTAAGAAGGCAAGTCACATGCTGGGCATGATGTATAATTTCTATCTAACAAAGAACTTCAATTTGAAATATGGCTTTTAAAACTTTTAACTCAATAAGATAAATAGTCCAATAAAAATAGACAAAACTCAAACATACACTTTATGAAAGACACACTGGGTCACCACCGTCACCAGGGAACACACCTGAAGGTGAAGAGCATCCCACGCCCCCCAGAGGGCGACCCTGAGCCACCTGCGCTATGAGCGCGAGCCACAACTATACTGGTTTTTTTAAATATATTTTTTTAATTTTTATTTATTTTTTCCATAATTTTATTGAGAAACAAATAGCAATGAGACCTCTGATTTTATTTTTTTCAAAAAATCTTCATTAATAATATTCTTACAATATGTTGCTAAAATCTTGGGACCATGTAGAAGCTAGGTTCCTTACTTTTTTTTCCATAATTTTATTGAGAGAAAAATAGCCATGAGACAGTTTCAAATCAAATTGGTAGGACAGTTTCAATAATTAACACATTGCACATGCTCTTCCTAGTGGCTATCTGCTGTACAAGATGCAGACATGATATACTATTTACAAACACTATTAGAACAAATCCCTCTATTCATTAAAAGAATGTAACTATATATCTATCCTAAC
>NW_004524871.1:958555-976423 GCF_000260255.1 Octodon degus | reverse complement strand
AAGGTCAGTGAGATCCCCTCAGGATTTATCCTGAAAGCCTGTACCTCAGATTGCAGATCCTTGTCAGTGTCACACCTACACTGTTATGCTTGGCAGTTTCCTATAGAGCCAGACATACTTTTACCTTATCACCTGCAGTGGACTCTTATTTACCCCAGAACAATGACGGTAGTGTCCAGAAGTGGACACGCATCCGTGTACTCGGCAGCTTTGCTGCAGTAGCCCCAGAACACTCCACCAGCCAGCGGCAGACGGGGAGGGCTTGCCCAGCGCTGGACGCCTGGAACACTAGCCTGTAATCAAGAGGAACAGGCAGATCTAGAGTCCACTGAACAGGAGATGGAACACATCGGACTACACCACACAGCACTGTGTGTGGGCGAGGCACTAACTGCTTCCTGGATATACTAATTTGTTAAAACTCATCAGATTAATTTTGGGAGGTGATGCTCACTCAGGATTTAACCCAGGATCTCTCACACATGCTAGACAAGCACCGAGCTGCATCTCAACCCATTTTTATTTTTTGAGACAGGGTCTCTCTGAATCATAGAGGGTAAGCTTGAACTTGAAGTCCTTCTGCCTCTGCCTCCTGAGTAACTGGAACTATAGATAAGCCACAGTGCCTGACTCTAAAATTTAAATATTCATGTTACTGGCGTTTCATTATATTTGAATTATATCTCAACAGTGTTTATTTGTTGAGCAAATTATTTCCTCTATGAAGAGAATCCTGAGCCAGACACAGGAGATGGGGCTTCGCTCACTCTGCAGGATATGACCTCAGGCCAGTCACAGATTCACAGCCTCCCAGCCTCAGGCACGCAGACAGCACACCACAAGAAAACCCATATTCTACAGGGTGCAGCTCTGCTCAGGGGAGGACCCCCACCACAGGGCAAGAAGTGCTCAAGGCAGACATCACCTTGCAAGGAGCAGAACGAGGTCACTGCACAGCCAGCCCCCGAGCAGCCTCTCCATCGCCAGGGGAACCCGCCTGGCCTGCTCTGGAGGTCATTTAATTTTGGAACTGGTTCTCCTTGAATTAAAAAAAAAAAAAAAATCAGGCCTCAAGGACTTTCAGAGGAAGGAAGAAACCACATCAAAGACAATCAAACCTAAACAAAGGTAAAGACCAGACAGGGATTTTCCACCATGGAGGGAAAGAGACACACACACTCCCGACTGGCAATAACGCTACTGGGAAGTGACCAGGCCACACGTACAGTGGACTCTTTCTGTCTGTAAAGGGATGCAATGCGGCCACTCGTTCTGTCTTCTGCAGCATCTACTGTGCTTGGCATCTGCGACCCCGTTCATGGCGCACCAGCAAGGCTTCGTGGTGAGGAAGGCGGGGCCCAGCACAGGGGCTGGCCCTTGCTTGGCACTGGCTACACGTCTGTGTGGGCTGTGGTCCAGCTGCCTAGCGTGGCCCTGTGTGGGTGAGGGCCCTCATGGAGCAGAGCAAGGAGCTCACAGCAGATGAGCCGCAGCTGGAGCTCTGTTCAGGGCTGCAGGCCGAGGCTTTGGGCCAGTTTTTGTGAGATCCCTGCTCCAGGGTGCTGGGGCACCTCACCAGGGCAGGAAGCAGGCCTGTCACATCTGCTTTGGTCTCCACTCAGTTAGTTATATACGAAACTCAGGAAATATTCAATCCAGTTTGTTTTTTCTTTTTTTGTATTTTTAGGGAAGGGTCTACAGGGTGTTCAGGGTCTCACTACTAGATCAGACTTGTAGTGACCCACCTGTTTACAGCCTCCCAAGAGCTGGGGTTATAGGTGCGTGCCACCACACCCAGTCTCAATTGCCACCTCAGTGCACTGTGGGGGCGGGGCCAGCACAGCAGACCAGGGATTAAAGCCCTGGTCCCTGCGCATGCTTGCAGGCACTTTAATCCGCTGAGCTATTTGGCTAGCCTTTTCAATCCAGTTTTAAATGAGCCTTACTGAGGAAATAAAGGCTGAATGTGTCTGTAGCCCTTCCCTCCTGGGGCCACCAAATGCGGTCATCACGCTGATATCCCGGACTCAGGTGACTGCTGGAATCTGCCCCGTGGTTTTGTGCCCATGCCCTGGCCCATGTGTGTTCAGATGCATAGCAGGAGCCAGCGTGGTGCCCATGCCTCCGCCCAAGCCCAGGGCAGAGGGACGGCGATGGGGGCATTTTCCATGGAAGAAGGGTCAGAGAAGGAACATGCTGCATCTCATCCGCTGTTCAAGAAAATGCATTCTAATACATTACACAGTAAATAAAGAAAATGTCTTTTAAAAAAAATACAGCAATGGCTTAAATTAGTGAACTGATGAGCAGATGAACACAGCATGGTATACGATGTGACAGAACACTATTTGTTTTTGCTACCAGGGATTGAACTTGGGGCCTTGAGCTTGCTAGGCAGGCACTTATACCACTGAACTATGTCCTAGCCAGAACACTATTTAAAGACACGAAGGAAAGACTCCAGAGCTGCTGCAGAAAATGCACGGAAATGAGGGCCGCGTGCTGAAGGAGGTGGACTCCGAGGGGCTACAGGCTATGCAACCGATTTTTAAAATTTAAGCCTTCATCGTATTTGTCGAGCACACCTAGTATGAATTCATGAGGACACCATTGTCAGTGGACGTTTCCTGGAGGCAAGCTTCTCCTTCTTGTCACTCAGGGTGGCCTGTTTCCCACCCCCACCCCACCCCCGCTCAAGCCCCACAGGGTAGGCCCACAACACCAAAGAGCACCCCCGTGGCTACGCACTCCAGCTGACTGGCTTGGTGCTCTGAGCAGCTCTTGACACCAAACACCACCCAGAGTCCTCTGCACAGTGATGCCTTCCAGCTGTCAGCCCGGCCTCACCACCACTCAAGGAGGGTTCCCCACTGCACAGAGTACAATTTCCACCTTGAGGATGGGGAAACCAAGGCACTAAGAGCTAAAACAATATAACCACAATTAAAAGACAAAATTTCAAAAGCAAACAAGATGCCCAATTAAACTCAAACACACCATCCCTATTCACACCTTCCTTCCCTACTCCAACTGAAGCACATGCACCACAGAGGGCTTGGCCTGGGCAGGCTCAGCGGCAGAACAGGAGGACCATGCTGACAGACTCCGCCACAGGTCCCAGAGGCAGCCTAGCAGTTCACATCCTGATGCAGCCACGCCTTGACACAGGTGATGAGCAGCAGACCAGCCACGTACTGTGCAGGCCAGGCCACCACAGAACTGGAATGAGACACACTGGGTCTCGGGGATGGGCAAAGCCTGCCATGCCCAGGGCAGCCTCAAATGCTGCACTCTGGTCCCTGGCCACGTCGAAGAAGAGGCACAGATGTTCATCCCACACAAAAAAGAAGAGGGTCGGAAAGCTTCACAAGGGCCCTGGGGAGATGGCTGGCGCTGACCAGCTAGCCTCCAACTCAGAGAAAAGCTAAAATGATGGTCTGCACCTCTGCTCTGGGCATGGCATGGCCCGCAGGGCACAGCAGACAGGCGAGTGCCAACCAGGCTCAGAGCCGTGTCTCACACCTGCTCCCTCCAGAGACTTGTTTCCAGGCAGAAAAAGCCACGGATCTTCAGTCCAGACCACCTCATCTGCCTGACAGTCAGAGGGTCCGGGGGATTTTATCTGGGCCAGCTCTGCCCGCGTCCCTTGCCTTGAGCCTCCTTGGAACACACCATTAGGAAACAGCTCTTCCCAAGCCAGGGGCACGGTGCTCACCAAGGCCCCAATCACAGGAAGTGGAGGAGGTTTCAGTCCACAGCTCGTGGCTGCTCACATGAGCAGCAAATCCTGCCCCTGCTGACCCGTCCACCGGGAGAAGCCACAGTGTGCGAGGCCACGTGGTCTGGCCAATGTCCTTTACACACTGGCCCAGGACTCCAGATCCTCACTGCAGGGTCCCTGAGGCAGCCCACTGACACCTGAGTGTCCTAAGCATGTGCAACACATGGCCACCACACTCAGCTGTGTGCATGTGTGGCCCTACACACCCCACAGAGCTACCCAATTCTCACCCTCTTCCCTGGGTGGGATGGGGCCAGCAAGACAGTACTTAGCACCAAGCACGAGCTAGGCCCTGGGCTGAGCGGGAGGGAGGAAGGAAGGAAGGAAACTGAGGCACAGAGAGGTTAAGTAATTTGCTATAAGTCACACAGAGCATGACAGGTAAAGCCACTGAGAAGCGCAGGGCTCCTGGGCCGGGAGCACAGCGGCTGTCGTCACAGACAGCTGGCTGCCTCTCATTCTCCCTCTTAGCTCCTCTGACCCCAGGTCTGCAACAAGCCCCACCAAGGAATCCGGCAGTCACTTCCAGCTCTGCTCAAGAGTGCCGCCCGCAGAACAGGCCTGGTGAAGTAGTCAGCCTGGAAGCGTGTGCCGAGGACAACACGTGTGTCCTCACTCCTCCCTCGTGGGCACTCATGCAGACGCACTGTCACAGCCACACCGCTGCAGCCTTCATGTCTGTGTGGTGCCTGGCCCAGGGGCGCCCTACCTGCCCTCCGCAGCTTGGTCCCCCCGTTCAGCTGCCGCCCTCGTACAGCCTGACAGTGGAGGCTCTGCACGGTCTGCTGCGCTCATTGTGTCCCTCCATACACGCGGCGTCCGCCAAGGAACAGCAACTGGCCACATTCTCCTGTCAGGTCGCTCCGTATGCACACACCACGCTTTACTCAGCCGCTCATACTTAACTTTGCCTAAAATTGTCTCTAAGTCTAATAGAGAAAAAAGATCAAGTAAAATGTTTTTGCATTCAGATTTTCCCAGCTATTTCTCTCCACTTGCTAAAATAAATCTTACTGCAATGAACAGCAGCAGCAGCTGCATCCAGCAGCACGCTTTCTTCCACCACCTGCTGACGTCAAAATAGATGCCCGCATGAATGTTGCTGTCACTGCACGCTAGGGCAAGGCTGCCTGTTCTTATTTTTATTCTTTTTATCTTTTGGTACTGCTGGGGACTGAACCCAGGGCTTTGTGCATACAGGGCAACAGCTCTGCCGCAGAGCCCCCGCCCCCGCCCTGACTGCTTTTAAACCAGTCCTGCTTCCTTCAAGCGGGAGGCATGCTGACTGCCCCTGAGGGTCTCTTGGCTCTGGCGTGAAAATCACCAGTCACCCCACAGCACACAACAGCGCTCCTGTCTTGCTGCTTTCTGGGCAGCCCAGTGTTCTCCACCAACCTCACACTGTCCCCTCCCTCCTGACCTCCTTGAGGCTGGACAGACACCCTGCCAGCCTGGGCAAGCTCCACCACACAGAGCTTAGAAAACTACAGATTTTCCAATGTTTTTAAAACTTCAGAGCTCTTGCATGAAGCTCTTCATTTAAACCTTTAACTTAGTGTCCACTTGCCTCCTGGAAGAGCTAGTCTTCCCCCAGGTCACCCATGTGCCCGCACCTGGCCAGTGCCTGCTGTGCACAGAGGGGACCACACATACATGCATGCGTGCAAAAAGCACAGGAGAGAAACGCAGCTCACGGGAGGTTTTCCTGAGCTGTATCTGCTGTCTGTGCACACGGCCGGTGCCAACGGCACTCTCGTAACAGCGGGTCCACCAGGGGGGCCGTGCTGAGCGCACCCTCCCAGCTGCAGACATACAAGGGCGGAGGTCATGCAAGGTAACAGGGACTCGGGAGCAGCCACACCGGCATCCACGCTCAGGTCTGCCCCAGCCCTGGAATTGGCTGTGCTCTGCTCACACCCATAGAAGGCAGGACGCACTGACCTTGGACCAATGGACCACACAGTCAGGTGCCTAGGGAGGAGGTACTGGCGGCCTGCCCTGCACGTGACCAAAAGAACAGGCACATGCCCTTTGTGACCTTCACACACACATAGCACCAGAACAGAAAGGCACAAACCCCTGGGATCTGGGTAAAACTAGGCATTTCTGGGGCCAGGGATGTAACATAAGCGTTACTCAGCAACATAAGCGCTTGTGTGGCAAGTGCAAGGTCCCACGCTTGATCCTCAGTACAAAAAAACCAAAAAACTAGCCATTCTGAGCCAGTCATGGCAGTCATTACTGAAGAAGGCTTCCATGCCAAGCCAAGAAAAAAACAAGCATGCCCGGCCTCTGAAGAGCTGGACAGGACAGGCTGAACCAACTCAGCTCCTGCTGATGCCACCACCGAAGCCACCTAGTCCACACCACGACACGGAAGTGGGGGCTGGTCACCCAGTATGAGCCACTCTGGCCACTCATGGTGTTGTGTAGCCTAGACAGCAGCTCCCACATCTGCCACACAGCCCATCTAACCAAGCGAACCACACGGTTGGAACAGAGGATCTGCCGGTGAAGCTGGGATCAGGACCACGCTTGCAGGACTCACGGGGATTCAGTCCTGTCTCTAGCCACGCTTCCTGGGTGCAGGAGTGCAGCTCATCCCAAAGCATCTTCAGACCATGGGGTAGTGGTGCTCCAAGGTCTCTCCACATATTCTGCAGATGAGAAATTAATACCCCCCCCCAAAGGCATGAAAACTTCCAACGTCAGGCCACGGAAGACCATATAACCCTAAAGCCAGACCAGGCAGCCATGCAGTGCCCTCACGGTCCCAGGGCAGAGCCAGAAAGGCCAAGCTCATGCCCACCCTGTCCTCATCTTTTCACCACAGAGAAGAGACTCCAGGACAACATCTTCTGCTGCTTCCCAGGGCCGGGGACAAGCAGTGACTGGGGGACAAAACCAGGGAGGGGAGTGAAAAAAGAGTCTAACACAGACGTGGTGGCCTCAGAGCATCCAAGCGAGCATCCAGGACAGCCCCAGGAGGCACCAGGGCGGCTATGGTCCATGACTGACTAGCACCATGGATGGGAGGAAGGAGGGACAGTGTGGAAAGCCATCACATCCGCAGGAGGGTGGCCGATACTAACCAGGGACCAAAACTTGGCCTGCACTGGGAGGGGCACAGGCACAGAGCAGGAGAGAGGCTGAGGGAGGAGGCGGCTTCTAGTTACGTACAATGGTCAAACATACAGGAAAGGTTTATTTCTTTAAAATGTTACTGCACTACAAGACACACTGCCAGTAATCTCAAGATTCTCCACCTCTTCCGCCATTCTCATCTCACTGCTCTTGCCGCTTGCTGCAGCAGCTCTGGAGTCCTCTTTGCTGAGTGCCTCTAGCTGCACCGTCCTGGCTGCCTCATCCTGAATGCACTCAGAATTTTTCCCTTGCAGGGTCACTGTGGGACATTGCCTCTGGTGAAATAAGTAGATGAGGATGCTGTGCGTAGTGGGATGCACCTGGAACCCCAGCCCTAGGGAGGCTGAAGCAAGAGGATCATTGTGAGTTTGAGAACAGCCTTGGCGATAGACACACAGCTACTTTCTCTTAATTCAATGAATAGAAAGATTTGTTCTAATAGTGTTTGTGGACAGGATATTACGTCTGCATCTTGTACTATGAATAACCACTAAGAAGATAACAATATGCAATGTATTAATTATTGAAACTGCCCTACTAATCGGTTTTGAAACTGTCTCACTGCTATTTGTTTCTTAATAAAATTACTTTTAAAAGAGAGAGAGCAAACAGCCTTAGCTACAAAGTGAGCTCAAGGTCAATCTGAGCTGCACAGCAGGAGGACCCTGTCTCAGAAAGACAGACAGATAGACAGACAGACAGAGGATGAGGACACAGCATCATGTTTTAAGGAGCACGTCTTCCACTGGATGTGGTTGGCTGCAGCGGCATTCACTGCATTCACTGTGTTTTTGATCACCCCTCACAAAGACACGAAAGAGGACTCCAGAGCTGCTGCAGAGAGCAGCAGGACAATGGGATCAATGCATTCAAGTGGGAGGTGTATGGAGGAGAACTTTTAAGAAGTTTAATAGCAATGTCTTTTACTGTAGTGATTTTTAAAATGCAAATGTTCATTGTATGTTTCAATTATATGCATACTTCAACAATAAAGCTGCAAACACCTGCTAACAGACTTAGGTACTGGGAGTCCGAGTGACTCTAAGGAATCCGTCCTGATCAGGCACAGAAAACACAGACACGCACATCAGGGTTCCATGCTGCGCTGACAGGGCCACTGACCATGGTGGCTCCAGGGTCAGGGGAAAAGCGCAGGCCGTGTCACCAAGCTGGTGACATCACTGCAGAGATAGCCTTCAGCACCGCAAGGCCAGATGAGATCCACACCCTGATTCGAGCCAGGTGTTGGGGAGAGAACCGCCAGGACTGTCCTCTCTCTGTGATACGAAGAGCGGTCAGCAGCCAGACGTCCTGAGCTGAAGACATGTGAGAGGAGCTCTGCGTGCATGCATGCATGAGGCGCACATGCTGCAAGAAGTCTGTGTGGCATCTGGTGAACACAGCACATCTGAGCTGCTTGCATATTCTTTTAAAAACAAGATTCTTTTTCTGTGAGCACTATAAGAACTAGAAAAGATGATTCCCAAACTGAATTTGTGGACCATTTGCTCCAGCTCCTTTGCCTTGCCTGAAGAAAGCATGGCCCAAGGGTGCTCAGGCCACCCACCTCCCCACAGGTGTCCCTCAGTGTGGCACTACACCAGGCCATGAATGGCTGACTCACTCCCAGCTTTGGATGGGCGCGGCAAATCCGGTGAGGTGGTGGCTCCCGGGCCTGGCCTAAGCACCCACTCACTATTCACTGTCCCCCACTCATGACAACTGTGACTGAAAGAGAGGCCAGGGTGCTCGGGAACAGCCAGGGCTGCAGCTCCCGCCCAGCAGCTGCGAGATCAGCTCACTCTTGGCACCTGACCCTGCTGAGTGCCAGGTCCACGTCTAGGAAAACAGGCCCGTCACCCCTCAGCAACCACACAGACCATCTTGACTTGTGAGGACAGGGTTGTATCTCAGCCTGGGTTCCCCCGCTCCACCACTCAGCAATGCCAGGGTCCAGCATTCCCCTGGGATCAACAGGGAGCTACAGCGTCACAGGAAGCAGGAATACAGACCAGAGAGCCAACCCCAAAGTACAGCTTCCAACAAGTGCCGAGGCATCTGGAGCTGAGCCACAGCCCATGGGCCACATCATGGGCAGGAGTGGTGGCCTCCCCTCACTGTCCCAGGCCTGCTGGGCCCTGACCAGGCTCTGTTGCAGACCTCTCGCCACCCTAAGAACTCAGCCGTTGTGAGCATACACAAAACATTCTGTGCTTTCAAATTAATTTAGAGTAGTTGAAAAATCAGCAGAGTTAATGCTTTATGATTACTTAAAATAGGCATAAAGTACAAATTAAAAATATAATGAATTGAGAGCAATTTACTAAAAAAGAAAATTCGCTATTTAAAAATTTCCGACTACAAAGAATGGGATTTTCTCCTATTCAATTAAAACAACTATATTAAGGAATTGAAACAACAGGTCAATGTGTTTGGTAATGCAGAACAAATTTACTACAAACTAGAGCATGCCAATCTGAAGTCGTTTTAAAAATATTTTACATGGGCCGGGGAGATGGCTCAGTGGAATAAGTGCTTTCCTTCAAGCACAAGGGCCTGAGTTCAATCCCTGGATCCACAAAAAAAAAAAAAAAATTTACATCACATAAGCACCTTATAAAAAACTTACTCTAATGCTTATCTGATAAATAAAAACCAAAGATTTTTCGAGCACATCACTCAGAGACCCACATCCAAGAAGGTAGCGTGCATCGAGTGCCTATCTGTCCACTCACAAACATGCTGACTGCGGGGACAGCGGGACCGGAGTGCAGGTGCACAGTGCTGCCTGCCCTGCACTGCCAAGGCTGGCTGCACCCACACAGGGAGCCACTCGGAGGAGGTGCCTCTGCCTGAACCTGGGCTGCAAGCACACGCTAGTGGGGCAGGCAAGTAGCAAGTGTGTGCTGGAACAAAGGAACTGGCCTGCTTGTGTCTAAAGGAACACGAACATGAGGCTTCCTAACCCTAAAACTGGGAGCCTCTGAGGTGAAGAGCCCTCACCTGAACACCCAGGACCAGGAGTGTGAATGTCTGCAAACCTTCCCGCTTCAGCATCCTTACTCTGAAAGTCTGAATCTGATCAGTGTTACGTTCATGCTCAGAGTTGAATTTCAAAGTGCTGCAGGTATCAAATTTTACATTAGGGACGCTCAATGTGTCGCACCGAAGAAAAGAACAGGACGGAAGGGAGGAAGGCAGAAAGGCGTGCAGAAGTGAAGATCCATGCAGCGCTTCAGACAACTGGGCACCTGAGTCACACTGTGGGGTACTATACACAATGGTACCCCACACAATGGGGTACTATACAACTACCAAAATGCTCAACCTACGACACAATATACCACGTGCCTGAGCCAACTCCCCACGAGGAATGTAATCATTATGTGCTACCAGCACAGACAAATAAAAACAAAAACAGCACAAGAAAAAAACAAAACTGCTAAACCAACTTGATAACGTGAAAATGTTCATTAGAACATTAGCTCAGTGTTAGGTATGTGAAGAAACTAGGTTACAAGCCACCATGCTGACGGGTGGTGTGATTTTACAACACACACATCCACAAGACGCGTCTGAGGCACTGACAGCTGCCGGGCGTGGCATGGGAAGGGATCTCTTCTCCTTAGCAACCCGCCTTCCTCTTGTTACAGAATCAGTGGACGGGCCTCACAGTGCATACCTCAGTCTAGGCTGCAGCCGTGGCCAAAACTGCACTGGCCGCGGTGGCCTGGAGCTGTGTGCACTGGGCTGCCGCCCGCTCTCCTCCACAGGGCCTCTGATCGGGGGCTGTAACGGGACACCAAGACCGCAGCACATCCTCACCTCACCCTCAAGGCTGCAGCACCTGCCAAGGAACAGGCAGTGAGAGGGCAGGTCAGCCGCCCACTTCAGGAGCGCACGCTCTCCCCAGAGACAGAACGCCCCGTGGCGCTCAGAGACCCACGCACCCTCGCCCTGGCCTCAGTGTCGGCCTTGCGCCCAGCGTGTCCTCATCCACCTCGCCTTCATCTGTCCACTGTGGGGCCGGTCTGGGGGCTGGCGACACCTCGGCGAGGATGCTGGCCAGGCCACAAAGCAGCATTGAGGCCACACTGCAGCACACAAGGGGCCCTTTGTGGGGGCGCAGAGGCAGCCAGGGACACTGTGCTCCACCCCCGCTGCCACCCCTAGGCTTCCAAGGAGCCAGAGAGGAGGGGAGGGGAGGAGAGGAGCCCTGCAGCACCCTTCCATGGGACAGGCGAACAGGGCCAAGGGAGGAGCTGGCCAGTGATTCCCCCCTCAGCCTCCTCTTAGCTTTTCCTCACTCTCGACACCTGCTTTCACATCCATACTTTGTCTTTTTCAGCTCCAGATACTGAATTTCTGTCTCACCACATACGTGTGTGTGTGTGTGTGTGTGTGTGTGTGTGTGTGTGTGTGTACATGTGGCCCCTGGGGATCAAGCCCATTCGTGTGCTCTATCACTGAGCTACATCCACAGCCCTTTTTTCATTTTTATTTTTTGCGGTAGCAGGGATCAAACTCAGCGCCTCATGCTTGCCAGGCAAGTGTTTATGCCACCGAGTTATACCCCCAGCCCCCATTTTTTAATTTAGAGACAAGGCCTCACAAAATTCCCCAAGCCGGGCTCAGACTTGTGACCCTCCTGCCTCCACTGCCTTCACTACTGCACCCATACGGGCATGCACTGCACAGGTGGCTTCAATTTTCTCCTCAATGCAGCAGGAACAGTGGGATTCCTATGGGGTCACTTTGAGTACTCAAATCAGGAAAAAAGTTCTACATACAAAGTTAATAGCGGGAGAGGAAATATTTTGACACCAGACAGCACATAAGTCACTACAATTTGAGTTATTACATCAGTTATTCACTAGGAGAGCCCTGTGGCTTATATAAAATGCCACACATCAAAATGACTGTAGCACGGGCTCTGCTCACCCACAAGCACCATTTAAAGTGACTCAGATGCAGAATGAGGCTGGGGACAAGGCTTCCAGGCTGCCCCGCAGCCATTCACAAGCTCCATCAGCAGCTGCAGTGGGGAGCCCAAGAGCCACAGTGTGGTCACACACCCTGCTCCACCTGGGCACATGCCCACTCTCAGACGCTCCCCCCCACATGCACAGTGTACGCACACGCGCGCGCGTGCGCACGCACACACACACACACACACACACACATGCACGCACACACTCTTCTGTGCTGGCAGTTTGCAGTGTGCTGCAGGAGGTGCTGTCTCAGGGCTCAGAATAACCCTGATGCTTCAAAGAACACCTGGCAAAGAAACATGGAAGTGGATCTGCTGAGAATTACAAACTAACGGCTTCCACACATGGTTTCTTTAACCCCCACTAAGGGGTTAAAAATCACTGGCGTGGTGGGGGTGTGCCTGTACTCCAGCACCCCCGGAGGCTGAGGCAGGAGGACCACAAGCTCTAGCCTAGTCTCGGCCCTTATGACGCTGGACCTTGTCTCAAAACATAAAAAGGGTGGGAGGTGCTGCTCAACGTGCAGCCTTGGGTTCAAGCCTCTCTACCACAAAACAGTAAACCAGACTTGGCTTCTGCTGTAGTTAGAGCCACCCACAGCCTGCACAGCTCTGGGAGAAAGGCAGAGTGGCAAAGACCTCACCCAGATGGTGCCCAGCTCGCCCACGCTGGCACCAGGCAGGGTGGATGGCTGAGGACGTCTGCGGGCAGCCGCCCTGGGCACAGAGGCAGTGGGCGGGTACCGCATGCCTGAGATTCTCACCGCAGAGCAGCTGAGTCACCAGGCTCAGGGTAAACAATCCCTGCCACCCAGGCGAGCTGTGAGTCACAGCTACAGCCTGACCTCTGCCTCACACTCATTTGGAATACAATGATTTTCACGCTGCATTAGAGCTATCTGACAGTCATAAGGCGTCCTGATCTACAGTTTGTTCCAAACCACGTTGGAAGTGGTGACTCCCAAGCACACCCGAGCGGCTGCTCCTTCTGCACCAGGGCTCTCTGAGGCGCAGGGGACTCCGAGGAGATGGGCAGGGCACTGAACAACACGTGGCCGGCCTGCACCTGCCCAGCCGGTCCTGAGCCTGGACCCCTGCTCCACACAGCCAAGACGGCCCTCTCCGGCCAGACTCATGGCCAGCATGACACTGATGTGTGTGCTGGCGACGCCTCTGGATCTCCCAAAACCTGACTGTTTCAAGTAAAGACCTGACATGTTTACTGGCCCCAGGAGAAAGCAGACAGCTCCTAGCAGCTCAGGAGTACCAGGCCCAGGGCAGCTGGATCCGGCTGGCCCTCGGCCTTCTGCTGCACATCTGGCCCCTGAGCAAACTACCTTGTGTATGCAAGACTAGATTTCATGGAACTTTTTATTCCGGTACAGCTGTAAACGTACAATAAATAAGTCTCAGAAGTGGTCCTGAGAACTCCTACCTATCCTTGCCCCAGACATATCAAGTCAACAGGTTGCCTACACTGCTTTGTCATGTTCTCTCCCTCACACGGCCACGCACACACCATGACACAGCACACACCAAAGCCTCCACAGCTCCGCCCCACGCAGCCTCACACAGACTGCACTGACCCAAGTCAGGACCTGTACACAGGTCAGTCTCTGTCCAAGTTTCAACAATTGTCTCTGAATCTGTTCTTCCTTACTCCCTCCCAACCTTTTCTATTTTTTAAAACATTTTTATGTATTTGCTACAGTCTCACTATGCAGCACAGACGCATAGCAACCCTCCTGTTTTCAGCACTAGGATTACAGGCACACACCACCACACCCAGACTCCCTTTTCTACTTGAGACAGCATCTCACCGAGTTGCTAAATTGTCCAGGCAGGGCTTGAACTTGTGGCCTTCCTGCCTCAGCCTCCCTGAGTCCTGGGCTATTAGGCACACGGTAGCTCCACGTCTCCACACTCATGTACACACGTGTGTGCTGCAGGCCTACAGGAGGGCGCAGGCTCTTGTACTGGTGAGTGCACTCTGCCCCATGGGGCTCTGAGCAGCCTCTGCACGTGGAACCGGGGCTCAGGGAAGAGACCAGAGCTAGGACCTCATCACCCTGTTGTACCTGGCACATCACACTGTGCAGCTGGCTCACAGCAAGGACAAGAGCTGGAGGGGTGCAGCCATGGACAGGGCTTCCCAGGCCAAATGCAGGGGTCATGGCCAGTGGCTGCCAGGTCCTGCAGCAGCCATGAGAAGCCAAGCCCTAAAGCCGGGCTGTGATGGCTGCACCATCTTACAAAGTCTGCGCCAGGCTTCTGGCACAAAGGGCCCTTCGAAACGCTGGCTGCAGGTGCCTGGTGCTAATGCTTTCGTTTCCTCCTCTTCCTACCGGTCTGCACCCCGGACACAACCGTCGCTGCTGACTTCTGGCCACCGGCTCAACACCCATCAGTTTGCCCCGCCAAGGAGGCATTCCAGCCACATGGCTCCTCGAGTTCACCTTTAACTGCCTTGCGGTGCTTAAGGCCCCGAGTCAGTGCCCACCATAAATAAGGCTATCATTTCGCACATTAAAAACACCCCAGACAATGAAGGTGAGATTTTTAAAATAGCTGTGATACAGCTGGGCTCTAAAGCACAGGCACCTGGCTGCAGTGGCCAGCCTAAGGCCTTGGTGCCCACCTCCATAGCTAAGCCAGGGCCGAGCCCAGGGGAGACTCAAACGCACTACATGATGCAGGGCTGAGGAAAGCCCAAGCGCTGTACAGAGAACCATCCAAGCAGCATCAGCAGTGGGGACGGGAGCCAATCCTGTCCCCAGAGATGAGCACACCAAGAGAACACGGGATAAGAGTCTTCAGCCACCCTCCCGCCCCGCCCCCAAGTACCTCTGGAGGCCCAGCTCTCTCACAAGCCCCACCCTGAGCAAAGGGCCTCTGGAGCATCTCAGCGGGCTACAGGTCACATCACAGTGAACACAAGACCACCCTTCTATGGTGCCAGAGCTGAAAACCCCCTGAACTGTAAGCAAGCTGCTTGGCATGTGCTTGGCTCACTTTCGGGGGAAGTTCCCTACTTTTCATCAAATGTTCCATGAAGCCTGTGACTCCCAAACAGCAAAGGACCTGGCCTCACAGCAGCACGCAAGCTCCCAAGTCCCAGGACAGACTCAAGCCCCCACCGAACTCAGTTCCATCGTGTATTTCTCCAAACACTGCTACGTGACCCACAGTGACAGCGCTAGAAGCACCAGGAAGAAGCTAACTCTCTACCTGCACGTAGCAAGGGGAGGGAAGCCCAGAGGAGCTCTCCTGGCAGGACAGGCTCAACACTCCAGAGGCCACCCCGAAGGTCCCTTCTACAACAGCTAAGGGGACACACTGTATGTGCTTTCAACCACAGTCTACACAAAGCAATCTTTACCACCTTTCTTGTTTGGTAGCAGAATCTAGTGCAGGACTAACATGCAAGCTAAACTGGGCCGTGGGAGGTAAGCTCTGAGAGGTGAGGGATACACCTGGAGCAGAGGATGGCAGCCAGCCTTCTGGTGGGCGGCGACTTGGGACAGACGCCCCGGAGCCTCTGCCAACAGCTGGCGCCTCCTAGCCGCACTGGCCACCTCCACTGCACTGGGCTCCTGTTCTCCAACCACGCGAGAGCCACACTTCTAAAACACTGAATATTAGTGCCCAGGAGGACGCCACCTTTTCCCGCTGACCCCAGCTCAGCAGTGCTCCGCTCCTGCGGTGTCTTCACCCAGGGACCCAACTCCGCAGAGTTTCACTGGCACCTGTGTGCTATCCGTACAGCAGCTGTGAACTCCGTGCAAACAGTGGTCAGCTTTGCTCACTGTACACCTGCAATGCCTCAGGCGGAGGAGCATACACAGTGGAAAGCAGAACAGGGCCAGAGAGAAGAAAGAAGGAAGATGCAAAGAGGGAGGGGGGAGGCAAGGGCACCAAAATGGGTAGGGCACTGGACAGGGGAGGGGACGAGGGTCCACCTCTCCGGGATCTCAGCTCTTGGGCACCTGCGGCCCAGCCTGCTTGCAGGCCTGCTCACCCTCTGAACCAGGGAACTGTGTTCACCCTTTAATCACCTGACTCATAATTACAATGCTAATGCTCCCTTTTATTAGTAACATACACATAATTAGACAGATAACTTACTCCCACACCGGCTGCCCAACAAAATAAAAGGTAATTCTGCAATTCTGTGAGGACATGAAACCTGCTTCTTATGTAGCTCAAGGTAAACACATTTCGGAAAATACTGACTAGAAAGACAGCTGGCGATCCTGGTCCTGGGCTCTAAGCACTGGACTTGTGCCCATCACAGGGCCTGCCTCTCTCATGGAGACCACGCCCATTCAGCAGCATCATGGGGCAGACAGCTTGCCCTTTCCAAAGGGCCAACCTCCAACCGGCCCTCCTCCCAACACGCTGTCCTTAGCACTTCCTTCCACCTCACAGCCCGGGACTTCCTCTCCAGCTGGGGAAGCCCAAAGCACAGCTTCATGAAAATAAACTTGAGGGAGGAGCTCAGCTCTGCCTCTGACCCTCCTGCGGCCAGCACCCTGGGACACAGCAGAACACGTCTTACTGACAGCAGATGCCTTCTGGTTGGTTTTGGACTTATTCATAGTCATTTTCCTTGCAAAAGGAATTCCAGAAACAGAATTACTAGATTACACTGCACTCAAAATGTGTGCTGCGCATTCTCCAACTACAGGCCAAAAATCACTGCGCTGGCCTTTGCGGAGTAGGGTACATCCTTTGGTAAGAGAGCTCTTCTGTAGAGTTTTAAATAACATGACAACAATCAGAATAAGACAGACCCTGTCAGAACCCCTCTGCCCAATCTGTAACCCTGACAATACTCAGGGTTTTCCTTGCAGAGCCGGGCTACATGCCCAGATGCACATCCCTGTCTGTCACCCCCTTAAGCTGGCCCTGGCAAGAGGGCTGCCTCAGCACTCTCTCTCTCCAAGTAGTTGCGTGCTGGTGGAAGTGGAGCGGCCTGTCCTTCCAGGTGACCCAAGTCCACTTGTGGGAACACTCACTTTCGGGAGCCAAGGGACCCTCAGCTGCCCTACTGAGCAGCACTCTTTTCCCTGTGCCCCTCTCCTGGGTTTGGGTCAGCACAAAGCCCAGCCACTGCCTTCCCACACCATTCATGGCCCTAAGAGCCCCACTCACCTTCACTCAACCTGGACAAAGCCCACTCCCCGGGATCGGTGCTGCCCAGGGGCTTGGCACAAGCTCCCAGAGGGGGAGCCCATTCCTGGCCCCACCCCAGACTCCTCACGCTCCCATTCAATGACTTCATCCTCTTATCCTTGTGATCCTAACCACCTGACTCGAGACTGCTCCTGCTCTCCTGAGATCACCTGGCACCACAGCGGCTTCCTGCCGCTGCCCAGGGTCCCACTCCTCTCCTGAGCACTCGTCTGCTGTCTAGCCACTCCTTCCAGCGCCCACAGGAAGCCTCCCTTGCCCGGGACCTGCAGCGGCACCTGGCCAGCACCATGCTGTCTGCGCTTTATGAACACCAGAGCTTAGTAACCAACCCTTTATGGTGAAGCAGCTCTGTGCCTGGTGACCCTGCCCAGTATCCAAAGCAACCACAGCAGGCTGGGCGTACTGACTATGTCTCTATTTAAATATTCCCAAGCTCTATTATGGCACTGGTAAGAACTTACTTCCCCATCCCCCTCTGGGTGGCACAGGTGCTCAGGGGGAGCTGTTCCATCTCCCAGAACCTCCCAGTTTACCACCTTGGACCCACCATGCCTGGAAGGGGGGAGTTCTGCCCAGCTCCCACTCATCCCCCAGCTGGGTCCAGTACCAAGGCCACATGCGACTACCTGTCCCTGTGTACTGTCAGAGTCCCGGTGTGCCAGCCATGTGGACCAACTCTGTCCGAGTTCATCTGAGCTCGTGGACACACAACCCAAGACCCGCAGCCTCACCTATACCAATGTGCCCTCATCTCCTA
>NW_004524871.1:953369-957987 GCF_000260255.1 Octodon degus | reverse complement strand
TGCCCTCATCTCCTATGCCTGCAGTGAGCCTGGTTCCCATATCCCCAAAGATACTGTAGGATCAAAAGAGATGCCCCTCCCCACTGCCTACCTGCCCGGGCACTTGCTGCAGGCCATATGACCCCTGCCACTTCCAGGCCTTTCCTGCCCCTTCTCCTGTCAATCTGCGTGAGACACCACCAGAGAGGACACGAGGACCATGAGCAGCCTCAGTTGGGGCTTCTCCCAAACCCTGTGCATAGCTGCGCCATGTGGTGACAAAAACTGTCAACCAGATACACACAGGAGACATGACCAGCCCCCCCACTGATGGCAAAGAAGGTGGACCTGGGAAAGAAGGATACTCGGTGGAAGTGCTGCTGCTGGCTAAAGACACTGAATGACCCAAGACCTGGTTCCCCAGTCCCCAAGGCCGGGCTCTAGGACTGTGTCATCGCCATCCCCTCCACACTGCCCAACCCCTTCCTCTCTGCTGGCCAGCTGTTAGGCCAAGCATGTCTTCCATGGCAAGCACATGTCCCCAGGCAAGTCCCTCATACAGGCTCGGCTTGCTGTGTCACCACGGCTCCATGTATGCGTGCATGTATGTGCGTGCACACAAGGACAAGGCTCCAGGCGACTCCACGCAGCCACCATTTTTACCCCTTCTACCTCTCTGATGTTTCCGTTTTGCCAGAAACACATGTCATCTCTACAAATGAACAGGGACTTTGAAAGAGAAAGGGCTCTTCCTTGCGTAGGTCCTGTTAGCACCAAATTCTGTGTGCAGCTGAACGTCAAGGTTTTACATTATGCAAACATCCTAACTCTTCACCAGGACAGAATGCTAGAGACTGGGGAGATACCACAGCACCATAAGCACCTGCCTGACAAGCACAAGGTCCTGGGTTCCATCCCTGGTTCAAAAAAAAAAAGAATTCAAAGTGCTAGTGCCCCAAGAAAGGAAATGATTA
Source organism: Octodon degus (assembly GCF_000260255.1). NCBI lineage: Eukaryota > Metazoa > Chordata > Mammalia > Rodentia > Octodontidae > Octodon > Octodon degus. Next base: position 957,034 of record NW_004524871.1, on the reverse strand, counting down.
CGTTTGGTTTCTTTGTTGCTCTTTGAGACGGCCTCGCTACACAACCCTGGCCGGCCAGCCTTGAACTTGCTATGTAGCCCAGGCCGGCCCTGTGCACACAATCTCCCTGCCTCTGCTTCCCAAGCGCTGGGACCCAGGGATGGCCACGCGCCCAGCAGAGCACACTGTTCTGATGACGTTCTGCTTCATCACCTGGGCACCAGAGCTCTGAGCTACCTCGAGGACTAACTTTCTGTGCATCCACAAATTCTTATGACATGTTTAGTCTTTGCTAAACACAGAAACAGGGGCTGGCGAGATGGCTCAGTGGTCTAAAGCACCTACATGGAACAAGCTTAACAAAGCACAGGGACCGCGGTTCGATCCCCCAGCACCACATGCCAGCCAGCCCCGCCCCCTGGTGAGCTGAGCTGGCCACACACACACACATACACACACACACACACACACACACACACAATAAATAAATAAATGTTAAAAAAATTATAAAAAAAAAAACCAAAACACAGAAACAGAGCTGTCATTTTCCTTCAGGGACAGTGCACGCTGCAGAACGCAGCACTGTGGTGTACACTCTGCACACTACAGCCTATCACCTCCCCCAACACAGACATCACCTGGGCCAGAGAGACGCAGGAAGGCCCAACTCAGGGTAACTCCTCCTGCTCCGGCCACACCCACAATGCAGCAAACCTAAACAAAGACTTTTTGCTTAGCACCCCTGCCCCCTGCCAACTTCAACGAAAACTGACGCTCATGCCTGGTAGGATTGCATGTTCAAGATAGTTCAGGCCACAGAGTAAGAGCCTGTCTCAAAAGGGCGGGGGCAGTGAGATAGCTCAGCAGACTAAGTGCCTGCTTAGGCAAGCACAGGGACCCGAGTTCAATCTCCAGCACCACAGGCTACGCCAGCCCCGCTCCTGGACATGCTAAGCCGGGCACCAAGGCTGGAAGTGGTGGTGCACACCTGTAATCCCAGCACTGGGGAGGCTGAGACAGGATGATCACTACAAGTCCAAGCTGTGTAGGGAAATCTTGTACCAAACACATTAACTAAAGAAAAAAAAAAATGACACCCCCACAAGCAGCAACTCATCACATACAATTTTCTCTGAGGAAACACAAAACGATTTTCAGACCACACGTCACATCAACTGAAGAGCCATAGAGACCTGGCCATCTGGGGCCTTTGCCCAAGGAGACGGCACGTGGACAGGACCTTGCCATGCAACAAGCAAGAAGCCAGGCTGCCCGTTTGCCCACAGTGAGCAGAGCTCATTCTCCTAACTTTTCCAGATAACACACACCTTACCTTGTGATGCTGTCCGTGACCTCTGAAAGTTCAAGGTCAAAGCCTCTGCCAAAAGCAGATCGGACCACAACTCTTCTGTTTCTGTAACTTCCTAGGTTAATTCATTTGGCATGCAATACTATTTTCACAGATGTAAACAGCCTGGCTCACGTACCGCATACTGCGCCCACAGCAGGCACTTCCCAAGCAAGACCACAGGCCTCAGTAAGGCCCTCGAGCACCTTGTCCAGTGCCAACAAGAAGCAGGGGCAGCACCCTCTGTCCTAGAGCCGAGGGGCCAGTGGTATGGCTGAGGCCTGCGGACAGACCAGCTAGATGCAAAACAGGTCCTCTAATAATGATTTTTTGGAGCAGAATGCCCCACGTACAACACCCAGCAGTTTACACTGCTCAGAAAATCTAACATGTGCTCACCCACACTGCAAGTCAAAAATTCTACAACCAAACTCGACTGCACACAAGAGTCTGACTCCAGTGCCTTTTCCGGCTCCTTCCCAAGATCTCCGGGAACTAGATTCCCAGCATAGACTGACTCTAGGTCTGAGTTCTCAAGAGATTCCAGTACACAAAACAATTCCCAAGTCACTGAGGGCTCACGGGCTCTCACAGACCCAGCGGTAGGGCTCAGTGGACCACGACACATCTGCTCCCAGCGCCCATCCAGCGGGCTCAGTCCACTACCTGGGCCCAAACTGCAGAGCACAGTGAAGGCACCTGCAGCCCGAGGGGTTCACTGCTCTGAATGGGGCACTCTGTGAGCCCCAGCACCATGCAGACAAACACAGGCTGACACAGACGAGCGCACCAAGCCTGGGCTGGAGACCCAGAGACCCAAGCACCGTGAGCTTAGACTTGCTGTGCAGAGCATTAAAGCCTAGAGATGCAGTGTCCACTTCACAAAGGTCTCCAGGAAGCAGATCATGTCTCTGGTGGGACTAAGGTGCATCCCAAAGAGGTGCAGCCCTGCGGCCGAGGCTGCGCACTGTGCCGTGAACTCAGCTTCCAGTGCAGCACGGATCTATCATTTTCCTTCAGTAAAGTCAACCTCATCTGATGTGTACAGTCAGCTCCCTCCAGGACCCAGACCGCCTCGACCAAGACCAAAGGCATGATAAGAGGCAATTTAACTTCATAGAATACTTTAACCTATTCCACTTAAAACAGCTGGCTGCCGGGGATCAGCATGCTGCTCTCATTCGTTGAGCCCTTTCCTGTTACACCAAGGGTCACAGAGCACTGCATGTTACCAGTGATTAAAAGAAGACAGCAAGGTGAAAAGATGTGCAAAGCCCCCAGAAAAGAAAAAGAAAAAGAAAAAGGCTCAGCTGGAACACTAGAAATTCTAATCAGTTATGGATGAGTAACTTAAAAATTGGCAACTCTCCTCAAAAATTGTATCCATAAACTATTGAAACAGGCTGGCAAGATAGCTCAGCAGACTAAAGCACCTGCTTAGGCAAGCGCAGGGACCAAGATTCAATCCCTGGCACCATATGCCACGCCAGCCCCACCCCAGGGTGGGCTAAGCCCATCAGTGTCTGGGCATAGTGGTGTACACCTGTAATCCCAGCACTGGGGAGGCTGAAAGCAGGAGGATCACTATGAGTCCAGTCTATGTAGTGAGATCCTGTAGATCCTATAGGCCCTGTACTACATATAATTTTTAAAAAATTCATAAAATGGGACCATGCTGCCTGTAATCTGGCCAACCTCTGTGCCACATGTAACCGTCCCTCACCCTCTCAGAGCTGGAAGGACAGCGGGGCCTGGTGCCAACGGTGGGCACAGGGCTGGGACAGTGCTGCTGGCAGAAGGTACAGGCAGCAGTGTGGGGTGCTGCTCTTCTGAGAACGGTGACTACCACTATGAATACAACTCTGCCTTCCAGGTGAGAAAGGGCTGGGAAGAACACTGCTGCCTGCAAGGGGAAGCAGCAGACGTTCCCCTAGAATACCACCCTTGCTTGAACACCCACTAGTCCCTAGTACACTAACCATGCCCCCTCAGCATGCCCACCAGTCCCCTAGCACACCCACCATACCTAGCACACCCATCAGCCCCTACCACGCCTACGTACCTCAGCAATCCATCAGCCCCCTAGCACTCCTGCCAGCCCCCAGCACACCCACCATGCCCCCTCGCACACCAAACATACCCCAGTAGCACACCTATCATGCCTCTGCACACCCACACCCTCAGCCCCCTACCACACCCACGCCTCCAGCACCTCCAACAGTCCCCTTGTACTCCAACCACACCCCCTAGCAACACACCACACCCCTAGCACACTCACCAGCCCCCTAGCACACCCACCAGGTTCCCAGCATACCCATTACACCCCCAGCACACCCTT
>NW_004524871.1:949798-953106 GCF_000260255.1 Octodon degus | reverse complement strand
ACCACGCCCCCTAGCACACTCACCAGCCACCAGGTCCCCAGCACACCCAGCAGCCCCCTAGCAACCCGCCATGCCCCCCAGCATATCCACCATGCCTGCCAACACCACGACATCACACACTGACCACTACAGGGCAGGGCAGTGTCTCTGAGGTAGAGTCTGCCCAGCACTAAAAAATCCAAGTGGTAAGAAGTGATGAAATACTTGGGCTGGGGATTTAGCCCAGTGTGCAGCACCTGCCTGGCAAGCAGGTGCTTGTTGAGGTCCTAAGTTTGATTCCCAGTTACCTGCCCCCTGTAATAAAAGAAATACTTGATTTTAGGAAGCATGAGCTCATCTTGAGGCAAAAGACCCAATAAAGCTGAATGAACGCCTGTGCCTGGTCTCTCTGCTGTTGAAACCCAAATTCAGTTTGTTCTTTATGGTTCTAGGAAAAGTATTAGAGAATCATAAGTAAAACTAGAAAATAATTCATAATGTGATTTTCTTTTTGTTATTGCTTTTTGTTTTTTCAACTAGAGACTGAAATGAAGGCCTCCGTACTGAGCTACACTGCCTGCAGCCCCAGAACGAGGGAGGGGCTGAGGGCTTCAGAGGCAGGCCTCCTCTCCAGGGAACCCCGACCCTCCCACCAGAACAGTGCTATGCTGGCACCTCTCACCAGGTCTGTCAAGTGCTCGACATGCAAGCTAGACCCTGTGGGCAGGTCCTGCCCTCCCACAGCCCCTGCTGGCACTGTTCTCTTGAACCTGAGGCCGTGGGAGCTGCAGGGGGCTTGTATCACTCCCAGGAACGGGAAGCCCACCCACCCAACCTCCACCCTGAGGTCAAGCCCAAGGTCCTGCATGCTGTCCCCACAACCCTGCTCCCTGACCTCAGGCCCTGTACCCCCTACCCTCTCAGGTGCTACAGGTGGCCGGCTGCTGCCGAGTAGGGCACCAGTAGGGCGGGCGAGAAGTCAGGGTGGAGATTCCAGAGGCACCTACTGATGAAGCCACAGTATGATAACTAAATAACAGTGTGAAGAAAAACCACACTGTCCATGGGAGAGGACAGCATTGTTTTTCTACCTCTGCAGCCATCCCGAGTGACCAGACTGTCACTGTAGCACATGGCCCCAGCCCTGAACCCCTGGATGGCCCAAGGGGACAGCATCCAGCTGTGAAAGTTGCCTAACCTCACAGGCACCAGCGGGCCTTGGAAGAGCCCAGAGCCCCAAGTCTCCCACACACCAAGAAACAGCGCAGGCCCGGGAGGCCCCCCTGCACTCAGCGGCACCCCTGGGCTTCAGTCATGAGCATGGTGCACAGCCCTACTTTTCCTTTCAAACACACGCACTAGAGGTAGATGACTGCCAGGGCCATGATCTCGACCGAGGCTGCTGCCCCCAGAAAGCACTACGCCAAACCTTTATCAATTCTATTTTGAGACAGGGTCTCTCCAAAGAGACCTGTTGCTATGTTACCCTGGCTAAGAAAGTTGTACGGCCAGAAATCACAGGATGAAAGGCCTATCTTCCCACCTGAACTCAAGTCCACACCTTCATACCATGTCCAAGAGTCTACAAAACCCCAGCAATAGAAAGTACTCACTTCCTACTTTTAGAACCTGAGAAAAATACCTCTATATTTAAAGTTGAATATAAAGCAGAAAAACAAAACAATTGCAACAAAGGATAAATGATTTTTGCTTTTTTACTCAGGAAGGCTGCACTTTACAAAACAACAGTTAAATTTTACTAAAATCAACACCAATCTGGAGCTGCATTATGAAACTACAAATACTGCTCCTTACACCCTTACTTGGGCTCCGTAGGAGTGGCGCCCCCAACACCAACCCAAGGTGATGTCACCACGCACATGGCAGAGGAGCCTGCACTGCACAGCCGAGCTCTGAATGGAGCTGCTTGAATTACTAGAAGCACCCATTCCTTGTACACACACAACCCTCCTCCCATGGTCATGAGCCTCACAGAACACTGTTCCCTCACCACTGCCTTCCACAGCCCGACGCGCTCTGATGACACACAGGACAAGATGATGAAAACCGAACTTCACTAATTCTTCCTTGGGCCCTGGGTCTAACCAGCCCAGTCCTGTCCATGAGTCTGCAGGAAGCGCCTCCCACCAGGCAGGCTCTCTCACACACCCCACACAACAGGACTGGGGGTCCCTCCTCTCCGGGACCAGGAGACAGTGCCCAAGGACAGGCACAGAGCAGTTCTCTTACCTCTGCTTCGGAGCATCGTGAGCTTCCCAATTTACCTGTAAGAAAAATACAAAAAGTTACTTTCACAAGCGTGCAGCACTTTTGCTCACCAATAGGTACGTCTGCGTTACTCTGGCCATGGTCCATAGATCTATGGAAAACAAATCTGAACAGAAGAGGGAGGTCTGAGGAAAGCTACACTTAGAGTCCAGAGAAAAACCACAAAGAAAACATGGAAGATTATGATTTGCTGTGCTAAGACGCACATACATACCAAGTAAGCAGAGGAAAAATACTTCTAAAGCCGTGTTCGCTTTAAGTACCTTAACATAGCAGTTTAGATGTATTTTAAGAAACCTTGAAGACTCAGGCTTTGCCCCAAATCTATTTCCATTTTAAAGGCAGAGTGATCATTTCAATGAAATCAGAAACGTTTCAGCACTATTAAGGTATACAATTAATTCAGTAATTGTCCCAAGGAAGGGCTTCCTACATAACAGCTGGACCGAATAGCGCCCAGCAGCCCACCTGGGCACCTTCACCCCAAGACACTTCTGAGCAGCACACTGTGCCCACTCCTTTCACAGGGCAACTACAACACTCTACCAGGGTGAAGGCATATCTGAAAGGAGATTCATCTACTAAATAGCAGCTCTGACAGGCGAAGCCGCCCACTGGGCACAGGGCATGCGGCTCCTGGCCCCTCGCTGCACACAGGCCTGTGCGCTGTTCTGTCGGTCTGCAGCTTTTCCTGCAACACCTCGTGGATTTGTACGTCTCAGAGACTGCAGCAACGTCAGCAAAGACAAGCACAGGGGATGCTGCCTGTGTGCCCACCCCTTCTTAAAAAGAAAAAAGCTGACATCTACAATTTCTTATCACCTAAGGATCCCCACACACAACACTGGCTGAAGCCAAGGCCTGAAAAGGGGGAGCCCTGCATGCTGAGAATTAAAATAAACCAGGTGTGGTGGCTCACACCTGTATTCCTAGCACTTAGGAGGCTGAGGCAGGAGGGTTGCCATAAGTTCAAAGCCAGCCTGGGCTACATAGTGAGTTCAAGGCCAGCCTGAACTATATAATAAGACCCTGTCCAAAAA
>NW_004524871.1:931601-949698 GCF_000260255.1 Octodon degus | reverse complement strand
AAAAAAAAAAAAAAAAAAAACAAGTCACATAAGCAATTAAGCAATGGCCACAAGACCACATATACAGGGGAATTTAATGCAAAGGCTGTTAAGAGTGGGGTGTGCTAAGTAGACGCGTGTTACCTACACATCATAGTATACATGCATTCACATGATGCTGAGACACTTGGCCCTCCCTGGCAGGTGACAAATGACACCAACTGAAGTGTCATGGGCAAGGCCAGGTTCCTGGGCCACTTCCTGGGATCCCCTCTGCCCAGGATGATGCATCCCACGGGCAGTACTCCTAAGGTAGAGAAGAGTACAGGAAACCCCACACCATGTGGCAGCTCCAAGCAGCAAGACAGATGGGCCCAGGTTCCCCACCCTGCAAGGCTGCCTGTTTCTTGGCCCTGCCACTCGGAGACAGGCCACACCAGTGCTGTAGTGAGCAGGACCCGGGCAGTGGCCACAGGGTGAGGACAGGACCTCCAGGCACTGAGAGCTACTCAGGTGCTAAGTCTAGGGCCATAGGAGCCTGTGAAGCAGGGTCCTCCTCCACAGTGATGGCTATGAAACCAGAAATGCTGCCCTGTATGAATGCCACAGAGCTGGCAGGTCTGGCACCGCCTTCGGCCACTGTAGAGAAACCGGAAGCACCACCCCAAGTGCCCACACCATCCTGTGCCTGCAGCACCAACAGTGGCCCAGGGCAGGCATCCCCACCTGTGACCTCAGAGCAGCACTCAGGGCCCCGCCCACCCGCCCATTCTGCAAGCAATGACTCATAGGGAGGGAGGGCTGCAGCGGCACCTGCAATGGTGCAGACGAGAGGATCACACGACAGCCCTGTGACAGTGGCACAGGGCCAGCCCAGAGCCCTGGGCCTGGAGCCCTTAAGGGCCACACTGCAGGCCTCCTGGAGCCTTGAAGACTCCTTGCTACCAGCTACACAGCCAGAAGCGCGAGTGCAGAAGGTCAGTTAACCAGGTAGAGTGTAAAATAAAATACCCGAAATGGTATTTTATTAAGTTTTAAGTTTTGAAAACATTTCAAAACTCTCAAAGAGTATCTATAAGCAGGGCATAGTTGGAGCTGAGGAGATGGCTCAGTAGAATAATTGCTTCCCTGGCAAGCACAAGGGCCTGAGTTCAATCCCCAGTTCTGCCAAACAAAAACAAAAACAAAAAACCAGGCATAGTGGTACACGCCTATTAATCCCAGTACTTGGGAGGCTGAGGCAGGGGAATCTATTTGAGTTCAAGGCCAGCCTCAATCTGGCTGATTCATGGTGAGAATCTGTCTCAAGAAAACAGAAAAAAAAAAAAAAAAATCCAAGAACTAAGGGTAGGAGGAGAAACACTTGTACAGGCCAGAAGCTCCATGCAGCGTTTTCCAAAAGAACTGACCAGTTAACTCTGCTAAAGAAATCACGACTCACGCTACTGGGAGGCTCAGGCAGAGGGTGGCACATTCCAGGCCAGCCATTTTAGCGGAAGACTCTTATCTCAAAATAAAAGATAAGGTTCCTGCACCACATGCCATGCCGGCCCTGCTGCCAGGTGCACGGAGCCGCCCACTGAGAGCAGACGTGGTGGTGCACGCTTGCAATCCCAGGGCTGGGGAGGCTGAAAACAGGACCACTATGAGTCTGAGCTGCACGGTGAGACCCTGCACCAAACACATAAAAAAATAAAAAATAAGGGCTAGGATGTAGCTCAGTAGCAGTGTCTTGCCGAGCACACGCGAGGCCTCGAGTTCCAGCCGCAGTACAGCAGCAAACAAACGCTTTTGTCTTTCTAAGTCACTCTGAGAGCTCTGCCTGCTCTTATGGTGGCTAGAGGGAGCCAACGCCTTCCAACAGCTGACAGGGCTGCTGTCACAGCAGCGCAACAGGGCAACACTGTGTTTAGGCTCCCAACCCGACAGGGTCCCTGCAGGGGAGGGCAGTGGTGGCGAGAGGGCCTGCAGCCAGGGCACCATGCAAAAGGGACTGGAGCTACGGACAGAGGGTGGGCCAGCTTCTCTCCACACCCCACGCTAAGACAGGGGACGCCAGAGCAGCACAAGCTGTCACCACCCCACAGGGCCCTTGCTGCCTCCACACTGCTGCTGACCTGGGAGGGAGCAGGGCAGAGCAGGCTGGGTGACCACATGCCAGTCTGTGCCCTGAGTGCACGGCCCAAGAGCAAGGCTGCCAATGCCACTCCCCGTGTGCACCTGCTGGGGGTCCATGCTGAGCATCCAAGGTGACACCCCACAGACAGAAGGCCGCCTGCGAGGATCCACTCATACCCCAAGGCTAGGCCTCACTCAGACCGAGCCACGCACAAAGCCCCACTCATCTCCACATCTGGGAGTCCTGCAGCTGTGCCAGGGTCACAGCGCTGCTGGTGAGGCCTTGCCCCTCCCGGGTGCCCTGCCACCTTCCTGGCAGCCCAGGGTCACGCATGGCTCCCACACGCCCGGTGCCTCATCCTGCCTCACATGCTTCTTCCAAAGTGGGCAGCTCGTAACAACTCAGGCTGAAATCCCTAGACCTCTGAAGATTTCTACAAAGATCCCAGCCTTATAGGAACTGCTAGCAGCAGTAGGCCTTCCCTGAGCACCCTGCCACAATGTATTTTAAAAGGCAAAAGGTGAGTTGAATGTGGTACTGCAGGCTGGTCATCCTAGGGCCCTAGGAGACTGAAGCAAAAGCATGCCAAGCTTGAACCCAACCCGGCTAACTCAGCAAGACCCTGTCTCATGATGAAGAGAGGGAGGTGAGATGTAGCTCAGCGAAGGCCTGGGCTCAGTCCCTAGTACCACAAAACAAGACAATTATAAGGTGATAGGCACCCATCTAATCTTCCCCACCTACCATCCTAGCTATGCCACAATGCCTATCAAATGCTAAGAAACTAGATTATCAACGACACAGTTCAACACCTCACGCTAACCCATACTTGGCTGACAGGGATCCACATACTGCATGCTGGGAGGGAGACCCGGCCGGAGACCCATGGTGCAAAGACCTCATTTGTAGGGTGAGAATCAAATCAAGAAGAAAAGTCCTCAAAGTACTGTGGCAGTTGCCCAGGCTGCCAACCAGACCTGACTGTCAGCTTTCCTGGCTCAGGATGGAGAGATAGGAAGCACAGGGGCCTCAGACAGCACGGCTAGACCGGGAGCTGAGCCCAGAGCACACTGCGTGTGCCCAGCGCCCTCTGCCCTATGTGCCCACGCACTCACAGTTGGTAGCCGAAGCAGAGGGAGATCTTCCCACCCCTAGGGGACACATGGTATATGATGTGTTCAGTCTGTTAGTAGGAGTGCAGCGTCCCAAAGCCACATGCACACCTGTGCAGCGCAGCTCCCCAGTCACTGACTTGGACCCGACCGCCCCTGCTGCCACTCCAGGGAAAGCAATGCCCGCCTTTTGCTCAGAGCTTGCCACTCCTCCTCCATACTAGCCCACCCACCTGCAGCTCTGCCACAGCCCAGCGAGAGCAGCCACAGGTAGCCTGACACTGCCCAACACAGCACGCTGGCCTCCAGGATGGCCACGCCTCTCATCCTCACTGCTGGCTCCTTCCCAGGACCCACGCCAGGGACAGAGCCCACCCAGCCCCAGCCCAGGCAGCTCACTGGCTCTCACCATGGCAACAGGGGCCTCAAGAGACCCATAGCCCAGACTGTCAGCCTGTCACCTCAAGTATAGGAGCAAGTTCCAGAGCCCCGGCTTCCCCGCCTCCTCCCAGGCACCACACAGAGCTAAGTCCTTCACAGTGCTTTCTCCAAGTGTGCCACTGTATGATCTGCATCTGTAATATATTACCACATAATTCATGTGTGTGTAATAAGTGCCACACAGCCCACGGCCCAAGCAGGGCTGTTCTCCAGTGCCAGATGCAGCGGCTGGTGCTGACTCTGAGGGCAGGTGACCAGTCACCCACACCAGTCACAGGACACTGCGCCACAGCCTGTCCGGTCCCTGGCAGATAAGTCTCTTATCTGTGGCCCTTTTTGTAAACCACATGGGTTTGGGTTACATTTTCCCCAGTGTTAGTCACTCCAGCACAGCTTCAGTTTCATGAAACCTCAAAAACACACTGAGCTCACAGCCTGCAGCAAGAACGGGAGAGCTTGGCAGGCCCTGTGAGTTGTGGGAAGAGCCCGATGCGCTGGGAGCCCCACAATCCCGGGCCCCCAAGTTCCCTTGGTGGCCAGCTGTGGATAGGGAGGCCTCCAGGACAGTTGGCTAGGTCCCTGCCTCCAGGTATACCACAGCCCTGCCGTCCCTCTCTCATGAAGACCATGCCAGGACACCCAAGGCCGCCCAAGGGGCAGACTTGCCCAGTGGCATGGGGACGGCTCCTCCCCACAGCACAAGCAAAGAACCAACAACATGGGCACCGAAGCAGGCACTTTATACAGTCCTAAGGCTGCTCTGTAACTAACTGCACAACACACAAGCTTTCCTATACTTAGGAGTAAGAAGTTACACGCACATACACTGTGCACAGGGGCCTTACTATACTCCAGCCCTGTAAGCTTTCTACACACAAACAGAATGAAAGCTCAATAAACTAAAGCAGAACACCAGCATTTAGGGACAACTGTCGTTAAAGAACCTGTGACCACTTCAGCCAGGCATGGTGGTATATGTCTGAAACCCCAGTACTCTAAGAGGCTGGGGCAAGAAAAATCAGACATTAGAGCCCAGCCTGAGCAACTAAATGATGTAATGAGACCTTGCCTCAAAGTAAAAAGTCAAAGGGGCAGGGATAGACCCCAGTTGAAGGCCTAGGGTCTGACCCTGTACTACAAAAACAAAACAAAACTAAACAAACAAACCCTTTGGCCATTTCCCATCAAATTTAATTTTCTACACATAAGACAACAGAATAACCCAGCATTCAATCTAAGCTGTGACTCATCTTGCAGCTCTCAAATGAAATCCATCCCGAGTTTAGGGGAAAAAGTACTTGGAGTATTTTTGTTATTAATGCAAGTAAGTCCTCTTCACTCCCAAAGGGATTTAAAGAAATGAAATCAAATAATAAATGAATATCAAACAAGTCAGGAAAGTACTAAAGAAGGAAAAAACTGAAGTCAAGAAATACGCGGGGGCTAAGGGTATAACTCAGTGCACGTGTGCCTGCCTGGCAAACGAGGTCCTGGCTGTACACCAGAGTGGCCAAACACTGCCAACCTCCCCCACGTCCCAGGAACTCTAAGGCGTGGCAGGCCCCACCCAGCCTGGACCCAGCGGCAGGGGCAGTGCACAGCCAGCCTGGCCCACCTCCCGCACGTCCCTCACAGGGGCGTGTGCACATGTGCATGTGCACATGGGCAGTGAGAGGCTGTAGGATCTACACATTGGTCCTGGGCTGTCCTCTGCTGCCCATACCATGCATACCCCTCGATGCCCACCTGGGCCACAGGGCACCATGCTGGCTCTCCTCCGTGGACAACTCAGCACAGGGTCCCATGCCATCTGAGACCGCAGGGAATGCAGCTGCACCCACCTCAGAACATGTCTAAGGAGGAGGCTATGGCTGGGGATGTAACTCACTGTGTAAATGCCTGGGCCCAGCAGCCTGCAGGGTTTGTAGTGGCTTCCCCCCAACGGATGCACTCAGTCTACCCCTCAGATAGAGGAGACGTGGGGCTGGCTGGGCGCGGGGGCTCACACCTGTAAGGCCAGCACTGTGGAGGCCAAGGCAGGAGCATCACAGGCTGGAGCCCAGCTCAGGCACCTTAGAGACTCTGGAAGACCCTAGTCCCAAAACAAAAGAAAGTCTTGGGGGTGTCACTTAGTATAAATGCTCAGTGCTCAACTCAGGACTAAGAGGAAAAGAAGCAAGGAAAGAAAGAAAAAAGAGAGACTGAGAAAAGAAAAGGAAGGAGAAAAAAGAGAAGATGTTGAGGATATTAGACAGAAATGTGGCCCCTCCTTACATGGGGGCTGGAGAGAAAAAGGGACTGCAAAGAGGAAAGCTAACAGCTCTAGTTTTTAAAAAAATGTATTAGCACAAGTAGTACAAAAAGACCTGTAAGTCACAGCTTTCAGAACCTAAAACAGGGCCTGGAGTCCTATTTGTATCAGGAATATAATCCCTGCGTATACCTCACACTGGTCAAGGTTTTTAGGCTTATTGTAAATTTACATAAAACAATGTATACATTTTAGGATATCAAGTGAAATTGTAATACATACACAACTGTGGAATGACCCAATCTGAGTAACTCGCATACTCATGACCTCAAATGTTTATCATTTCTTTGTGGTAACAACTCTCCAAATCCTCTCTTCGAGCTATTTTGAAACACAGCTCGCGGCTGGGGTGCAGTCCTGGGGGAGACTGTGTGTCTAGCACACACCAGGCTGAGGGCTCCTTTCCTGACACAGCAAGAAGGAAAATACACACTGGTGATAGGCATCCAAAGCTGTACTGACACTCAGGTTTTAATCTTAAAAGCTTATGATGCCGTGCCGGCCCCGCCCCCGGGCACACTGAGATGGCGACTGAGACTGGGCGTGGTGGCGCACGCCTGTAATCCCAGCTCTTGGGAGGCTGTAAACAGGTGGATCACTAGGAGTCCAATCTAGTAGTCAGACTCTGAACACCCTATAGGCCCTTCCCTAAAATAAAAATAAAAAAAGTTTGTGAGAAATAATCACTTTGGAAAACTCTCGGCAAAAATAGAGCATCTGTTCAATGCAGTTGCACCACGAGGACCAGCACGGCCTCTGCTCACCCAGAACATCCCAGGGAGCAGAGCTGATGAGACCCAAACCTACGGGGCTGCACCCAAGGGCGGGGGGGGGGGGGGCACAGGCACACCGTGCACAGTAACACTCAGGTACGCACGCTTCAAGGGTCCCAGTGTGCATGGGTGGGGATGCCTGCTGCGGGGCTCACAAGGGAAGCACAGTGCCTCGGTGGTCAGGTAGCAGGCTGGCTGTCATCACATGTCCACTGAAGTCTAATTTAAAATGAAGACCACAGACATTTTCAGATCACTAACAACTGAGAACATCTGTCAGAGGTACAGCCACCGCATGGGGGCCGGTGAGACAGGCCCCACGCCCATGTCCGTGTCCGCTGCTGCTCCCCTGCCACAGGAGAAGCCCTCGGGGACACACAGCCCTCACTGCCCACACCTCGGGGCAGCCCTTCTGCTGCCTCAGGGATTCTAAGTGCTCTAGGGATGACTTAGGACACTGGAGGCGAAGTGGCAGGAACCAAGCCTTGACACCAGAGAACACCGTCCAAAGGAAAGCTTTTCCGTGAAAACAGTTTTGACCCGTGCAGACCCGCTAAACAGGTCAGGACAACTGCGTCTGGAACATGACGAACAATAAATTGTATAAAATGCTGTGTTGTGGTGTTTTAAGCCTACGAACTAAAACTCGTGTCAGCAATCACAAAAGCAGCAAGGGAGAAAGGCAACTGCAGTCCCATGGGCCTCTAGCCAGGCAGAAGAGCAGCCAGCTATTTGTGGAAGGCTCCAGGAAGTGGACGATGGCCCTTGTACGACAACCACTAAACCAGAAAAAGAAAGGATGTTACAATGCAGGAGAGAAAATGAAAAAACTGGAAGCAAAGAGAGAGAGGAGGCTTTTGAAACCCAAATATCAGTAGACAACATAAACGAATTCCAATTACAATTAATGATTTCTTTTGCCTTTCAAATAAGTTGGTTTAATTCCAGATGATAAACAATTCAGAGCAGAACAAAGATCAAAGAGCAAGCTCTGGCAGAACTGCACTCTGGCTTTCCTTTAAATTAACAGCTGAGGCAGGAAGGGCTGAATGAATGAAAGCTAAGGAGACCACGAGTCGTTATGATTTTCCTTTCTTTCTTTTTTCTTTTACAAAATGTTATTCCTAAATGTATAATATACTCCAAGTCAACACTTCATTCTAGGTGCTGGTGTCAAAAGATACTACAGCAGTGAATCCAGTTACATCGACGGGAATGGAATCAAGGGGGGTCACCATTGTTGGAGGCACAAGAACAGTTTATTGCCAGGCGTATGATGCACAACTGTAATCCCAGCACTGGGGAGGCTGAGGCAGGATGATCACTGTGTTTGAGACCAGCTTGGGCTACAAAGTGAGCTCAAGGCCAGTCTGAGCTGCATAGGGAGACCCTGTCTCAAAAAGACAAAAAAAAAGAACAATTAATTTTGCCAGATTTCATAATTCCACCTGTGCCCAGGGGCCCTTTCCCACCTTCATTTTCAGCTCCCAGTCTCTCCTACCCCACTTCCTGCTCTTGTCTGAAAGCCCTGTCTGTCTTCTTAGCCTGTTTCTTGCCAACTTCCCAATCAGCCACAGTGTCCGTAAACCCCCCTAGTCCCAGCTCTGGACCCAGCAACATGGTTGGTCACTGTGCACCCATTGCAAAAGACTTCTGTATTAGATAAAAAATAAACCCAAGCTACATCCTGCTTGGAAATGCAGACCTAAATATGAGAATTTAGAAAAAGAGAAAGTACAATTATACAAAGGAGTAAAACAAGCAAACGTTAAAGAAAAACTAGACTGGCCAAATAGCTCAGCAGATTAAAGCGCCCGCAAACAGGCTCAGGGGCCGGGGGTTCATTCTCTGAGCCTGCAGTGCCAGCCCCATCCCCGGGGCATACGTTGAGGCAGCAATTAAGACTAGGTGTGGTGGCACACGCCTGTAATCCCAGCTCTTGGGGGGCTGTAAACAGGGGGATCGCTACGAGTCCAATGTAGTAGTGAGACCCTAAACACACTGTAGACCCTTCCCTAAAAATACAAAAAAAAAAAAGAAAGAAAGAAAAACTGGTGCTCATGATTCATACAGCTAAAAGGGCCCGTGCACTGGGAAGAGCCTTTCTGCCAGTGTGTGCATCCAGCTACGCTGCAGTCTGTGACGCAGCAAGAGCCGGCAGGGCGACCTGGGGACCCCGGAGGAAATCACAACAGAAAGCCAAGGTACCTGAACTCAGCGATAAGAATGGAATGAATCTACAGTGCAGGCAGATCAGCAGTTACTCAGGCTGGGAAGGAAGGGCTAAAGCAAGTGGGTGGGGGATACAGACAGACAGACAGACAGACAGACATGACCACCCGAGCAGCCGTCCTTGAAAGAAGAGCGATTGTCTCCGTTTTGGCTGAGCCCGACCCTACGTCCTTGTGTTGATATGTACGGAGCTGGCTAGGACTTCTCTCTACCCTTTCCATTGGCCTTAAGCAGCGTACCCTGGTCTAGCCGAGGTGCTGGTGGTCGTTTCTGAAGACAGCATGCACGCTTCCCTGATAAGCCACACCTGCTGCTCTCCAGGAGGAGCCGGGTGGAGACAGGACCAAGAGCCAGTGCTCCACGCTGTCAGCTGGGCTAGAGGCTATGGCTTCCTGGGGCTTGAAAGGTTACGCATCAGAGCCGAAGCACCAGACCCCAGAAACGTTAGACACAGCATAAAGCAAACTACTTTCTCTGCATATGGCAGGGGTAAATGCTGGCCACCTACCTAGCCCAGGGGGCAGTACTCACCCACTTCCCACAATTCTCTTCCTCAAGCCACGCCCCCTTCTCGGTGACTAAAACCCAGGTGCGGGCCCTGGGTCAGTCACTTTGTTCCAGAAAGCCATCTTCATGGCTGGATTTAGGCCCCGGGGCGCCCCAATAATTATACATATTTCTTAGTGTCTTTGTTTTCACCGTGGATTGCACTGAGAGTGGTAGATTGGAATTAACTTGGTGGAATTCCAATAATGTATTTTTGGGATTATAAATTATAGACTTCTTGGGCCGAAACAAGAATCAGGAAGGGACTCCTAAATATATATACTTTATACAGGGACTACACAGCTCAGACTCATAGTGATCCTCTTGTCTCAGCCTCTCCAGCACTGGGATTACAGGTGTGCGCCACCACACCCAGTTTCAAGGACTAGTATTTCTATTTTGTTCTTGCTGGGTTTTTTTTTAGCAGAACCAGGGATTGAACTCCCTTGTGCTTGCCAGGGAAGCACTTATTCTACTGAGCCATCTCCCCAGCCCCCAAGGACCAGTATTTCTAAAATGAGACATGGTGATGACTATAGGTGTAGTCATTGTCAGTAACTTAAATGGTTAAAGCTGATACTTTAATGTTGCACAGATCTGACCAAAAAGAAAACTGTGGAAGGGAAAAGTGGAAGACGTACACAGGGACTCCATGAGAGCCCCCAAGGCCAGTCAACACGGATGGTGCTGGACAGGGTTTGCCTCAAGAAGCCCTGCTGCTGCTCACAGAAGCAGGCGGGCGGGCGGATGCCTGTGCGACCACTGCGCAGCTGACAAAGTTCAGAAACAAGCCAGCCCAACTCCTGGTGACTGATGAAACGAAGACAATGACTAGCTCAGCAGGAAAGTGGTAATGCGCCCCCATTCTTGCTGTTTTGTTTTCTGTGTGTGCTGCTGGGACATGGGATGTTTGTCTTTTTTTTTTTTTTAATCCTGGAAATTCAACCCAGGGCCTTCACACTGAGCTACATGCCTAGCCCTTTTAATTTATTATTATTTTTTTTTACTTTGAGAAAGGGACTCATTAAATTGCTAAATTGCCCAGGGTGGGCTGCAACTTGCAACCCTCTTGCCTCAGCCTCCGAGAGTGCCATCGTCCAGGTGTGCACGTCTCTTATTTAGGGGTATTTCCATAGTGGTATCACCAATGACTTGTGGACTTTTCTGCGTGTACAATGAACTTTGAAAAAAAAAGAGAGAGAGAATTCTATGTACAGAGATATTATCATTAGTGTCTACATGTCCCCCAGAGCATCACGCAGTCACAGGCCAGGGGTGGACTTTTCTCAGAGGTAGCTGAATCTCGAGTGTGATTGATTCATGGTGCAATGCTGGGATTAAGGGAGCTGGGATTAAGATGGTGACTGATGGATGGGTCCACTGATTGGATTGGCCCTGACCTAATCTGGTAGCCTCCATATAATATAAAAGACAGACAGGCCTCTTGCCTGCTCTTGCTGTCTTCCACTGCCATGAACTGCTGCTGTCTGCCACTCACCACCCTGCCTCGGAGCCAGTAAGGACTGAAACCTCCACACACTGCGAGCTTTGGGAGTCAGCTATTTGGTCTCAGCAATGAGAAATGTAACTAAGGAGGAAACTGGAAAAACTCAAGAAGCTCAAGAAAATAGTTCTAGATTAAAAAAAAAAAAATTAGAAAGACACTACTTTTCTAGGTTTTTATGCCAGAAGGAAAGTAACCAATTGATGATCCTCCAGTGTATACGACACACGCTGAAAAGAGGTTAGCACTTCGTTATCGGCACCCTGTGCTCTGGCTCCATCCCCTGTCCCTGTTCCTTCTGCCCTCTGTGGAACCCTCTACCCCAGGGCTCCTGGAACTCACTCAGCACCCTGTGAGCTGTTACAGGGCCAGGAACCTCCAAGACTGTACAAAGCTCAGGCATGAAAAGTAAACTCATTCATGTTCAGCCCCTTTACGCTCGCAGCAATAAGCACACCCAGTGCCCAGACCTTGGAGTCTACACACCATTCTCCAATTCGAGGAACCAGAGCTCCATGGGGATGGGCCAATGCGGAGGGCAGGGCAGGAAATGAGCCACAGCACCAGCAGTGCCACAGAGCAAGGTATGAGCCACACCGCGATGGATGACGGGTGTCAGAGGGATAGATCTAAAAGCCAGACTCAAAAAACACCGTGGATGGCTAACAACCAGAGTATAGAAATGCACAGGCCGGGCCGGCTCAGCAGACTCAGGGCCTGCACAGGCAAGCGCAGGGACCTGGGCTTGATTACTGGCACTACATGCTGAGCGGGCCACCAAGTCCGGGCATGGTGGCACACACCTCTAATCCCAGCGCTGGGGAGGCTGAAGACAGGAGGGTCACTATGAGCCTGAGCTATGTAGTGAGACCCTGTACCAAATACATTAAAAAAATTTAAAAATGCACAGGCCTCCAGACTGACAAGAAGTACATGGTTACATAAATACTAGGGGAGAAGGAATGAATGTCCCAGTGAAAGAGCTGGTTTAACAGCCCGGCCCCTTTCTGGAATGCAAGTGGGCTCTGCAACTCTTGGGGGGCAGTGCTGTCCTGCCTCCTAGTGAAAAAGCCATAACCACAGATGAGATACCTGCGTATGGCAAGGAGCCTTTTCATCTCTGGGCTCCTCCCCGAGCCCAGCCTTGGACTGGTCACACAGACACCAGGGACCCATGTAGAGGGACACTGCCCAGGGCACCATGCAGGTCCTCCCCAGCCATCCATGAAAGGAGGCGCTGGATGCCTGGACAGGGATACCAGAGGGCTCGGACAGAGAAACCAGGAACCCCACATGGAGCCGATGTTTGGCCACCAGGCACACAGCAGAGCCCTGATGGCCTCATTCTGACAAGTATGCTGCAGGAAGGGAGGCCTCACCTCAAGGGAGCCAGGGGAGGGAACATGTAACTCTCCAACTATCTCTAATTTTCTGCAAATACAAAGCTAAGCCAAAAATAACATTTAAGAGTAACATAAATAGGTATTTTGTTTAAAAGGCAATGTCTTATTAAGAAAGAAAATAGTAGGGTAGACCAGATAGCTCAGTGGATTAAAGCACCTGCTTAGGCAAACACAGGGGTCAGAGGCTTGATCCCTGGCATACCATGCCGGCCCCACTCCCAGCGCACTGAGACTGTGAGTGAGACTCAGCATGGTGTTGTGTGCCTGTAATCCCAGTGCTTGGGAAGCTGAAAACAGGAGAAGCACTACAAGTACAATCTGTGTAGAGAGACCCTATAGTCCCTACAGACGCTGCAGTAAATACAAGAGAGAGAGAGAGAGAGAGAGAGACAGAGAGAGAGAGAGAGAGAGAGAGAGAGAAAATACTGTACTTCGCAACAGGAAGTAGCTCCCTCACCATGACAAACCTGGGACAGGCTCTGCCTTGTGCCACGGAGCCATATGCAGGTGTCACGGAGGAGCAAGATGGATGACCTCACCATGACAGCAAGGCTTCCTTTCCTCTGAGGTTTAGTCAAACTCTTAGCAAGGTAGTGGCTTCCTGGGCGTCCTGACCCACGTACCGGAGCAGTGATGACACCGGCTCCCTCGCCCAAAGGCTGACAGAAGCCGCCACATGGCCCTGCGTGCCCTGGCAGGTGTGGACGGCCTGCTGGAGAAGCCAAGCTGGGGACCTGGAGGAAGCCTCAGACCTGAGACCAAGACTCCGCAGATGTGGAGGGACCTATGGAACGCAGAGCCTGAAAGTGGCACTGTGCCAGCTCTGTGGTGTGTTTGTCACCTAGTGAGTGTCTTATTTTCTATGTTTCCCTCCCAGGCTGGGGATTGAACCCTGAGCCCTCTACCACTAAGCTGCACCCCAGCCCTTTTTATTTCTTGACAAAAAAATAAAGGTGTGACCAAAATTTCCCAAGCTGGCCTCAAACTGAGGTCACAGATGGGGGCTGCCAGGCCTTCATGTTTTCTCTCATACCAACACTGATTCATACTTAAATCAAAAGGAAACCCAACTGCTGCTCCTCACAGCAGGAACTGACCTGACACAGGCGAACACAAACGTCCCCCACATGGCTGCCCCGTCCCAACAGGCAAGGCCCCTCATTCCTGCCTCAGGGGATCTACCTGTCTTCACCAGGATTTGAGAGCTCAGAAATGCAGCCCTGGTCCAGGCCCTGGGAGACCTTCCTCAATGCCACGGTTATTCACAGTCAAGATCTGGCCCTAAGTTTTTAAATGTTTTTTATACATCTAAACCTAAAGGTATATCAAAAACATGAAGGGGCTGGTGAGATGGCTCAGTGGTCTAAAGCACCTACTTAGAACAAGCTTAGCAAAGCACAGGGACCGCGGTTCAATCCCCCAGCACCACATGCCAGCCAGCCCGCCCCTTGGTGGGCTGAGCTGGCCCCCCCCTCCCCACACACACATAAATAAATAAAATTTATTAAAAAAAAAAAAAAGAAAGAAAACATGAAACCAAAATGTGCAATGAATGCTACCATGAGTATTTAAGCCTAGGAAGCTGATGAGACTAAGAATGATTCTACTCCCTAATACTGCAATAAGATTAATTCTTCTAAAAATGCCAGAGAAGGCCAGAAATAGTGGTGGACGGCTGTACTCCCAATGATCTAGGAGGCTGAGCCAGTAGGATCAAAACCAATCAGGGCAACTTAGTGAGACCTTGTCTCAAAATTAGAAAATGAAAAAGAGCTGGGGGCCAGTGAGATAGCTCAGCAGACTGGGTGCCTGCTCAGGCAAGCACAGAGATCAGATTTTGATCCCCACCTCCACATGCCGTGCTGGTCCACCCACCCCCAACGCACTGAGCTGGCCACTGAGTCCAGGCATACTGGTGCAGACCTGTAATCCCAGTGCTGGGGAGGCTGAAAGCAGGAGGATCACTATGAGTCCAAGCTCATAGTGGAATGAGACCCCGTACTAAATACATAAAAAAGAAAAAAGAAAAAAAAAAAAAAGCTGGGGTGTAGCTTAGTAGTAGAGTGCTTGCCTAGCACAGAAAGGCACTGGGTTCAATTGCTAGTAGCACCAGTAAATCAATGTTGTAGTCACAGGAAGACCTAGAATATTCCTATACTGTACCTGTGCTACTTTCGACCAGAATACACTGCGAATACCCCTTGGGTATGCAGGTGAGAACACCTGGGGCCTCAGGGTCTCTTTAAGTCCTCATGACGTGGTGGAGCTGTGAAGATGCTGTCACACATGCAGAGTGGACTCAGCACAGCAACATCACACTTTGACGAAATGTAAAAACTGGGGGAAAGGACAGTTCTCAAGCCTGTGGAGAGCCAGTAACCTCAAAACTCTGCAAACCCGAATTCCCTGCCTGCAGCTCTGCAGCATACTATGACCAAAACCGGGATACAGCGCTGGGCATACACCACCTCAGGTCCAGGCCCTGGCCACCCTCTCCCCAGCAGCCACCTGCCTGCCTCATGCAGTCCTCCCCTCTCAGGGCCACCCCCTCTGGGGCATATGCTCAGCACTGCGGGGTTCACAGCTATGGATTCAGCCACTTACAGGCTCAAGTACAGAGGACAACAATGCTTGAGGACTGAGCACCGCAGACCTGTGCTTGCCACGGCACCCTCGGACACAGCCCTCCAGCCTGCTGAGTGGTGAGGAGCCTGCAGGGGTGCGCGCTGCCTTAGGGTGCTATGGACACCATGTGCTGTGCATAGGGAAGGACGCCAAGCTCCACACCAGCGAGGGCAGCAAAGGCAGCAGACGCTCACAAGGGAGCACCCACAGGCCTGCTCCATCACACACATGCACACTCGCGCACACAACCACCAAGTTCACTTCTCTCCAGCCAGCCAACCCCAGCATGTGGGTGACTGACTGGCTGTGGCTTGTGCCCCACCTCCCCAGGGCTCTACCCCAGAAAAGGACTTTTTGTTCTCAAGCTGGGGGGTGGCATCTAGTGGCAGGACAGCCCCAAAACAAAGACTCATTCAGCCAAAGTGTCAATGGCACCGAGGTGAGTCCCCTCGAGTACAGGCACAGACGGGGAGGAAGGCTGCACACAGGAGGCTAGGGAGTCTCACCCAAGGTCAGCCCTCTTCCAGGGATCAAACCTGGCCATGTCCTTCCACAAGGCCATCAGCCTGAGGGCAAAGGCCCTGATCAGATTCCAGTCACCAGCATGACTGAGCAAATAACCAGCCTGTTCCATGCCTCCCTCCAAAAATGCAGAAATATATCCATGCACAACATGGGAAACTGTGAACCCTGCTGTGGACTGCTGAACACCCGACCATGCTGAACACACCGGAAGAGGAAGTGCGCTGGCCACGCAGGGTCAGCCACATAGACTTCCCTCAGAAACAGAAGTCAGCCCTGTATGAGCAACTCCAAACTGCACCCTTCAGGATCCAGATTAAACATTCAGTACCAACCATCTCCCGCATCCAGGCTGCTGCAGCTCCCACCTCCTAGGAGGAAAGGCACTGAGGTGACAGATACACTTCAGCGTTGGCTCCTCAGCTGGGCTCCGGTCCAGTGGTCAAGACAGCACCCGAGCCGTCTCCGCTTCTGGAACCTGACTACTGACAGTGCTTTCCTCAACTGCACAGTGGCCCCATGTCAGCCCGCGACCCAGGCGGACCTTCAGCTCCGAGAGTGGCGCACTCGGAGGCAGCCCCTTCTCAGCCCTGACACCGCCCTCGCAGGCCAGCTTCACAGGACAGTCTGTGCCACTGGCTGGCTCACCCGTAAATCACCACCATCAGCACTGCTTCCCAAAACAGGTCACGCGCAACCATTCTTCTTCTTATAACAGCTATACACTGAGGCCCAACTTCACTGTATTTAAAAATCGTATCTTTTCACACCTTCTTAATGTACTGTGAATAAAGAACACAACAGCAACTATTTTCTATCATCAGCAAGTCTAACTCTAAAAGTAAGAAATACATCAAAAACTCTAAAATCTGATTGGAAATAAATATAATTTCAGCTGAGTGTGGTGACACCTGTAAGCCTAGCACTCAGGGCAGCAGAGGCAGGAGGCAAGCAGCTTGACAAACCAAATGATTCAAAGTTCTGGGGCTGCAGAGTTCAATCCCTAGTACTGGAAAAATATTCCAAAGAATAGTAAAAGGCTGGTTTTCTTTAAATATTATATGATGTATATCTACACTGAAACACTCTATAGTAACCCGTAACTGTAGACAATTGTTAGGTTGTCTATGTTTCTCTGGCAGAGTTGATAACTATAATCTTGAATATTCTCATCAATTTAGAAAAGGATTTTTATACCACTTTACTGAATTACATCTTTCAACTTAGCATTTTGACATTTCCATCAACTTTTTAAGTGTGAGGGTGGATTGTTTTTCTATGTTTTTAGTCGACTTGCCTCTCAAAAGACTGAATTAGGTAAAAACTGGTAGGAGAAGCCTATAACCAACCCTAATCACTGATAAAGCACTGTGAGCACCCTAAGTGATGGTTTAGGAGACAAATCCTGAAATATTTACATTACGCACATAACCAAAGCCCATTTTTATTTGTCTCAACATTCTGTCATCTTTGTACAAGCCTGCTTTTCCTCACAACCAATTTTAATACAGAAGTAAGAAATAGCAACCTTCTAACTTCCAGTACCCCAAAACCATTATTTACACTATTTTTCAGCCATCTACTCCACAGTCCCAAGCCAAACAAACAGTCAAAGTTAGCTCACTAGGACTGGGTATAGCTCAGTGGCACAGAGGCTGCCTGCCAAGTGCAAGGTTGTGAGTTCAACCCTTGGTACCAAAAAAAAAGGCCAAATACAAACACGGTCAGTGCGCCAGGAGCTGTCAGCTGCTTGGGAAAGGTGTAGCCCTCCTGCCACAGGCAGGGAAGCGTGGGACAGGCCCTTTGTGAGGCCACAGCACCCCCGACACAAGCCACAGGTGAACGAACACAGGCACAGGTGAATACTGACCCGCGGCTCACGGTCGGCACGGACACAGGTGAGCATGCACACCACAGACGCGCAGCTCAAAGCTCCACAGCCCACGGGCGAACAACACGGCGCAGATCCTCGGACACAGGTGCCCAGCACACAGGCGAGCACACACAGGTGCACAGCCCGCAACAACAAGCACAGCCGCCGCACCCGCATGTGAGCAGCTGCGGCCAGCATCCAGCACTGAGGCCTGGCACGGCGGCGGCGGCGGGCAGGAGCCGCAGCCACGCCGGCCCCAGCCCGCGGCCGCCTCGGGGCAGACCTGGCATCCCCGTCCTCCTGGCTAGGCCCTTCCCCAGGCTTCCTCCCGGAGTGGGTATGGGGTCGGGCTGAACCTGACGGGCAGGTCGCGAGGGAAGGACGGTAAGGGTGGGGAGCGGAGCCGGGCAGGGATGGGAACGGGCGGGGACTGGTGCGACTGGAACAAGGGTGCGCGGGGAGGACGCGAGGGGTGGGCGCGGCGGAGGACGAGGGACGAGTGCGGGGACAAGGGGCGGGTGCGGGTCGAGGGACGGGTGGGAGCGGGGGCCGAGCGCTCACCCGCGGCGGGCGGCCCCTCCTCCTCCGCGCGCTCCGCGGCACCCACGACGACCCCTCCGTCGCTGCAGACGCGCAGCTGGGCGGCCGAGCGCAGGC
>NW_004524871.1:928996-931128 GCF_000260255.1 Octodon degus | reverse complement strand
GGGGCGGAGGCTGAGGGGCGGGGCCTGAGGGGCGGGGCCTGCGGGGCGGGCGCGGTCTGCGCCGTGGAGAGGGCGGGGCTCGCGCGCAGGGAGGGCAGCGGCGTTGCCCCCGCATCTGCTCCGCGGCCCGGAGCTGTGCTCCTGGCAGGCCTGGCTCTGCGCGCGTCCGTGGCGGGGTCCTCCACACCTCCGCCGGGCCCCACGCGCAGAGCGGGTAGCCGCCGTCCCCGAGGCCCCTTGCAGATAGCTGGTGAGAGGCTCGGGCCCAGCAGGCGCTATTACAGGGAAATGCGGGTCGCGGCGCCGCGGATCACCCGGGCCTGGTCGCTGCCGCCCGCACTAGGCTGTGCTCCCGATTTTAGTGCGTTCCCCCCCGTTCCGGGTTTTTTGTTTTGTTTTGTTTTTTTTCCCGGAACCGGGGATTGAACTCAGGCCCTTGCACTTGCCAGGGAAGCGCTTATTCCGCTGAGCCATCTCCCTGGCCCCCCATTCCGGTTTTGGAGAAAGGATTTCCCAAAATTGTCGGAGCTGGCCAGAACTCGCGGTCCTCCTGCTTCAGCCTCCAAGCGGCTCCGTGCGCCCCCACGCGCACGAGCAAAGGACGAGGCCTCCAGGAGCCGGAGGCGGCGGGCGGGGGGCGCTCCGCCAGGGCGGTTAGCGAGCGAGGACACGCGCCGCGCCCGGACAGGCCGGGCACATTCTCAAATTTTGCCGTTAGATTCTGCGCGCAGTTCGAAAACGAGAAAGGGCTGCAAACCCTTTGAACGACGCAGGCACGGCGGCGGCGGCGCCCCCTGCTGGCGCCGCGGGGTGCTGCCCGGGCGCGCGGACCGCTCCGGGCCGGGCAGACCCGCAGCCTCGCTCCCGCGCACGGCCGCAGGTAGGGCAACTCCCAGGGCACGACAGCCGTGTGGGGAGCCGTGGAGTGGACAGGCGGAGAAGCAGACAATCCGAACGTTACCTTCTGGACAGTTTCACTAGGATCTTTTTCCTTTCCTGACTGATCATTTTTAAAGTTTTCTTTTTTTTTTGGCAGAACCGGGGATTGAACTCAGGCCTTTGCTCTTGCCAGGCAAGCGCTTATTCTACTGAGCTATCGCCCTGGCCCCTTGAGTGATACTTTCCTAAGAACTCAGGCACCTTCTCTGCTCAGGCTGTCCTTTAGCTCATTTCCTGGCCAGGCTGGTCTTGCAGAGGCTACAGGCGTGCGCCGCCAGGCCCCGCCTGCAAACACGTCTTGAGAGGAGAGACTGCACGGTCCCGAGTTGCAGGAGGATTATCCGCAGGGGAAGGCCTCTGGTGAAGTACGTGGCCGTGACAGCGGATAGCAAGTCCGTTCCCTCCGGAGACTTCTGTGCAAACACCGTGTGATTCATGGAGTTTTTGGACCCTGTGGAACTTTGTACCCTCACTGTGGTAGGCCTCCACAAACTCCTGTGCTGCAGGCCTGGCCCCGCTGGGCACTGTGGCTGGGCGATGGAGCCTTAGGGGAGGAGGCCTGGAGGGAGGACGCGGTCCCAGGCGCAAGCCCGTGCGTGCGGGACGGACAAGCCCTGCAGGGGCCGGGCCCACCTCCGCTTCCCAGGGGCCTTGCAGTGAGCGGGGCTCCCTCCTCCACAGCCCAGGTCACGGGCTGAAGCCTGTGAACCCGGAGCCAAGATAAGTCTCTTGTGTCAGCTTTCTCGCATCAGGACAGCGAACACTTTCATCCTGCCATCTTGAGGCCTGCGCTCGTCCGTGGAAAATCCGGACACCTTTCTACTTTCTCACTTTCAGATCACAGTTTCAAATGTCTTTATCATTTAGTGTCTTTTGTTCCAACTATTGCCACTGATTTTATTTTTACTACTTTTCAAAATTTGCTCCATGTCATTAAAATATCTGACAGTCCAAATCAACACTTAAACATCTCTTTCCAAGTGTTAAGAGAGCAGAGCTGGGGAGATGGATCAGTGGAATAAGCACTTCCCTGTCAAGCGCAAGGGCCTGAGCTCAATTCCTGGTTCTGCAAAAAAAAAAAAAAAAATTATTGTCGGGGGCCTGGCCCTAGCTCAGTTTGTTAAGTGGCTGCTTCCACAAAGCTGTCAGCCTCAGATTGCTGTAGTTCGATCCCCACAACTCCAGCCAGCCAA
>NW_004524871.1:915557-921751 GCF_000260255.1 Octodon degus | reverse complement strand
GTCATGGTGTATGATCTTCTTGATGATTTGCTGCATTCTATTTGCTAGGATTTTATTGAGGATTTTTGCATCTATGTTCATGAGGGAGATTGGCCTATAGTTCTCTTTTTTAGTTGCGTCTTTCCCTGGTTTTGGTATCAGTATAATACTTGCCTCCTGGAATGATTTTGGGAGAACTCTTTCCTTTTCAATTTCATTGAAGAGTTTGAGGAGTGTAGGGATTATATATTCTGTGAATTTCTTATAGAATTCAACTGTGAATCCATCAGGACTTGACTTTTGTTGGCAGGCTCTTTATTACATTTCATGTTTCATTGGCTGTTATTGGGTTATTGAAAGTTGCTATATCTTCTTGATTCAGTTTTGGTAATTTGTACCTTTCTAGGAATCAGTCCATTTCATCTGTCGCTTCTATTCTGTGAGCATAAAGATTGTCAAAGTAGCTATTGATAATCTTCTGAATTTCCACTGGGTCTATAGTAGTTACAACCTTTTCATTCCTTATTGCTTGTGTTTGAATTTTTTCTTTCCTCTTTTTGATGAGGTTAGCTAGAGGCTTATCAATTTTATTTCTTTCAAAGAACCAGCTTTTTGATTTAATTCTTTGAACTATTTTCTTCATCTCAATTGAATTAATTTCTACTCTACTCTTTATGGTTTCTTCCCATCTTTGGGCTCTGGGTTTGGTTTGCTCTTTCTTTTCTAGATGTTGGAGGTGCAGTATTAGGGTGTTTATTTGTTCCCATCTGTTTTCCTAATGTGTGAGTTCACAGCTATGAATTTCCCTCTGAAAACTGCTTTCATTGCATCCCATAAATTCCGTAAGTTGTGGATGAATTTTCATTGAATTGTAGATATTGTTGAATTTCTTATTTCATCTGTAACCCACTGATTGCTGAGTAGGGTGTTGTTTAATTTCCATGTATTTAGGTTTTTTTCTGGTTTCTTTTGTTATTTATTTCCAGTTTCATTGCACTGTGGTCAGATAATATGCATGGGATAATTTCTGTTTTCTTACATATACTTAAGCATGACCTATGTACTAGTATGTGGTCTATTTTAGAAAATGACCCATGCACAGCTGAAAAAAATGTGTATTCTACTGTGGTTGGGTGGAACACTCTGTATATATCTACCAAGTCCATTTGTTCCAAGCTCTGGTTCAGTTCTGCTACTTCTTTGCTAATTTTTTGTCTGGTTGATCTATCTATTTGGGATAAGGGGGTGTTAAGATCTCCTGCTAAGACTGTTGTATTGGATATTAGATTTTTCATGTCTATGAGGGTTTGTCTTATATAGTTGGGTGCTCCTGTGTTCGGTGCCTACATATTTATGAGTGTTATCTCTTCCTCTTGAATTTTTCCCCTAACCAGTATATAGTAGCCTCTTTACTTTGATCAGTCTTGGTTTGAAGTTGTGACTGTCTGAGAACAAGATTGCTGCCCCTGCTTTATTCTGAATTGCTGGGGCATGTAGTATTGTTTTCCATCCTTTGACTTTCAGCCTGAGTTTCTTTATGAGTTAAGTGTGTTTCTTGTATACAACATATTGTTGGGTTTTGTTTCCTAATCCACTGTGCCAATCTATTTCTCTTAATTGGCAAATTCAGTCCATTCACATTGATGGTTATAATTGAGATGTACTGACTTATGATTGACATGTTATTTACCTGTTTTTTTTTAACTTTTTTTCTCCTATGGTTGTTTGTCCTAGTTAGTGGGTTCCGTCTGTTCTCATTGGTGTTCTGATCATTTTGTTCCCTCTCTAGAACATCTTTCAGTAGTCTGTGTAGGGTTGGCTTTGCCATCATGAAATTCTTTAGTTGTTCTTTGTCATGAAAATATTTCACTTCTCCTTCAAACTTGTAAGAGAGTTTTGCAGGGTATAGTAGTCTGGGCTGGAATTTGTTTTCATAGAGGACTTTAAGTACTCTGTTCTGTTCTTGCCTTCATGGTTTGTGAAGAGAAGTCAGCTGTAATTCTGATGGGTTTTCCTTTGAATGTGATCTGCTTCTTTTCTCTAGCGGCTTTCAGTATATTCTTGTGTTGGATTTCTGGTATCTTGACTATTATATGTCTTGGTGTGTTTTTAATTGGGTTGAAGTTATTTGGTATTCTGTATGCTTCGGTTACCTGAATGTCAGATTGTTTCCTCATATTTGGGAAGTTTTCTGCTATTACTTCTGCCCATATTCTTTTTATATCATTTGTATTGACTCCTTCTTTCTCATTGATGCCTATTAGTCTTACATTGTTCATCTTTGCATCGTCTTGGAGGTGATAAATTATTTTTTCCTGCATGCTAGTGTTTTTAAGATATTTTTTCTTACCTTTTCACTACCTGCACCAGCGTCTTCAAGATCTGAAACTATGTTCACTTTCACTCAAATGGTTTTGCAGGCTTGTGATTGAGATTTTAAGTTCCTTTACATCTCTTTGATTCTGCTTCATGCGATCTATTTCTTTCCTGTATTGCTCATTCAAGGAATCCATCATTTTTTTTAATCTCCTGTATTTTTTTTTTTTTATCAATGTCTTCTTTAGAAGCAGTTAATAATTCTTCTACTGCAGTTTTCAGATTGGGTTCCCTCCATATGTTTCTGTATTTGATTCTTTAGTTCAGATGCTATGAATTCAGAGATTTCTTTTTTCATTTCAGACTTTAATTCTCCTTTGAGTTCCTTTAAAACTTTCTGCAGTTGCTTATTTACTTCCAATGCTATTAATTCATATATTTCAGCTAAGCTAGTGTCCACTGCACTTGCTCTGGGTGGGCATTGGGTTTGGGTTTCCTCCATATGTTTCTGCATTCAATTCTTTAGTTCAGTGCTATGAATTCAGAGTTTTTTGTTCCAGAAATTAATTCTGCTCTGAATTCTTCTATATCTTTCTTCTGTTGTTTATTTACTTCCGATGCTATTGATTCATATATTTCAGCTGAGCTACTGTCCTCTGCACTTGTTATGGGTGGACTCAAGGCCTGAGATTCCATTTTGCTCCTTGTATTTATCATTTCATATAGCACTGACCTCTGACCTTTAGTGTAGAGCTTTGGTGCAGTTATATTCTTATCACCTAATGAAATTCAGTTACTGATATACCAAGTTCTAGTTCATGCAGTTGTGCCTGGCTTGGGTCTGGCTACTGCGCTCAGCTCCTTATTGTTGTTGCCCTTGGAGGTGGGCCTGCTGTACCCCTCTGGTAAGATGTTCTGTTCCTGGATTAGCTGTGTGGTTTTGACCCTTGTCTCACTGCAGGGACTTTAGCTGCAGGGTTTCACCCCAAGCCTGTATGCCAGGTCTGGGATGGGTCTGGATGGGTCTGAGGATGGGGGGGCAAGAGAGCACAGAAGCTCTCCCACATACTCACCGGTGCTGTGCTTTGGTGGGTCTTCAGGACTCCCAAGAGCGCGGTAGAAGTTCTCACGGGATGGGCTGTGCTGGGTCTGGACAGGCAGGGGAGGTCTGGAGAATGCGGGGAAAGGCCTCTCTCATGCCACAGGTCTGGGTTTGGAGTGGCGGGAGCAGGAGGGTCTGGGGTTGGTCAGATATGGAGCAGGCCCAAGGTGAGGCGGAAGTTCTCTCTCACAGGGCAGGCTGTGTGCCAGGTCAGGTGGGCTGTGCAGGTCTGGAGAATGTGGGGAAAGGCCCCTCTCACGTGGTGGGCCTGGGCTTGGAGCCCCATTGCCTGTAACTATACTTCATACATTTATAACACTGTTTTAGTACTTTCAAAGTAATGCATCTTCATCCCTGTCTTACAGACTAGAGAGTTCCATTGCAGGACAACAGGCAAGGCCTGGACATGAAAGAGGTGGGCACGGAACCCAGGCCTCTTGGTTCCACTGGCTACTTGCAGCAAGTTCTCACACTGGCCTCTCCTGGCTGGCAGGCGAGCAGAAAACACAGGTACTGAGTTAACATTCACACATGCCTGTGTGCTTGGTCAGACCGCTGACTTCTCCAACCCCACCTGAAACCCTATTTGGTGCCAGTTTATGATGTTTGTGAATTCTCTGGCATTCAGATTGCCTCCTGGTAGCTCAAACTCGAAGCATCACTGCCAGGGGATCTGGATGCTTCTAGACCCATCAAAGGGTTGCCAGTGATCGCTCCTTAAAGGCCAAATGGCATTAGCAATCCCAGTGCATTTGAAACTAGACTGGACATGAGGTGATAATCTTTAAATCAGCCGTAATGGGTTGGGGTGTGGCTCAGTGATAGGACATGCGCCTTGCATGGGCAAGGCCCTGGGTACCATCCCCACCACATGAGCAGAATGAAAAACCAGTCACAAAAACTAGCGTGTTACCTGCCCCTCAGAGCTACGTGCACAGGTCCTCTGGTCTAAAGTTTGAGTTAACTCTTTCTTTCCTATGGAAAAAGTATGTACTTATTGAAAGATAATTAGAAAAATATTCATTAATTCTCTTACTAAATGTGTCATGAGCCAATGTTTTCCTCAACACGTGCACTCTACAACACAGATTATAAATTTACCCAGCCTACTCTGATGGGATAAAAACTGAGATCAGAGGCACAACATCACCTACATAAAGGAAGCTGTGGCAAATCCTAAGCCAAATGTTTCTTCTTTTCACTGTTAGTCCCCTTTGAAACAACACTTTTAAAACAATATGATAGGGACTGGGGGATATGGCTCAGTAGAATAAGTGCTTCCCTGGCAAGCACAAGGACCTAGTTCAATCCCCGGCTCTGCAAAAATAAATAAATAAATAAATAAACAAACAAATAAATAAACAGTATGATATATTGCCTATGAATGAATATAGAATGATTTGGCTTCCATCAAGAAGATTTGATTTGGAAAAAGAGCTCACAGACCCCAGATTTAGGCCAAGCCAGTGCTTTATGTATGGAGATGCTGGGTTATGAAAAAGTTAAATGACTTTCCCCAAATTACCAGAGGTAATCCAAAACATTTCCTATAACAAATATTTTAAATATTATTTTATAGGCACATTGCCCAATTCTCATCAAGTTTCTTTTTTTCTTTTTTGGCTGAACCAGGGATTGAACTCAGACTCTTGTGCTTGCCAGGCAAGTGCTTATTCTACTGAGCCATCTCCCTGGCCCCAATCTCATCAGATTTCAAAAAAGCAGGCTTTACTTCTGTTTGCTCTGGTCAGTTTGTTTGAGATGGGGATATAGGTGTGCCCAGGCCTGTCTGGAACCTATGGGATCCAGTGACCCTTCTGCCTCAGCCTCCCAAGGAGCTAAGACTACAGGTGTGCACCATACCCAGCCAGTTTCTTTTTCTCAATAGAGATAGATGTCTGAGGGAGCCACTGCCAGGGAAACCCAGGCCCTGAGCCTCAGAGCTCAGCCTCAAGTCACAGGCAAGCACTGAAACATACTTCCTGGCACTATTATTACTACTGATTTGAGGTGGGGTTGGGGAAGTACCCAGGGCCTCACATTTGTGTGCACGCCCTCTAGGCTACATCTCCAGCCTGTTGAAAACATTTTATTCTTGGGCTGGGGAGTTAGCTCAGTAGAATAGGCACTTGCCTGGCAAGCACAAGGTCCTGAGTTTCATCTCTGGTACTGCAAAAATAAATAAATAAATTAATTAATTAAATGAAAACATTTTATTCAAGAGGTCTCACCCAGTTGTTCAGACTAGCTTCAAATTCACAATCCCCACCCTCCACCTTGTTCCTTTTTTCACTTTTGCAGCTTTTTTTTTTTTTTTAAATCTCTTTGAGGGGTCTCTCTATGCAGTTCAGGCTGCTGGCCTTGAGCTCACATTATAGCACAGGCTGGTCTCAAACTCGATGATCCTCCTGCCTCAGCCTCTCAGAGTGCTGAGGTTATAGGTCTACACTGCTGTGCCTGGCTAGGTGGAGTTCTTTTTGTCTTTTTTATTTTTTTGAGACAGGGTCTCGCCATGCAGTTCAGGCTGGCCTTGAGCTCAGTTTGTTGCCCAGGCTGGTCTCAAATTTGCAATGATCTTTCCGCTTCAGCCTCCTAAATGCTGGGATTAAAGGAAGGCATCACCATGCCCAGCCCTGGACCAGTTTATCTCAGTGGAGCACTTAAGTGATTGCCTGTATAATTCAGGTTATTTGTTCACAAACTTCATAAACTTTTTTTTTTTTTTTTGTATTGGGGATCTAACTCAAGGCCTAGCATTTGCCAGGCAGGCCCTGATGCCACTGAGCTATCTATCTCC
>NW_004524871.1:913863-914904 GCF_000260255.1 Octodon degus | reverse complement strand
GGCTGGCTGGCATGTGGTGCTGGGGGATTGAACCGCGGTCCCTGTGCTTTGCCAAGCTTGTTCCAGGTAGGTGCTTTAGACCACTGAGCCATCTCACCAGCCCCCCTTTATTTATTTTAAATATGGAACGCTCCACAAATGTGCACGCCATCCTTGTGCAAGAGCCACGCTAATCTTGTTTCATTCCAATTTTAGTTTATGTGCTGCTGAAATGAGCACAGTACGAGCCACTTAGCTGATTCTTATGCTCAGGTTTGTGGAGAATGGAAAATGCTAGCATTTCTAATTAGTTCAGAGACAGCAGTGTGAACAACTGACTTCCATTAAAAGGTAGTCGGGTCTTGTGCACAGCGTCATGACCAAGCCGTGCTCTGGAGGACCGAGCAGGAACCTGGCCTGGCTAACAGCGCCTCAGTTAAGACTGTCAAAACTGAGCCAGTGCAAAGGCCTTGGCTCAATGCTCAGTGCCATAAAGAGAAAATTACAAGATTCGGATTTTAAAAATATGAATTTCATGTTACTGGAATTAAGCTAGTTTAAATCTGAAGGTGATTTTGATAAAATATATATAGGAAATCTGAGAGCATCCCCCCCAACGCAGTGAGAAAGTTAAGAAAATGAACATGAAATAAGTTAGCCAGGCATGGTGGTGCACTCCTATAATCCCAGCACTCAGGAGGCTGAGGCAGGAGGATCTTTACGAGTTCAAGAACAGCCTGGGCTACGAAGTGAGCTCAAGGCCAGCCTGTACTGCATAGTGAGCCCTTGTCTCAAAAAGACCAAGAAGGGGGCTGGGGCGATGGCTCGGTAGAATAAGCGCTTCCCTGGCAAGTGCAAGGGCCTGAGTTCAATCCCTGGTTCCACAAAAAAAAAGTTGAGTATCAAAAAGACCAAAAAAAGAAAAGAAAGAGTTAAGGGGAGATAAACAAAAAGGCCGGAAACTAAAAGCTACAACTCTTGTTGCATAGGTCCTGCTTTACCTTGGTCTTAACCATCCAGTAGAAAGGTATGAAGACGAAATATAAGAAATAAAGCCATGCT
>NW_004524871.1:895179-913468 GCF_000260255.1 Octodon degus | reverse complement strand
AAAAAGGCCAGAAACCAAATAAAGTATAATGAGTCCTGAATCCAATCATACTAGTAAGAGCACTGAATAGGAACAGATTTGGGGGGAGGGGTTGGGGGATGAGCCTAGGGCCTCCCACACCAAAACACAATTTTCTCAAGAGCTGCATGCCTAACCTACACGTGAGATAACCTCGGATCCAAAGGTGGAGAGCAACTGAAAACTAAAGGATGGGAGATGCTACAGCCAAGCAAATATCAACAACAAGAAAGCTAGAGTGAATCCCACAATAGACAAAACAGGTTTTAGAAACAAAGTGCTATGCTGAGGAGCATTTTATATGGAGGACAGTGTCAAGACAGGGGCTCGGCACGGAGAAACAAATGATCCACAGCCCAGACTTGGACTGTAACAGCAGACGAGGCGTGTCAGCAAGATGCCCATGCCTGCCCTGCCCAATTCTGGCTCAGCCAACTCTCCATTCCAGGTCCTTTGGAGCATTCTGCTCTGGGTACATGTGGGAAGGCTCTCCAAAACAATGCAGTGGTCCATAAAACAAGCCTGCCTCCTAAATAAATGGATAAAAATAAAACAAATTATGTCCCCTGGCCACATTAGCAGGGGAGAGGCACTGAGAACAATTTGAAGACACTTTAAGAAACAAAAATCCGGGGGCTGGGGAGATAGCTCAGTGGAACAAGCACTTGCCTGGCAAGCACCAAGGTCCTGAGTTCAATCCCTGGTACCACCAAACAAAAGAAAAAAGAAAAATCCTCTTGGGAAGCTGAAAGCAGGAGGATCATTACGAGTTTGATCTGTGTAATGAGACCCTGCAGACCCTGTACTAAACATATAAAGAAACAAAACTCAGGAGCTGGCAAGGATGTAGAGAAATCTGAGGGAGGATAAAACAGTGCAGCTGCTTTGAAAAACTGCCAGTTCACCAAAATGCTGAAGCTCACAGCCCAGCAGTTCTTCAGCCTACACCCAGAGAAATGCACCAAGTGTTGACACAAGAAGTTGTATGCACGTTCATAGCAGTGCAGTCTGTAATGGCCAGAGGTGGAAAGAACTCAAGTGTCCATCAGCTGGCAAATGGATAAAGAACATGGCTGTAGGGATCTGTTGGTCCCACTGCGATTGGCTCTACCGAGGGAGAATGGCGGCAGGAATGAGAAAGATAGATGAGAAGACAAAAGCTGGGCTAGGTGGTCGCTGGTCTGCCTGATGGGCGATACTAAGGTAACGCACAACGAAACGATCTTTTATACTTTTTCAAAGTTAGTAACACGTGACACAAGGTTGCCTAGGGACGAGTAGCTGACCTTAACCAGACAGGATGCTTATTTCAGGAGTGAGATAGCTTGTTTGCTTTAGGCCCTGAGGCCCAATCCCACCTACACACATTTGATCAATTTCCTAGCTTCCTGCGGATCCCAACACATGGTACTCCATGCAGCAGAACAGTGGTCACTGCTGAAAAGGAATGAAGCAGTAACACATGCCACTACATGGATGACCCTTAAGCATTACACAAAAGATGCTGGTGTAAAAACATATATTATTTGATCCCACTCTGTAAAGCTCAGAAAAGGAAATCTAGACATAGAAAAAGGGTCATGTGGTTGCTTCAGGCGGGGGTTGAGAGAAGTCACATAGGGAATGATAGCTAAGGTATAAATTTTTTTGACATGAAGTGTTCTAAAATTGGTAATGTTTGCAAGTATCAGTATTCTACACAGCACTGTAAATTTGAATTGCACAGTGTGTAAATTATACCTCAAGGGACACTGAAGTTTTTAAGTTGCTGATGAAGTTTACTTACATATGAACCCTGTAATTTTTATATTTGGAGAATCATCTTGAGCTGCCACCCTCTCACCAGAAGGATTTCATGAACATTAACAACCGGGTTGTTATACTCAACACAAAAATAACTTCAGGTTCTGTCAGAGCACAAACCGAACAGGACAGGAGTGGGTACAGCCTCGGTACCTGTCCCCAACTTTTGGGTAACCACAATGTTACTGGCTACCAGAAGCCAGGAACCTCAGAGGTGTCGCTGTCCCCGTCTGGCCTCAGCTGACTGACCCATCTTCTCTGGCTGGTGACTTCTGATGGCTACTAACAGGTACCACAAGGGACAAATGTCACATTCCTACCTCATGGATACCAACAGTAGAATGAGAGACAGTGGAATGGTGGCCTGTGTTTTCTGGAGAAGACAGTCGCTATGGCATCATGTATTAGACTTGGTGATACCTGTGCCATCTCTGCAGAGAAAACTCACATTTGTGCACAGGAGGTTACAAGAAGAGACAATGTGCAGTTAGAATGGTAATCCTAGGCCCCTCCTCCTAGAGATAGGTACGTACTTTGGGGTGAGAAACTTCTTTGGACCTATGTCATTTACATATAAATTAAGCAGAAGCCCTAAGATTCCTTTCAAGTCCAAAATTCTATAATTCTAAGTGATATGCTAGTCAATAACATCTGAAAATAGAGAACAAAAATAAACTCTAGTTTTTGGTTTTTTTTTTTTTATTTATTTATTTATTTATTTATTTATTTATTTATTTATTTTGTGTGTGTGTGGCCAGCTCAGCCCACCAGGGGGCGGGGCTGGCTGGCATGTGGTGCTGGGGGATTGAACCGTGGTCCCTGTGCTTTGCTTAGCTTAGCTTGTTCTAAGTGGGTGCTTTAGACCACTGAGCCATCTCACCAGCCCATAAACTCTAGTTTTGATCAAATGCAAATAATAAAAGGGCACCGAATACTTTCAAAAACACTAGATGGGGCTGAGGAGGTAGTTCAGCAGCATAAGCGCCTGTCTGGCCCTTAGTTTGATCCCTGGTACACCCCTCCCCCTCAAAACCAAAATACTAGATGTTTGGATGGGGAGTAATAGTGCAAATCTAAATTCAGTAGAACCAGAAATCTTTCATTTCATAAAAATGTATGTGAACTGCCAGTTAACAACCCCTACCCTTCCCTTCTAAAATCA
Source organism: Octodon degus (assembly GCF_000260255.1). Lineage (NCBI taxonomy): Eukaryota > Metazoa > Chordata > Mammalia > Rodentia > Octodontidae > Octodon > Octodon degus. The sequence goes on along the minus strand of NW_004524871.1, from coordinate 910,485 downwards.
CTTCTACCTCGAATCATGTGGCTAATGTATTAAAAACTGAGTCAAGTGCAATTATAGACAGCAAGCCAGCCAAACGTAAGAGAAAAATGTTAACACATTCAAGCATTCAGGGCCAATATTTAAATGCTCTAACGGCTGTGGGTAATTTATGCTTTAAGTGTACCAGGTCATAAACAATGCTACTTATTTGATACAGGGTGTCTTGGACTTGTAGTGATTCTCTTGTCTCAGCCTCCCCAGCACTGGATTTACACACGCGTGCCACCACACCCAGTTTTGGAGCCTCTTCCAGGGCCAGCTCAGAATGTGGTACCAGGGATCAAACTTGGGACCTTGTACTTGCCAGGCAGATACTTAGACTGCTGAGCTATCTGTCCAGCCCCACAATGTTGAGGATCTTCAAAACAGGACCCTGCCTTCTAGTTTGTGTGTCTGTTTTGATTTTATTTATACAGTATAGCCTAATTTACATTGTTCCTCAAATACCAACTGCTGCAAAATAATGCTTTCACTGCTACAAAAGTCCATGTTTAAAATCCATCATCTAATTTCTGTATCTTTTTTTTCCACTTATGTATTTGTTAGAGTCTCACTACATAGCTCAGACTCCTAGGGATCCTGTTTTCAGCTTCCCCAGTGCTAGGATTACAGGGCTGAGCCACTACGCCCTGACTCCTCCACTAGCTCGGGGCACCCCGGGGCAGGGCAGGGCTGGCACAGCACATGGGACCATGGATTGAACCCTAGTCCCTGTGTTTGCCAAATCTGGACCTTAGTCTGCTAAGCTATCTCGCCAGCCCTTGTATTTATCTACTTGAGTAAAAAGCGTTAAATTAACTACAATGAAAAAATTATCAAACTGCCAATCAGTCCTATATGACTTTTGGGGGGAAGGCATGAAATGAGTATTTAAAAAATTGTTGGGGGCCAGAGATATAGCTCAGCAGCACAAGGGTCTGCTTTGAAAGCACAAGGTCCTGAAGTCCAGGTATCAACAAAAGAGAAAAAACTGAAAAGCTTGATGGTTCCAAACTACCATTTTTGGATCGTCAGGAAGCTAGCAGACAGTCTTACTTTAATGAGCACATTCTCTATGAAAATTCTCTTTATGAGCCTGTACTTTGACTTAAGCTTGTTATTAAGCTGTAGAAAAATGGACTTCAAATGTTTGTCCTGTCCAATACTGCCAGGTCGTGACTTCGCAGCTCATACCTTAAGATGTACATCTAACTAGCGACTAGAAGCTTGAAGGCACTTTTAGTACTCAGCTGGAACAGGATGTAAATTTTATTCAACAGGTTTATGCCTGAGTAATGAAACATTAAGTTTCTGATATTTTTCTACTACTCAAAGTGTTTTGGTGATGCTGGGAAGTGAACCCAGGGCCTTGCACATGCTACACAAGCACTCTACCACTGACCATACACTCACCAGTACTCTTCATTAAATCAATGCATTATATAAAGTATGTATCATAGAGGACTGTCTACCAACTGTCAAAAACAAGAACACATTAGAGACATTATATAAAAATGTTTACATTTTAATAGAAAAATAACAACAGCTAAAATATACTTGATAAATTTAATTATTAAACAATACTTTTAGTGGAATTCTAGTGATAACTCACTGAAGTAGCTGTATGAAGTAAACCATATGAAAGGAGAACAGTGATGCAAGACTACTCAAGTGCACAAGAAACGAATTTATTTTAACCTTTATATCCAAAGCACGTGTGACACACGCGCGTACTGTGAACAGTTAAGGCAGGAGGCACAGCTGGGGTCACAACAGCCTGCCTGAGGGTGTGCCTTACACTTGTCACAAGCTGGAAGTTACAAGCAGTTTTCTCTGTTGATAGCTTTATGTGTAATTCTGGCAATAGATAAAATGTCTTCATTCTTACTTACGAATTCTCTAAAGTCATGTCAGCTTAAAAGAAACATCTGATTATTATTTTCAATGAAAACTGATAAGTAGTCTTCAGACTTAAAACAGGCTAAATCATACTCATTACACATAAAAAATAAAAAGCACATAAGTTTTTTTTTTAATTTTTAGAAACAAAAGCACTTTCTTTACAGTAGTGAATTAAGCACTGAAGAAACACCTCGGCCCACTGAGGTGTTTTATGTGCTTAACTCCTCAGGGGACTGCACAACCCGGAGTCCTGGCCGCACCCCCACTCCCCGCCAGCATGGGCTCCACCCCAGCATGGACAAGGACAAAGCAGCCACAGAGACAGCAGAGACCCTGGGGGACAGATTACACGACAGCTTCTCAGTCAACTAGCATTTATTTATTTATCTACGCAACAAGGATCAAACTTGGGGCCTTGTGCTTGCCAGGCAGGCACTTACGCTGTTGAGCTATCTCCCTGGCCCCTACAGCTCATTTTAATGCTGACTTGTGCTTAACACCAACTTTTATCAGGCACGCACTGGGACAGGGGTTCGATCCTAGGGGTGCTGTGCCAGCCAGCCCTGCCCCCGGGTCGCGCTGAGACAGCAACTGAGACTGGGCATGGTGGTGTGCGCCTATAGTCCCAGCACTTGGGCATGGTGGTGTGCATCTGTAATCCCAGCACTTGGGAGGATGAAAACAGGAGGATCATTACGAGTCTGATATGAGTAATGAGACCATGTACTAAATACACACACACACACACACACACACACACACACACACACACTTTTAAAACGTGCTCAACCGTGAGGGAAACAAGTGTGCACAAACATGCCCATCCTCGTGGCCTCGCACAACGGCCTTCTCATTCAGTCACACAACGAAGGTAAAAACTGGTTTCACAAGGTGGAGCCCATAAAGAAATTAATTTTGTGACCCCTGAAAATCAGGGACAGATTACTGGTGTTAATTATCAAAAGCATTCATCAGAGAGGCACAAAACGCTTCCTTCAAAACCCTCGATTCATTTTTATAATAAATATTTGCTACCCATGTACTTTCATCAGAGCTTTGCTACTCATGTCTTTCTGTTGTTCCTTCCTCTTCTTACTTCAAAGTCCCACCCATGTTTAGAAACTCTCAAATGTGCCTCACATCAGAGCTGACCCACAAAAGGAAAGACTCAGCAAAATGTATTTTCATCTGTGTAGCAAGTCCTTGTACAGCTAATTTCTCCTACTTTGTGTAAAACAGAATCATTCATCTATGAAAAATAATGATCACTATGATTATTAGACAAATACTTCTCTAATTACTTATTAGTGTTAAAAAATGAACAAAAAGCAAAAAAATTTTTTTTGTCTTTTTGAGACAGGGGGTCTTTATACAGTGCAGGCTGGCCTTGAACTCAGTGATCCCCCTGCCTCAGCTTCCCCAGTGCTAGGATTTACAGGTGTGTTTCACCACACCCAGTTTTAAATTTTATATTCATATTTAAACTGCTGGATACCTACAGATAGAACAGTATTTATTAAAATATATACCTAATTTGTACTAAACTCAACTAAGATTCATATACATTTTCAGCTTTAATTTTTAAATGCATACATGATTGCTTTAAATTATCTACACAAAATTGACATATGATACCCAAGCTGGATTGTGATTTTAAAATAAGAAAACTCCAACAGCTAGTAATTTGCAATGTGGAAAACCCCAGCACAACGCAGGTATAACTCTCTGGCAATGGTAGTCCTATAACACAGAGCGGTATTTACAAGCAAACATGATCCAGACAGCGCACGCAGACTCAGGGTAAGTGAATACTCGGACACGCACGGCCAGCCGCACTTGGTCTCCACGGCAACAGATTATTTCTTCACAGAAAGGGGAGCTACATGAGAAAGAAAATTTACTCAATGGAGGAGTGGCTAGAGTTTACTTTCCTATTGCCAACCAAGTGCCTAAATAAGTATTCAAATACTGTAAAAGCCTGTATCTGCTACCAATGGCTTAGTCATTTTGGTGAATTAGTCACATAATAAATTATTTCCACACAGCCTATAAAGTTAAAGACTGCCACAGATGAGCTCAGAGATCCCCAACAGCACCACAATCACTGGAAAACTCTCCTTGCTGATCTAGGGCTACAATGCACCCACCAGAGCCATACCTTGGCCAGGAGGGAGCCACTGTGAGGTACCCCGTGGTCCCACCATCACCCAGTAACTACCAGACCTCACCAGGACTCCTGAGCCCAAACATTTAGGCCAGCTTACCGAAGACATGTGGCAAATGCACGCCTTGCATTTCTATACACAAAGTGGATAGGGAAGCCCTTAAATGTGTGCCCATCAGGCACGGCCCTCCTGATGGCGTCCTGAAACTCCTCGTTGCCCGCAGATATGCTTGTTGTACGCTCAAATTCATAGGAGGCCAGAGCTGGCGACAAAAGATAGGAAAGCTGATCTTCCCACACAGTGGTGAGGCCCAGATCCTGCAACAATCAAAAAACAAAAAGGAAAACATACTAATATTTTAAAACCAAATTAAATACAAATTTTTACTATTTTAATAGATGATAATCTTATTTTTTTGTACCCAGGAATCAAACCCAGGACCTTGTTGTGTCTAGTTGTCCCCACCAAAGCCTCATGTAGTCACTGGGGCAGCTTCTAGACTTTGTAATTAATTTAAAATCCAATGCTGGGATTATGGATGTGACTGCTAGTTCTGCTCTGGGGTGGGTAATCTGCATTACAATGTAAGGAGGGATGAGAGGCTTGTATAAAGCCAGAGCTGCCACCCCTCCCTTTGCTCTTTTCCCCTGCTATGAAAGGCTGCCCTACTCTGCTCTGTGCCTCCCTGCCTTGGGGTCAGCTGAGTATGGACTTTGACCCCCATTAACTGTGAGCTTAAGAAACCTTTCCTTCCTTAATTTTTGGTGTCAGGTAATTTGTCCCAGCAACAAGAGAAAAGTAAATAAGACAATGTGATAGTCCAGCAGGTACTTGGGCCACTTAGCTGTGTTCTGGCCCTGGATACCAAGGGTTTTAGGCACTATTATAATTTTGTAACTTCTAATTAATTATTCTATGAATTCACAGACATAAATATAAAAAGATTGGGTTATCAGCTTTCATTTCTTTTTTTTGAGACAGGGTCTCCCTATGCAGTTTGGGGCTGGCCTTGTGCTCCCTTTTATAGCCCCCAGGCTGGACTTTAATTTGCAGTGATCAAACTCGGGAGTACTAGGATGACAGGAGTATGCCACCTATGTTAGTTGATACATTGTGTCAACTTGGCTTAATCAGCTCTGGCAGTTCTCAGCATGGGGGCCTTGCCCTGCAGGTGGGCAGGAAGCTGCCCTGCCTGGTTTCCTACCCTCCCGCCCTGCTTCCCCAGAGAAATCTGTCTTCTGAGGAGCTTGATCTCAGCAGCCACGCCACTTTGGAGGAGCTCCAATCTTCACTGTAGGGCACTGCTGCAGCTGCTGCTCCTCCTCTGCTCTTCATTGTTTTCTGTTGCATGAACTGCTGTTGTTTGCCTTGGAGCCGGCAGAATATGGACTGAACCCTCCAGTAACTGAGAGCTAAATAAGCCTTTCCTTCCTTCATTTTGTGTGTCAGGTATTTGTCCCAGCAACGAGTAAAAAGTAACTAAGACAGAATTTGGTACCAGGAGTGGGGTCATTGCTGTGGCTATACCTGACAATGTGGATTACAAGCTTTTGGGAATGGCTTATGGGAAGAGCTAGGAAAGGTTCGGAGATGTCGCCTACAAGCAAAGCGCTGGAACAGCTTCAGCTGTTCTGTGTGGGAGATTCTGGTCAGAGCTCAGAAGACCAGAACGTTGATAGAAAGCCAGCCTGTAAAGACCAGGCTGGGGAGGTCTCTGCTGGGAAGGTCAGCACTGGTTGTTGGACTGCGGATGATTTGTGTTACGGCTTGGCAGAAGGCTTGTCTGCATTTTGCTCCTGTCCAGAGACTTTGCCTGAGACTGAAATTAAGCACAGTGGACTAGTTAATCTTGAAAAAGAAATTTCAAAGCAGCCAAATGTTGGAGCAGTGGCGTGGTTGTTGTTGGGGGCTTTTAGCCAGATTTATGTTAAGAATGAAGAGCAAAGAGCCCAAAAGGATGATTTAAAATGTTGTGAGTTTGGCCAGAAAGGAAGCACCAGGAAGGTTGTGGACTGTGAAGACAGAGCGGAGAGGATCTCCATTGTTGAAAAGGACAGGAGAGTAGAAAAGATGTCCTGAGGGCATCACAGGAGGTGGCAGGTTCCTGCCCTTTGCAGCCTCAGAATGGCAAGGGTGAGGGACTTTGCTTTGAGGAAAAAGCCGCAGAGCCCCATGTTCCAGAATGGAGGCAGCGGCCACACTGGGTTCCAGAATGGCGCCAACATAGAGAATTTGTTTCTCAGAATCAGGGTCAGAGTGCTCAGCGATCCACGCACTCGACCCCTACAGCCAAGAGAGAGGAAACCCTTGGCTTCTACTCCAGCTGGCAGCAGCCCTGGGCATCATCCACGTGGCTTTGGTTGTTGGTGCATGCAGAATGCAGGCATTCTGAGGTTCAGAAGACTTCCACTCAGATTTCAGAAGGCCTGGGAGGCCAGGCAGTGTGCCCCTGAGAGGGCAGTGTGTGAAGCTGGGAATGAGAAGCCTACTCAGTGGAAACCTCAGAAGTTTGAAAAAGTCAGGAATGTGGATGGTCTAAGAAAAGCTGCAAAAAGGGAGCAAAGCAGGCCTGAGAGAAAAGCTGTAGGAGCTACCAGCAGAAGTGCCATAGGGGTGGAGCCAGGTAAGGCTTTTGGAGCTCACAACTCATTACAGGGTGCTTTGGATGGTCCACAGGGAACTACAGGACTTAACATTTGTCCTTTGGGACCTTGGATTTGTTTTGGTCCCAACTGTTTGTATCCTGCTGTGCATCCCTTTTGGAATGGCAGTGCTTATCTTGTGCCTTTGAATGTTGGAAGTGTTTTAACTTTTCATTTGTAGAGGGGCTCACAGCTAAGTGTTTGCCTTAGATCTTGGAAGCTTGGGACTTGGACTTTTCAGTGTTGCTGAAACTGGTAGGACTTTCGCAACTCTTAGAGATGGACTAAAATGTCTTTTGCATAAACGGTTGTGCATGAGTCTTTGGTGGGCCAGGGGTAACATGTCATGGTTCTAATGTAATGCAATGTTCAATTTGTAAAATGTTTAAGCATATCTGTGTACCTGGAAATTGGCTTTAAAAAGTATATGTCTAGTTGCCAAGTTGTGGATTGTGTTAATTGATACATTGTGTCAACTTGGCTGAATCAGCTCCGCAGTTCCTCCCCCTGCAGGTGGGCAGGAAGCTGTCCTGCCTGGTTTCTTGCCCTCCAGCTCTGCTTCCCGTGGAGACTTCGGGAGGAGCTGCGATCTTCACGATATTCACTGCAGGGAGCTGGTCTTTGCAATCAGTGCAGAAGGAAGAGAGAGGCTTGATGGACGCTGCTGCAGCTGCTCCTCCTCCTCTGCTCTTCATTGTTTTCTGCTGCATGAACTGCTGTTGTTTGCCTTGGAGCCAGCGGAATATGGACTGAACCCTCCAGTAACTGTGAGCTAAATAAACCTTTCCTTCCTTCATTTTGTGTGTCGGGTATTTGTCCCAGCAACAAATAAAAAGTAACTAAGACACCACCAGACCCAGGTCAGCGTGCCTGGGGTTCGGGGGAGCCAGCACAGTAACTAGGGTCAGGGATTGAACTCGGGACCTTGTGTTTCCCACATAGGTGCTTATGCTTCTGAGCTATCACTCGAGCCACTCAGCAATAACCAAATGGAAGGCTTCACATCTTTACTTTAAAAGTTTGTATTTTATTTGAGACCAAATCTATATAACCTGCAGTATGAAAAAAACCCAACAAATTTACTATGCATGCTTAAATCTGAATGTCTCCTGAACACTTCATCTTTGAAAGGCATTGATTGGTGCACATGCACTGTAGGAGACAGAACGGAACATACCAAGGCACCAGGGAGCTCAGCACATGTGACCTGGGGCCAACATGAGCCATACGGCACATGCCTCCAATCCCAGCATTCAGGAGGCTGAGGCAGGAGAATCATCTTGAATTCAAAGCTAGCCTATGCTATATAGTGAGTTTAAAGCCAGCATGAACCACACAGAGAGAACCTGTCTCAAAAAAAAAGCCAGCATGATTTCACTTAACACTAAGTAAAGGACTAATTCCCAGGGACATGAGGTCAAGAATCACCCAGTCGTGATCACTGAACATGTCGAAACCTTTACTGTTTTGATCATCAAAATAGATCATCGTAGTTTTAGTCGGTCACAGCAATCTCAAAGGTCCACAATCAATGAAGTATACTCTGCCTGGGGTAAATGAATCCCACTTGTTGGGTTCAGGTTGCACTAGCTGGCATCTGTTTCAACTAAGTGGACAGGTGGAAAATGCTATCCTCATCCGGCCTGTAAGTTGCATTTCTTAACTACTAACAGAACCCAGCTTCTTGTTTATTAGCCATGGAGTGCAGATTTTTCAATCCTGCTTTCATTTGCAGCAAAACCTTAGAAAACGAAGCTGCCAGGCAACACAAGTGAGTTTAGTGGGGTGTTCATTTTCAGTAGGGTAATGAATGAAGTCCCCAACCAACCCCATTATTTCTGAGAAATTACTACAGATGCCAGATTTTCCAAAACTGTCATTTAAGTGCTACTACTTGGCAAATTAGTAAAGAATATGTTAGCTGCCAAAGCTTAGAACAGTTGGAACCTACACCACACACCAGATTCATGTTTTTGCCAGCTTTAAGACAAACAGGAAAGAGGGCTCACGCAAGCAGGGGAATCTGACAGGGACCACCAGCCAGAAATCAATCTTCACAGGAATTTTAGGTTTGAGTCCTTTGTGGGTTACATGTATTGCAATATAACTTACCCTACATCAAGGCTTCTGTCTCTTGATGGTTTCTCTTGCTAGGCGATTTATTTTCCCCAATACTGCACACCTAACCCAGGACTTAGCACGTGCTAGACAAGCACTGTAGTACTGGGTTGCACCCCAGGCCAACACATCATAAAACACAATCCCCCCCCCCCCCCCGGCTCAGGCCCTTATTCTACTGAGCCATCTCCCCAGCCCTAATCTTTTCCTTTCGGTGAGTGCTTTTCATATCTTCTTTATAAAGAAATCTACATGACTGACAAACAAGTTTGATCCTGCCAGTAATCAGGAAAGTCAGTGAAAACATCATTTTACACTCACCCACTTGTTCCATTACTTGTAATGGGAAACAAAATAAACTGCAACAAACAGGGGTAGGGGAGGAATGGTTGGTTGGAAAAAAAGTAATCTTGTATATCTTCTTTCTTTCTTCCCTTTTCTTTTTTTGTCTTTCTGAGACAGGGTCAGTTCTAGCCCTGAATGGTCTCAAACTCACAATGATCCTCCTGCCTCAGCCTCCTGAGTGCTAGGATTACAGGAGTGTGCCACCATGCCCAGCAAGTGTGTATTTCTAGTAGTGTAGTTACTTGAGTAAGCTATTTCAGAAAGAGGAGATCCCAACAGTACTACTGAAGTCATCAAAAGCCTGACTCCCAGAGGTGAACAAATCCATCATTCTTCATTTCTTGGGGGAATAATTCTAGAAGCAACAGCAAACTTTGAAAATTTTCAGTCTCAGACCTCAACTACTCTCACAGATTTCAAAACTATAAGCTTCATAAGGTGGGTTTACTCTTTTTAGGGCTTGAATAAGGACTAGAATGGCCACACTAAAAGCTTAAACAAATACAAGACAACACGTATGAGCTGCAAGGGCTTCCAGGGCTCACCTTCCTGTGCTCGGACACCAGGAGCCTCAGCTGCATTTCAATTTCGTTACTTGTCACCGAGGCATCCACTGTGGATGCGCACAGTGGCGGGAATGGCGGGAGGGAGGTTGTAGCCCCTGGAGCACACACAGACTTGATTGCTTCTTCACTCATGGGTTTCCACTTAGATTCATCGTTCAAATCAAACACACAGTTCTCTACAGCATCAGAGGGCTGGCAATTGCCCAGGAACATCTGATGATTGAAAACGCAACCAACTGTTCGGTATGGGTGCAGTGGTTTGGGGGGTTCAGCAAGTGGAGGCTCATCGGGATTGGTAGGTTTATGGATGTACCTGCAAAATGTAACGGAATGAGAATTAGTTACAAGTCAACATCTTACCATAGGAGAAAAATGTTCTAACATGTAAAAAGCTGTAACTATGAAATTACTTTCTAGGTCTAGCTTTTAAAACTTGTTTTCTGTATTTCACAGTGTGGTTACTGTTAATTATGTGGTACATCTTGTAATACAGAAAGCAATTTTACTTCTCTAACAACAGAACATATTCTATATCTACTGTCAAGATTATTCTGCATTGGACATGATGGCACACAGCAGTAATCCCAGACCTCTGGAAGCTGAAAGAGGAGAACACCTCACATTTGAGGCCTGGACTACACAGGAAGACCCTGTCTCAAACACAAAATCTATGTCAGGTAACACAAGAGAATTTGGCTACACATTAGTAGCATAGATAACACCAGTATTATCATCAGCTAGACAGAATGAGGATGCAGGGTAAGAAGGTTCAGACTGCACTGTACGAACACTCAACATTTAAAACAGGAAAACCCAATGTATTCATTATTGTAACTCTCCTACTAACCTGTTTCGAAAGTTTATTTATTTATTTTGGCGGAACTGGGGATTGAACTCAGGCCCTTGTGCTGCTAGGCAAGTGTTTATTCTACTGAGCCATCTCCCCAACCCCAAAATGTCTTGTATGTATATAATTTTTTTTTTTTTTTTGGGCAGAACCGGGGATTGAACTCAGGCCCCTGCGCCTTATTCCACTGAGCCATCTCCCCAGCCCCTGAAAGTGTTTATATACTTATTTTTTCTCTTAAAAAAACCCAAAAGGATGAAAAATAGCCAATTACTACAAAGGAATTCAAAGAATGAGAACTAGAAGTGGCACAACACAGGCTAAGGAGTGCCTTTAAGGCAGAGGAATACTCGGCTCTCAAGCTCATGCCAGAGACTGACAATGTCCAGCAGACTCTGACAGGGAGACAGTGCCCACACTACAGTTTTCAAGAGAAACCAGGATTTACAACTTAAGAGTCCATTTCAGACCTAAGGACAATCATTAGAGGAAAAGTATGAAATTTTTTTCTTTTTTTTTTTTTTAACCAATATCATGTTGGTAATGAATTTCAAGGGTACAAATTTTAGGGATTATTTACTTAGCAGCCACAAATGAGATTTCTTTTCATTTTTTGGTGGTACTGGGGACTAAACCCAGCACTTTGCACTTGTTAGGCAGGTACTCCCCTGAGTTTTATCCCCAGTCTTTTTTAAGATAGAAAATCGTTAAACAGCTAGGCTGGTTTCAAACTAGCAATCCCTTTCCTGAGTCTCCTGAGTAATACATAGGATTACAGGTATGTGCCACCACATACAACTTGAAGTAATTTCTTCTATACTCTCCAGAAAGACTACAATAACTAACACTGTAAACATGCACCTGTAGGTACCATCAAATAAACGCTAGACAATCCTAAATATTTAGGGCATGGGGTATAGCCAAGAGGTAAACACTTATCTAGCATACACAAAACCCTGAACTTGATCCTAGCACTGAAAAGCTAACTAAACAAATATGTTCTCTCTGCCTTTTGCTACCTTTATGAACTCAGGTAACTGACCTGTGTCCCGTCAAACTCTCCCAGAAGGTGACGGTGCCATCTGTCCCACAGGTCATGACCCAGGCATGTGGCACCCCTTTGGCCTTAGTCCCAACACAAACAAAGGCTTCCAGGCCATAGCCAAGGAGGAGGCTGCACAGGAGGTTAGCGTGGTCTTCACAGTCACCCTCAAGGAGAAAATGAACCACAATCAGTTTTATTTCTTCACATGGCTTCCTTCCTCAGTTAAGACTTTATTTTTTTAGTACAGGGTCTACAGGGTCTCACTATGTAGATTGGACTCCTAGTGATCCTCCGGTTTACAGCCTCCAAAACAATGGGATTATAGGTGCCTACCGCCACACCCAGTCTCAATGCTGTCTCAGTGCACCCAAGGGGCGGGCCAGCACAGGCCCAGGGATCGAACCCCCGACCCCTGCATCTGCCTAAGCAGGCACATTACTCCGCTGAGCTATTTGGCAAGACTTTTTCTTTAATTTTTAAAAATGTACTTAGTACAGGGTCTACAGGTTCTCACTACACAGATGGGACTCAGTGATCCTCCTGTCTTCAGCCTCCCAGGCGCTGGAATTACAGGTGCGTACCACCATGCCCAGTCTCTTAGTCAAGATTTTAAATGCAAAATTACAATGAAAATTTATTAATAAATTCTTAAACCTTTAGTCATTAGTACAGTATTAAGCCAAATCAACTGGGAAAACAGATAAACTAATTTTAGAAGAACCTAAACTGTTTCATATACTACTCACAAACCCAATAGTCAGAGCAGGGATACGTGACTCAAGAGTGACAAAAGGATATTTAGATTTAAAAATTCACAAAGAACTCATGTAACATCAAAAGAAAAGCAGGAAAATTTTAACAGCTGATTAAAAAAAAATACACAAGCTGGTAAATCCTACTGCAGCACATGTAAATGAAAAAGCACTGAAGTTAAACCATGAGTCATGGTTGTGTATGACAACTTAGGAAATACACACACACACACACACACACACACACACACAAAAGATAGGAGTGAGACAACCCAGCTGCAGATTCTGAATAGACCAGGAGCACAGACTTGGCATGTGAGTGAGACGACCTGGGGCTGCTAGATCCTGAATAGACCCAGAGCGCAGGCCCAGCGTGGAACCCTTCAGCAGAACTCCCTGAAAAGAGGCTAGAGGCAAGACCCACCTAGCTGATTCAGGAGCAGAACAGCTTACCAGAGTGACACAAAGGGTTCAACTCCAATGGCTGTAGCAGGAAGAAGTGGAGCACAGCAGGTAGACCCCAGCCAGATCCAAACATCACCCACCTGGAGGAATCTGAACTTTGTAGATCCGGACCTGGTGCTAAGGTAATAACTCTAAGCTCTACACCAAAGGTCAGAAGACAGGGGTATACAAAATGACAAAGAGAAGGAACAAAATGCAGTCTCAGGCCCCAAGTCTACCCAGTACAAATGAAAACACTAGCATAGCGGAAACTGGAAATCACACACCTGATATCTCTGAAATAACAACGTTGGAAGTAAAGAAACAGCTGCAGAAAGGTACAGAAGAAATCAGAAAAAAAAAAAAAAGATCAGAAATAATTTCTGAACTAAAAAATGTAGTGACAACTATAATCAAAGAAGTACTAAGTGCTTCTAAAGAATACACTGATAAAAAAATAGAGCAGAATATAAAAATGATGGAACCCCTGAATAAGCAATTTAGGAAAGAAATAGAATGTATGAATCAGGTTCAAAGTGATATACAGGAAATTAAAACCTCAATCACAAGCTGGCAAAACCTTTTGAATGAAAGTGAAAATAGACTTTCAGACCTTAAAGACACCATTGCAGCTAGTGAAAAAGTAAGAAAAGATCTCTTAAAAACAACTAGGATGCAGGAAAAAATAATTCAATACCTACAAGATGATGCAAAGATGAACAATGTGAGACTAAAAGGGATCGATGAGAAGGAAGGAGTCAATACAAATGATATATGGGCAGAAGTAATAGCAGAAAACTTCCCAAATATGGGGCAACAATCTGACATTCAGGTAAAACCGAAGCATATAGAACTCCAAAGAACATCAACCCAATGAAAACCACACCCAGACATACAATAATCAAGATCCCAGAAATTCAGCACAGAAACAGTATACTAAAAGCCGCTAAAGAAAAGAAACACATCACTTTTAAAGGAAAACCCATCAGAATAACGACAGATTTCTCTTCACAAACCATCAAGTCAAGAAGAGCATGGAGCAAAGTACTTCAAGTCTTGCAAGAAAACAAATTCCAGCCCAGACTGATAAACCCTGCAAAACTCTCTTTCAAGTATAATGGAGAGGTGAAATACTTCCATGACAAAGAACAACTAAAGAATTTCATGATGACAAAGCCAAGCCTACACAGACTACTAAATGATGTTCTAGAGAGGGAGCAAATTGATCATAGCCCCATGAATGAGAATGGAAAGAACCCGCCAAATAGGGCAAACAAACAGAGGAGAATGAGAGGTATACAGAATAGTCCTTCAGTTATTCTTTGTGTTCAGCAGCAAAGTATTTCCATCAGCGCACTCTACAAATGGACTTCTCTTCTACCCTATAAGTCATGATTCCACCTGAGTCTACAGGGTGGATTTCAAAGAAATAGCTGTAGCTCAGTTCCACAAGTGACGCCTAGCCACCAGTAACTGTCACGGTCATTATGAATGTCCAGAACACACTAGAACTTTGTGCAATATCCTATCCTCAAACTGTTACAAGTGCTGGTCATTTATTTGCCTTTCCAGTATTTATCTTATGTTTTACTCTTAGTACTTCTTTGCTATCATGAAAACTTTTTCTTAGTTCAACTGTTTTGAAACATTTAATTTTCAATTAATTAGTATTTAATTTTCTGAATATTGCTTAATCTTAATTTTTGTTGTAAGATTTATACTATATCTTTGGCTTATAATTTATTTAAAAGACATTGCATGATATCTTCTCCTAGTATTAGAAACTTTAAAAAGTATATTTCCATTTTCTGTTGACTTTATTTTTTTTTAATATATTTTATTCAAGAAGAGTAAAAAAATTATATCAGTTACTGGTATAGGATTTAGGTGATTTAGCTGTATAGTTCCTTAATATTCACTGACTTGTAATAATTGAGGGTTTTAGTGCCTCAATGTTTTTTAAAATAACTTTTGAATTTGGGGATTGAGTAAAAAGCAGTGTGGTTTGTTTTGCTTTGTTTTTTAAAAGAGGAAAATTTAATATTTTCCATATCTTCTTAACCTTGGTGTTTGTTAAATCTGAAAGAAACATTTTCTTCCTACTACAGTAGTGTAAATAGTGAAGTATTACTACGAAGATTTATTTAATCTAGTCAGCCCTGAATTGGGAAAGTAGCATTCTGGAAGCAGCTATTAAGAACACTCAATAAGCAGTGGCAGTCGCCCTCAGCTTTAAGTCACCATTCTGTTGGCTTTATATTACTTCTTCCCTGTCTTTTATACATACCTACACACACACATATATATGAGAAAAACAAAACGGGTATAACCCAACGTAAGATTGGTAGTTTCATAGAAATCTGCAATGACCTTTAAATAAGGGTTCATCTAATATATATTATATAGTCCTGCGTAACTATCATGTTGAGAGCTCTTTATTGATCATCCAGGCGCATACTGCA
>NW_004524871.1:890528-894577 GCF_000260255.1 Octodon degus | reverse complement strand
TTCACAATCTATTAAAAAATTAAAATAAAAAGAGAAAAAACCAAAACAATGGTATTAGTGTAGGTTATATATAATTTCCTACTGTCCAAATTCTCTTTGCTATGGCTAATTATTTTCACAATTTAAAAACAATTATAAAGATTGCACATAGGCAATATCTGATACTATGTGCTAGAAAAAGTAATATTAAAACACCCAACAGTATGGCTGTAATTGTGTAAGAACAGAAACAATAACTGTTAGGATGAAAATTACCTTTTCCTCCAAAATGTGTACACTAAAGGCTCTTTCCTTTTAAATTAACTGAAAGACAGTGTTTAATCCTTATGCTGAATTGACAAAAAAGTTTGGGGCAAACCTAGACCCATTACTTTCTATTCTGAGATTTCTGTCATAAAAACAAAATTCAAGAGAAAAAAAGATATTCAATGCCACAAAAAAGATATTCAGTGTCAAAGTTGTGTGTTGGCCAAAAGAAACTATTAAATCTAATAGGGGAATATGTAGTCAAGTAGATCTTGCATATGAATTCAAGAAAACTTCAGAGTCATTAAGAAATGGAAATCACACAGAAAAGAGCAGCACAGAAAAAAGCTCACTGCATGTTGAAGTACAAAACAGGACACAAAATGTCATTTATTCCTTGCAATTATGGAAAAATGATAGATATTAGAAAAGTATATAAAAAATTGAAAAATAGGGGCCGGGGAGATAGCTCAATAGAATAAGCGCCAGGGCCTGAGTTCAATTCCCGGTTCCGCCCAAAAAGTATCAAGCTGGGCGAGATGGCACACACTTGAAACCCCAGTTCTCTGGGAGGCTAAAACAGGAGGACCACTGTGAGTTCTAGCCTACTCTGCACTATATAGTGAGACTCTGTCTCAAAAAATGAATTAATTTAAAAAATAAAGTTCTGGGAATGTAGCTCAGTGCAAAGATCTAGGTTTAGTCCCCAGGACTGCAAAATAGAAAGTTTAACATCAATAAATGTATACAAAGGGGCCAGGGAGATGGCTCAGTAGGATAAGCGCTTGATTGGCAAACGCAAGGATCTGAGTTCAATCCCCAGTTCCGCCAAAAAAAATTAATTAAAATTTTTTTTAAAAATGTATACAAGCTCTTGTATTTGTGTCTGTAACTGAGCAAACTGATACGCAGCGCACTACTGTTCTCCACAACCATCTTCCTGACACACGTGTGCACGTGACATCAGGAAACGAATCCATGTACATTTTGTATTGTCATTTTCTCTTTAAAAGAGCTCAGGCGTGATATGAATCATACCAGCAGACCACAGGCTGCTCATGTGCTGTCTGTAAGGCTGTTTTTATGTATGGAACACAGGGTCTACAGGGTCTCACTGCACAGAGGGACTTGTAATGACCCTTGCTGCTTTTCAGTCTCCCAGCACTGGATTACAGGTGCTCGCCACCACACCCAGGCTCAATCAGTCTCAGTATGCCCCAGGGTCGGGGCTGGCACCGCATGCCAGGGATTAACTTCCAACCCCTGCATCTGCCTAAGCAGGCACTTTCATCCACTGAGCTATCTGGCCAGCCCTTGTAAGGTGCTCTTTATGTTTTTGACAGATATTTAAGTATCCCTACTTAAAAGAAGCCACAAAGTTTAATAAGAAACTATGTGGAAAAATGACAAATTTATGTGCTGATATGTAAGCATTTTATAAAATGGTGAAAACACCATTTAACTTGTAAGCTTATGATAGGTGCATTTTCTTTTCTTTCTCTCTTCATTCTCTCCACACCTCTTGGCAATGAGGATTGAACTCAGGGGCCACATCATCGGCCCTTGTATTATTTATTTATTTAATTTATTTTTTTTTGTGGAACTGGGGATTGAACTCAGGGCCCTGCGCTTGCCAGGGAAGCGCTTATTCCACTAAGCCATCTCCCCAGCCCCTGTATTATTTATTTTGCGATAAAGTCTCACCACGTAGGCCAGGCTGCCTCCCAGGAGGCTGGGATGCTGAGATCATGGGCACCCAGCCCTGTGCCCTGCCTGATAATTACACATTTTGCCAAGGTGATCTACATGCCAACTACAAATGCACAGAGAGTAGGAGCACGGCGATTCTGCTGCAGGATGTGTGTGGTACCTTGTTCCTACAGAGAAAGGCCAGCAGAGTGCACCACTGCTCCTGTTTACCTCCTCCTCCGATCACAGGGGCCCGCTCATAGCCAAGCACATTCACGAATCTTGCTGCCTGCCTTGGGGTGTCCAGCAGCCGTCCAGCTCGAAGAGGCTTCACATAGGAACAGACTGGTCTGTTTATGCCATTCTCATCCTGAAGAGAAAGGGAAGCTATTATCTGGAGTGAAGGATTATTCATCCCCAATTTTAACAGCTGCTGCTTCTTTTCTGCAGTGACCAAGCTCAACGGAGACCATAAAAGTGCACAGTGGGAAGGGCTGGCCAGATAGCTCAGCAGACCAAAGCACCTGCTTAGGCTGAGTGCAGTGACCAAGGTTCAATCCCCAGTGTGCTGTGCCTGCCCCACCCCCAGAGCACACTGAGCCTGCCACTGAGACAGACTGAGACTGGGCATGGCGGCGCGTA
The DNA here is from genome assembly GCF_000260255.1 of Octodon degus. Classification (NCBI taxonomy): domain Eukaryota; kingdom Metazoa; phylum Chordata; class Mammalia; order Rodentia; family Octodontidae; genus Octodon; species Octodon degus. The sequence goes on along the minus strand of NW_004524871.1, from coordinate 892,000 downwards.
CCTGTAATCCCAGCACTTGGGAGACTGAACACAGGCGGATCACTATGAGTCTGAACTACATAGTGAGACCCTGTAGACCCTGTACTAGAACACAAAACAAAACAAAACAAAAAAAGTGCACGGTGGGAGGAGCTGGCTCTGTAGAGCAAGCCCTAGTTGAATAAAAGAAAAGGGCGGAGCAGCACAGGTGAGCATGCACACTGTCTGGGAAGTAGAAGTTAAGCTAGCCCAGCTTCTAGTGTACACTACTGTGAGATGAGTAGTTCTGGGCATTCACCTTACACCTTGAACCAGCTTGCCACGTGCCATGCACAGAGCCTCTCTTCTAACTCCAATAACATTCCTCATTATTTTCATTCCACAGGTGAGCAATTTTAAGTTACAGGTACAACCCATAAGAACTACTAGCCACATGCAGCGATAAGTTTTCCTTCTGAACATTTATTGATTTTGGGCCAGGGAGATATCTCAGCAGCACAAACACCTGCCTGACAAGTGCAAGGTCCTGAGTTTGATCCCAGTACCAAAAAACAAATAAATAAAATTTATTGATTTTTATCCAGACATGGTGGTGCATGCCTGTAATCCTAGCACTCAGGAGGCTGAGGTAAGAGGATCCTTGTAAGTTCGAGACCAGCCTGGGCTACAAAGTGAGCTCAAATGAGCTCAAGGCCCACAACATAGAGACACCCTGTCTCAAAAAGATCTAAGTATAATAATAAATAAAAGCTTACTTTTTAAAAAAATCTTAACGAATACACAGAAATTCCACATATTTATGAGGTATCATGTCACTTTAAATGTATTTGTATAGATTGTTGTGCTTTGCCGCTACGTGCTAGCTGCTATGATAAATGACCATCAGATTGCAGTACTTTAACATAATGCACTATTTTTGCCCACAGGATGGCTCCATGTGAGTCTCAACAGAGTACAGGGTGGACTTGTGGTCTGAAAAGAAGCCTTTAGTCCATGTAGTCATTCAGAGGTCTAAGGTTTGTCATGATAGGTTCTGGCCCTAGAATAAGTTGCTGAATCATTATGGTGATCATCTAACAAACAAAAGTCCATCTTGCCACGACCACCTCCCCTACCTCTCTAGGGTGCAGTTTCCTTCCACCCTTCCTGCCGCCTCAGGGAAGGCCCCCTGTCAGTTCCTCAAATATATTTAACACCCCCTCAAACTCCACCCCTAGCAAAACACCATAAAAGGACGACCCAGGCCGCGGGATCCTGAACAGACCCGGAGTGCAGGCCCGGCGAGTGAGGGAGATGACCTGGGGTCCTCCGGATCCTGAATAGAACCAGAGCGCAGGCCCAGCACTGAACCCTTCAGCAGAACTCCCTGAAAAGAGGCTAGAGGCAAGACCCACCCAGCTGATTCAGGAGCAGAACATCTTGCCAGAGACACACAAAGGGTTCAGCTCTAACGGCTGCAGCAGAAAGGAGTGGAGAACAGCAGCCAGATCCAA
>NW_004524871.1:877460-888599 GCF_000260255.1 Octodon degus | reverse complement strand
AAATAAATAAAATTATGAAAAAAAAAAAACAAACCATAAAAGCCTCAGCCTCCCTTTTTTCAACTCCAGAGAATTTCTTATCTTCCCCAGATTTTCTCCAAGCCCCCCAAGATAATAAAGCCCCTTTCCCTTTTTCCTTCTGCCGGTTTCTCTGCTGCACTGGGAACCTGAAAAACAACTATCAGTTTTCACTTATGCGTTGAATATGACACATTCAAATTGGGGCAGACAAGGCTATTTTCTCCAACATCTCCATGTCTTTATGGTGAAAATATTCAAAATCGTTTCTTCTAGCTTCCTGAAAATACACAGTGCACGGCTGTCATGTACAGCCACCCTGCTGTGCAGTGCAGCCTGTTTCTCTGTTGCCTGCAGTACTGAAGATGGACCTAGGCCCCCCTGCACCCAGGCCCTGCACCTTCTTTCCTGTGCCATTTCCAAGTAGAAAGATGGTGGGGCCAGCTGGGTTCTGACCCTGTCTGACCATGTATGGACCTTGCCTCCCAGACTTTCAATGCACAGACAGCACTGGGAGCCATGGAAGTTAGAAAATTGGTCAACTGTATGTAAACAGGAGTAGGCCCCAGCGCCTAAAGCAAACAAGCTACCTCAGTCCTCAGATAAGCATCCTGACGGTTAATGTCAGCTATTAGTCACTAGGCAACCTTGTGTCTCATGTTACCAACTTTGCAAAGGTGTAAATGTCGATATTGTTGCTGGGGAGTGTGTGTGTGTGGGGGGGTTGTCTTGTCAACCAGGCAGACAAGTTGCTACCTAACCCAGCTTTTGTCTTCCTGTCTACCTTTTCCTATTCCTGCTGCCATTTCTCCCCAGGTAGAATGGATCACACTGAGACCCATGGATCCTTACAAGACAGCCCTGCTGGGAAGTTAGAAGCTACTCCTCTTTCCCAACATGAGCTGGCAGGGACCTCACTCCAAGCTCCCTATCTAGAAAAAGAACCATATTTCATTTGTCCTCAATGTAGGAAGACAGGTAAGCTAAAGCCAGCTGAATGGGAAACATCTGTCAGAATCATTTCCTACACTGTACTTTATTACAGAGACATCCATGTGGTGGTGAAGACAGAAATAAAATAGTTCCTCAAAAATTACAAAAAGTACATAGAACAAATATTCTGTAACTTTGTTAAAGAGAAAATCTGGTTAGGAATCACAAAAACAGATGTAGAGGTAACACATATATAGTTCCAGACTCAGGAAGGTATGCCACTTTTCTCAGCTTGGTAGGGCTGCAAAAGCTCTGTGCATCTATGTATTCTCATCTCAACCAGCAGCACACAGGGTAGGATCTCGTGAGCTGGGCAGCTGCAGTCCCAGCCGCACAACCACAGCTCCAAACAACTTTCTTCAGTGCTGCTGAGCCACTACACAGAGCACATTAGGTATATTAACATACTTCAGCTTTCAACGGGTTTGTCAGGATATAGTGCCATCACTAAGCTAATGCCTGCTACTCTAGGCTGTGGCTGAAATTCTGCAACTAAAATTATCACAAACTGGCTTTGAATTATTACATATAAGCTAGAGTTTTGTTTTGAAGCAGGGTCTCACTATGCCGTTCAGGCTGGCCTTGAACTCACGATATAGTGGGCTTGGCCTGGGACTCACAGTACTCCTCCAGCCTCTACCCAAGGGCTAGGACCTCAGAATGCATCACCACATCCAGCAATATCTGTCTTTCCAAAAACCTAACAAAAGAATGTATACCGACATTTCCTGTTCTGCACACTAAATTTACATATAAATCACAGTGTCCAAGTGTCATGGGCGATAAAGTTGAAAGAGGAGATCTTCATCTACTTTAAAGCAAATCTACTCAAAAAAGATTTTAAAGTCCAATGATCAAAGTTGAAAGCAAAATAAAGTTTGCATACCCAATGAGTGTTATAAAATTAGGGTTCTATTTCACAAACTATTTGGGATAAACATTTTTTACAAACATAAATAAGATCTCTAACATAGTTTACAAACCTGAGCAAAAATCTTAACCAGCCGTGAGTTATGTGAGGGTCGGATTTGTAAATATTCTCTCCACCACTGCTTAGCATACACAAGAAACAACCGTTCTTTCTCTGCAGTCTTCTGACGTTCCAAAGCAAGCTGGGAATTTGAAAAGACATTTTTTGTCCCTTTGAGGACCACAACACCTTGACTACCCACGTCCCCTATCCATGAGGGGGGTGCCCCAGGGCCCACCTTGCCCAGACTCATCCCTCACTCACTTAGGCCCCTCATGCCCACCCAGCAGGCCAAGCAACCTGGCCCTCCCAGGACAGAAATGGTGAGCAGGAAACCCTGTTCCAGCGCCCTCGGCTGGCTTGACTCAACTCCACATTCTCTCCTCACTGAGCACTGAGTGTGTTCAGCTGCTCTGTGCACATTCCGACCTTCCCTCCCCCAATCCTTCAGCCTAAGGCACCACTATTCATCCTCCATATTCTTCTCTCTACCACCCGAACTCTCGCTACTGACTGATTCAGGTTCACCATCGCCTCACCAGGATTATAGCTTACTTATCTGTACTGCTGGGGACTGAACCCCTAACTTTTTGAATTGAGCTGTATGCATCTCCAGCCTATTTTGCTTTCTAATTTTTATTTTGAGAAAGGGCCTGGGTATATCACTAAACTGCCAGGCTGGGCTCAACCAGTGATCCTACTGCTCAGTCTAGAATCCAGGCTAGAGAGAAGCAGTCTGCCTCAGGCACAGCTATATCCCTTGGGTCTCCAACAGTGCCTCTATCTTTCAGCATCTGTTTAAGAGCAGTGAGTATTCCTGATTTAAAATTTTAAGCCAGGTGTGGTGGTACACTCCTGTAAGCCCAGTACTCAAGGAGGCTGAGGTAAGTTTGACTCCCAGCTAAGCAGTATAGATCTTGTATGAAAATAAAGGTTGTAGTGGGGTCTGGGAATATAGCTCAGTGCTAAGGTCTTGGCCAATTCCCAGCACTAGTTAAAAAAATAATAATGGTATAATTTTAAAGAAAAAGCCTGGAAATTAGAAATAATTTATATATTAGAAAAGAAAATAAGCCTTTGTTCCAGTCATTAAAGAGCAGAAAAAAAATCTGACAGCAGAAACATGAGAAAATGTTAGGAGACAATGTCAAGTTTAACAATAAGAACCCCAAGGCTGGGAATACGGCCCAGTGCAGAGGAAGCACCCAGCATGCGCAAGACTCTAGGTTCCACATCCATCACTAACAGAAAGCAGACGTCACTTATTCATCAACAAGCTAAATAAACTACCGAAAAGGTAGAACCCAAATATTCACCACATACACGGCATGTTTTGACCTCACTAAAACTCCTAGGTATACATCTATGTGTCTGCATCTACCCTGGCTGAGTGATACCTGCTTGGCTCCCACCCTGCGGCCTCAGGTGGGCACAGGCCACCACGTACCTCAGACACCAGTGCTGAAGGGAGAGGAAAACCAAAATAGGGAGGGACATTTCAGGAAACCAGGAGCACACTGTGTGTCTGAGACAGAGGGCTGCAATCTAAAACTAAGAGACAAAAGCCTGACTTGTGCAAGGGCTTGGGCCACAGTGCAGGGTACAACACCTGCCTAACACACACAGGCCCTGAGTCTGACCTAGGGTCAGAGAAACCACAAGGCCCTAAAGGGTCCATACAATGGGAAGGGTGGAGTAACAGCCACTTCTGGACTAACAAATGATGCCAAGAAGAAGCATTTGGTGATTGCCCTAATTGGAACCCAAAGGGCCACCGCCAGGGTAGTGGACACATGGAGGGACACCAACCCAAGGAGAGTGAGCTCCCAGAGAGCTTCTCAGCCTCTGGGAGCACTGGCACAGAGCATAGGGCAGAACTGTTCCCATGGATGTCAACCACATGACCACAAACACTGACCTGGCCCAGGCACTCCTTTCTCCCCATCAAGTTTGTAACTCTTCTGTTCTAATCCTGGCGGTTTCAAATATTCATGCCTTTCCCAAACAAAACTATAAATTCCTCCCGAAAAATAACTCTGGAGACAAGAGTCTCAGTACGTAGTCTAGGCTGGCCTCAAACTACCAGCGATCTGCCTCAGCCTTCCCAGTGTTGGGGTAGGGGTGCACTCCCATGACTGGCTGAAAAGCATCTTTAATACAATTAGCATTTTTTTCTTTCTTTCTCATTCCTTTCATTAACCCATGAATAATCTAAAAAGTAATCAATGATAATTACTTGAATACTTTCTAAGATCAATGAAGGCAGACACAAAGAAAAACTCAGAATCACTTACCTGGGTGTTCACTACTTCTTGTGATAGTGTCTGATTGAGTGGTGGGTACATTTCAAATTTTATATTTAAAATTCCCACGGACACTTTTGATTCTGTACCTATAAATATAAATAAGTATTTAGAACTTCGAAAGTTTGAATATTATGTGTATTTAATAAACAAGTATAACAAAAAAATTTAGAAACAGTAATTTTCTCATTTCAATGGAATAATTTTGACTTTACACAACATTTTATTAAAAATAAGCAATTCAAATTAGTTTTTAAGTTTTACAAAGGCATCTAGTATAAGACTAATTATCAACTTGCTTTTTTATGTGTGTTTAGGGAAGGGTCTACAGGTTTTCAGGGTCTCCCTACTAGATCAGACTCATAGTGATCCGCCAGTTTACAGCCTCCCAAGAGCTGGGATTATAGGCACATACCACCAGGCTCAGTCTCAACTGCCTCTCAGCATGTGCCGGGGGTGGCTGGCAAGACAGGCCCAGGGATTGAACTACTCCCGCCTTGCAGGCACTTCAATCTGCTGAGCTATTTAGCCGGCCCTTAATTATTAACTCTCTAATCAGATCTTAAGGAACTTTTCTTTCTGATTTGGGTTTTTTACCTTCAGTAAATATAACACCAACCAGACTTAATGTTTCAATTTGCATTCTTTAAGAAAAGGTCAGAAAACATTTATACTATTTGTCACATACAGCAATCCCCACTTAACCCTTACTTAAACACATTACATGTAAATACAATTTTTTAGTCAATGCCTGGACTTAAATTAGAAAATTCACTGCACATGAGAACATTTTAATATTTCCTCACTAAATCAGTATGTTTATTTCCTGGTCATTAATAATTATCATGTTAATGGGACTGGGGAGATAGCTCAGTGGAATAAGTGCTTGCCCTGAGTTTAATCCCTGGTACCACCAAGAAATTTTAAAAAATAAATACATAAATTAAAATAATAATACCATGTTAGGCCTCGTTTTAAAAACCACTGGGAATCTTTTTTTGCTGTTTCTTTTTTTTTTTTGAGACAGGGCCTCACTGTGTAGTTCAGACTGGACTCCAACTTACAGTGACCCTCCTACCTTAGCCTCCTGAGTTCTGGGATTACAGGCATGTGCTACTATACTAGGAAATCTATTTTAAAACTAAACCTCCTACATAAAAAATTGTTTCTCTACTTTCTAGGTAAGGAAAAACATATCCTGGGTCTAAGTTAACATTCTGAAGGTTGTGCAATTTACTGGTTATGTTTAGGTAATAAGTTTCAAAACTAATGTAGTTCTATTAAAAAATAACTGTAAAATAGCAAAGCAATTCTTCTGTTTGTCATGCATAAATCATTTCGCTTTCTATCCTGTCAGCAAAAGCACACTGCAGAGTGGCGAGTGAAGGAGACTTCAAGCAGGCAGTGGCACCAGAATGTCCTGCTAGGTCCCCAAGAACTGCTGCAGCCTTGCATGATGTCCAGACCCACTCCACAGCACGCAGACCAGTGGGGATGACAGAGATAACTGATGTCACTGTGTGGGCAGTAGTAAATATTCAAACACATGTATTTATGTGTATCAAAATTCTTTATTTTTCTTTCTAGTCTTGTATTTAATTTTAAAAAAAAAGGAAAGAAACTGAAAATCTTCAAAGTTTCTATATTAATTTTCCAGAGAATAATTTTCTTTACGACAAGGCAGACTATGAAAAACTGTGCTGGTATTACTCTTCCAGTCCATCCTCAAGCCTCAGTAAGAATTGTAATGAAATTGTTTTCCCTCTTGGCTGGTTTATAAGGCAGTGCGACAACATCATACGCACAGACTGCTTACATAAAAGTAACAGTGAGGGAAGCACTCATCATACCTACACCCATTAGTTCCACTGTCAGGCTGGTCACTCCATTTTCTGAGCCCAAAACTGATCGCCATTCCAGAAAATATGATGCTACTAAAGTGGTCTCACCAAAAATATCTGTTTTGATCAGCACCATATGAATTGGATCACTTATTGATAACATTGTTGTTGAATCAGCCATTCTAGTTCCATCACCTAGCAACAAAAGCCAAAAAGATAAAACCATATTACATATTCTGTTAGACTAATACAAAACAGTATTTGTCCTGAAAAATACCTAAGTTTATATAAAACCAAAAAGAATAATTTGTTAGTGTAAAACAAAGCACACCTGCCTAGGAACAGAGGTACTTCCTTTTCTATCATCACTAACTTCTGAAATGATTGGCAGAACTGTAACAGGTTATCTAGTTACTCCTAGCACCAGAACTTTCTGAACCATAAAGGAAAAAGTCTTATTCTTTTTGTTTGTTTTGTTGCGGTAGTAGGGATGGAACTCAGGACATTACATTTGCATCAGTGCCAGACAGGCACTTATGCTGCTGAGCTATCTCCTTGGCAAAAAAAAAAAAAAAAACCTTTTGTTTTTTTGTTTGCAATGTACTTGCTTGTTACAGGGTCTCACTATGCAGCTCGGACTTGTAGTGACACTCCTGTTTTCAGCCTCCCCTGAGCTGGGATTATAAGCATGCGTCACCACACCGGGACTCTGGCTGGCTCAGCAAGCCCTGGGAGTGGGGGCCAGCATGGCATGTGGTGCCAGGAATCGAAACCTGGTCCCTGGACTTGCCCAAGCAGGCGCTTTAGTCCACTGAGCTATGTCACTGGCCCCCAAAAATCTATTCTTTAAAAGTAATTACCTAAAGAATATGTTGTTAAAGAGTAAATAAAGGGGCTGGGGAGATGGCTCAATAGAATAAGCGCTTGCCTGGCAAGTGCGAGGGACTGAGCTCAATCCCCAGTTCCGCCAAAATAAAACAAGAATATTTAAAAATCAAAAAACCAAATACGTCAACATTCATGCCAAAGCTACTTCAACTCTTTCAAGTTCCAAAAATAATCACTGGACTGGGGCTGGAGAGATGGCTCAGTGGTCTAAAGCACCTACTTGAAACAAGCTTGTCAAAGCACAGGGACTGCGGTTGATCCCCCAGCACCACATGCCAGCCAGCCCCGCCCCCTGGTGGGCTGAGCTGGCCACACACACACACAATAAATAAATGTAATAAATAAGTAATTTAAAAAAAAAATTATAAAAAAAAATAATAATCACTGGACTATCTACACAAATCAATTTATCATGTAAACAACCTTATTAACTTTCTCTTGGTATTGGGCATTGAACCCTGGACCTTGCTTATACTTCACAGGTACTCAACCACTGAGCTACATCTCCAGCCTTTTCTAAATTTTGAGACAGGTTCTCTTTTAACTTGCCCAGTCTGGCCACCAACTTGACTCCTCTTGCCTCAGCCTCCCAAGTAGCTGTGGTTATAGGCATGCACCACTACAACCAACCAATACAAAGTTTAATAGGAAAAAAATACAGTAAGATTTATGAATAAATTATGCCACCTTATAATCTAAATTTACGAAGGTTTAATTCTGCAACTTTGTTGACTTTATAAAGCACTATATACTGACAACTAAAAATGTAAAGAATACCCTTATACAAATCTAAGCTTAGACTTGAATTACATAATATCACAAATCTAACCGTACTTCATGAATGACAAAAGATTGTGTCCCATTTTCTACTACATCACTACCAATTGCTTAGCATGGAATAGGCACATGACAGGCATTTCAGTATTTCCCACCAAAGACCCAATAATTAAGACAGTAAAAAAATAATCTTCAGGGAATATTAATTAGCAGACAGAACATAAGGCAAGAGAGTGGGTAGAAATCATTAAATAAAAAAATACCAATGGCAAGGAGGGAGAAAAGATTCTCTAGAGAGATTCACCCACTAGAAATTTCTTAGAACAAAAGTTGTAGTTGTTCCACATAGAGCTACTCAATTAAATGACCACACTGGTCCTTACCTAAATTTTCTCTGTGTACTTCCAGTAAAAAGCCATCATGAAAATCTGGCTCACAGGCACATGGAACAGGTTTAGAACGAAAACGCTGGTTCCGATAATGTAAACATAAAGTAAAAGTTGAACAAATTTGTCCTGGTAAAGGCTCAGGCTCTTGAAGATGTTCCAAGAAAGCTTTTCCACCCAAAACCTGAAGGTAAAGATACCTCCGTGTTGGATCAATATTAGCTGTAAAGTGTAGCAATATACGTGAGGAAGCAGCCAAATAACTTCACAAATACGATCAACACATTAGGAAATAATAGTTTGATATAAATAAAAGCAAAGACTTAAAAAAAGAAATTAACAAATTTACTACATAGCAAGATTTTTTTGCTCTGGAAAGAAAAGCTACACAGTAAGATATTCTGAGCTTATATCCTGGCTACTTTCTCTCAGCCAAAAGGGAGTCAGAACACCAAGGTCTAATGTGTATTTGCTTTCTGGCTGCTTATAAAACATTCCTTAATTTCAAAAGGACAAGTCACACAATTACTACCAATACATATCAGATAATTATGTTACCATTAAAAAAGCAAAGCTGTACAGTTTCTATAATATACCTTAAGGCCAGTGATCCTTTTTGTGTCTATTGTACTGTTAAGTTTTTCTTACATACTTCATACAAAATAGAATCTAAGTTTTAAGTTAATCACACACACAAAAAGGAAGGACTTCATTTTAGAAAACAGAAGTTAAAATGTTTTCATCAAATACTATAAACTGCAACTCATCAATATCCATTAATAACCACAACTAAACATTAAAAAATATATACAAGGGCCTGCGAGATAGCTCAGTGGACTAAGCACCTGCTCAGGAAAGCGCAGGGAGCAGGCTTAGATCCTCACCACCACAGGTCACGCCAGCCCTGCCCCCAGGGTGCACTGAGCCACCCACAGATTAGGTGTGGTAGCCCAGGCCTGTAATCCCACTTGCTGGGGAAGCTAAAAGCAGGAAGACCACTACGAGTCCAAGCTGCGGAGTGAGACCCTGTACCAACTACATAAAAAAAAAAAAAAACATACAAAATAAAAATACATACTTTTTTTTAATGTTGACTGTTTATCAAAACTAGCAGGCTGTTTTGGAGAGGCCGAGAGTTCTTGCTCAACACTGTCCTAGAAAGGCAGTAACAAAAAGAAAAAGAAAAAACAATTACAGGTAGATTTTAAATACCACTGGAACTAAGCACTGTTTTCAAGCCTTCTACCAACAGAATACTCAAATTTTTAATGCTTTAAATAAAATTAAACTTTCTCTAAATCTTATGGAAAACTGAGACTAAGATTGCACCACGAACTGACTTTAATAAGTGACATTCAAGCAGCAAAGATTGTTATTAGGTCAATTTTTATAATGAAATAGGTTGCAAAGCTTCAGAGGCCAAGAGAACCCTGTATGCAAAGACGCAATTCCCTAACGTGCTGAAGCCAGCCCTATTTTTACCTGACATCAGGTATTGAGGTCACAGTTTCATTATTGCCTCATTTCAAAAGAGGACCTACTTACTGTGCTGGGCAGCTCTTTCCACCACTGACCTAGATGTATGAAAAGATGTGGGGACTCTTAAGCACCCTATTACCTTCTTAAAGAACTTCATAAATATAATTTAGAAAAAATGCTTAAGGTTAGAAAAACTTACAGACAGTCTCTGGAAAAGGTTTCGCTAAATAGGCAATCTGGCTGAGGGGCACACACCTAGCACTGCCACCCTCGCTGGGTGTGGCGATGTACATTTATAATCCCGCCCTCGCTGGGTGTGGCGACACACACCTATGACCCTATACTCAGGAGACTAGGTGGGAATACCTAGGTGAGTCTGAGGCCAGCCTGGACAGCACTGAGTTCAAAGGCAGTCCGAACTACCCAGCGAGACTGTCTCAGAAGACCAAACACTTGGGCCGGGAAGGCAGCTTGGCGGCATATGCCCGGCAAGTGTAAGGTCCTGAGTTTGATCCCCACTACTCCATCCCCCACCCCCCCAAAAAATCAAAAGACAAAAAGTGTAATAAGTAAAATTGCACTCCTAGAGTATAACAAAGAGAAAATTCTGTCACTGCGGAGACAGAAATACATTATTTAAGTCAAATTTCAATGACATACCATGCGAATTTCCATACTCAAGACATAGCTAACCTAAAACAAGGCCATTACTAGACAGAATGGCTCTTTTCGTAATAGAGTAACACCAAATACAAACCTTACAAACAGCATTCGCAAGCGAATACTGACTCCGACTTTCCCCTAAAGATTACTCACAGTAACAAAATTAAGTTCCTTCATCACATCGTCAATGATTCCTCGACGCCGAAGAGCTTTGATCAGATCTTCTGTGGACAGGTGTTGTTGATCTGGCGCCAGCTCCTCCCGTATGGTCTCTGCCAGGATTTCCCTTATTCTGCCATGGACATCCATCTAGTACAAAAGTCCCGTTACAATGCACAACGTGCCAAAGCAGTCAGCGCTGCTCACGTTGTGGGCTTCTACTCAGAACAGTAGTCGTCACCATCACTAAGTGAGGTCAACTTTCAAAAGATAAAACGTTTGGGTAAAAATTCTAGAAATACTTTCTCCTGGTTACCCACCACTCCTGCTGTCCTCCGCCCCAACACTCGCTCAAAGCCCAGCTCTGGGGTGCGGACCAGCAGGATCCCGAGCAGAGCCGGGTAGCGGCGCAGGTCTGCGGGTCTAACGTGCTTAGGACTGGGTCTCCTCGCCCGGAGACCGGGGGCGAGACGCAGCAAGCGCTGGACAAAGCCCGGCCGGAGCGACGAGCGCGCGGGTGGGCAGCGGGGCCCGCCTCCACCGCTTCCCGCGGCCCTGCAGCGTTCACACACCCCGGCGCCGAGCCCCGCCCCGGCTCCCGGCTCCCAGCTCCCCGCTCCCCCAGCCCCGCGGCTCCCGGCTCCCCGCTCCCCCAGCCCCGC
>NW_004524871.1:824144-877250 GCF_000260255.1 Octodon degus | reverse complement strand
CGGCTCCCCGCTCCCCCAGCCCCGCGGCTCCCGGCTCCCCAGTTCCCCGGCTCCGGCCGCCCACCTTGCTCAGCTGCTGCTGGATCAGCTGCTTCAGCTCGGAAGCTTTCTCTGGAGGCAGCGACATAACGGCGGCCGCCCTCGCCGCCAGGCGCCTCGGCCCACCGCAGCGTCGGTCGCACAGGCGCGGGGCTCCCGGGGGATCGAGCCGCGTCAGCGCAGCTGGGCGGGAACGGGCCGCCGGGGCGCCAACTGTTTTCGAACGAGCGGCCGCGGAGGTCCCGGGCTGCCCCTGCGCCGCCTGAGCGTGCCGCCAGTTGCTCACGCCGTACACCACAGCTTCCCGCCCGCGCACCGGCGGGCTGTGGGTCAACCCTGGAAAGGCGCCGGGGCAGTGAAAGGACCCCGCGCCGCGCGGCATTGTGGGACGCGGCGCGTGCGTCGTCCTCGCGGCCCTCGTCCGCCCAGCGGCAGGGCAGCTTCCCCGTCCCTGCCGTGACCATGTTCGTTCCTTGCGGGGAGGCCGAGCCCGACCTCTCAGGCTGCACCCTGCTGCTGGTGAGTCCGCTCGATTCTGCGCCCGGCGGACGTCTCGCGGGGCGGCGGGGCCCTGGGGAGCACGGGAGGGAAAGTGTTGCTGGAGGTGGCGGGATAGCTACCTACAACCTTGGTCAACGCTGTAAAAACGTACCGCACGATGCCTGCAAAACCTAGCGCATCCTCAGGTGGATATTGGGCTGGGGGATCCCTATGTTTTAGCCTTGAAAATTATTTTTCGATAGCTTTAGAGTCGACGCCAAGGTAGCACACCGTTGTCATTAGAGAACATAAAAGTAACTTTCTGCAGCGCTGTTGCAGTTATCCGTATTCGGTCATTGCTTCAGTGAATGTTTTACTATGTGAGAAGAGTAGATGCTTGTCGTAAAACTTTGCGGTGCTGTTGGAAACGCATGTAATCAATAACAGCAGTAAATATTAACAGAAGCTAGACTACAGAAAGGCCCAAGGGTGATTATGATTAAGGAAGTGAGCTTTGAGGATCGCGGGTGTCTAAAGCAAAGGCACAAGAGACGGGGCACCTGGAGGCTGCACAGTTGGGAAAAACACATTGCGCACAATGTGCACAAAGAAGAGTGATGTGGAACCAGAGAGACAGAATCGTGGTTTTATTCATTAAATATCAAGCAGATAGGAAGGGTCTGTTTGGATTTAGTGAGATGTAGGTTAGTAGTGGTTACCTAGGAGTAAGTGGAGTGATGGAGAAAGAAACCATATTGGAGTGAATTGAATAAGTGAGAGGAAGTAGAGAGGGGGATTTCATTCAGAAATAAAATTCTAGTTTCTGCTTCAGTAAAAACTGTTGGAGAGTTTTGGCTCTTTAGGAGAAGGAGAGATGAGATGGTACTTAGGAAAGTTTGTTTGTTTGTTTGTTTGTTTGTTTGTTTTGAGAAAGGGTCTCACTATGACGTTCAGGGTAGCCTCCAACTCAGTAAAACTCACAGTGATACTCTTGAATCAGCCTCCTGAGTGCTGAGATTACAGATGTGCACCACCATGGCTAACAAGGGAAGATTGTTTTAGATTGAAAGATGTTTATGTGCTGATGGGCGTAATCTAATAGAACAAGAGAAATGATACAGATGAGTCTAGCTAGCAACATCTTTGAGGAGGGAATTACTGCAGCTAGCCAGGGCTTTGGTAGATGAAAACTGAGAAGTGAGAGTGTGCCCTGGTCACACTTGAAGGTCAGTACAGGACAGTTGCTGGAAAAATGCAAAGAAGCTCTTGAAAAGATACTTTGGAGGAAAGTCAGTAAAACTTGGTGTACCTAGATATAGTTGGCAAAAGAAAGGGAATACGTTTAGGTAGTAATGAAATAAATAGGAAAACAAGTTTGGGAAAAGTTTAATTTTGTACATACTCAACTTGAGTTTGAGTTGCCTGTGACATAACTGGATATATCCAGTGGGCTCTGCAGCTCAGGATTGTAGGACGTAGATAGGTACTTGGCATTTTGGTTATATTTTTGGTTATTGAGAGAAAGATTAATGTAGGAAAGGTGTTACTCCAACCTCTGGGGGTGGGGCAGCACTTCACAAAAGGAAGACCAGCGGTGCTTATGTTGATACCTCACAGCCTTTGTAGTGGCTTTTCCACTTCCTGGAGTATTGAGTTCTCTCTGACTGTCTTTACTCCTTCAGATCTGTAGTTGTGACTTGGAAGTAAGGTTTCCTGGATCACCTTATAAGGAACCACAGACACGCGTATGCTCACAGTCATTGTATTTCTCCTCATAGCCACTGTATTTCTTACTGCTGATTTTATTCCAGGTAAACTACTTCCTTGTTAGGTTGGAGACTCCACCGGGGCAGAAATTTTTGTTAGTTTATTTGAATGTATGAAAGTGTCGCTAACTAGCTATATTCCTGAACACAGGCGCTCAGGACTCTTGCAATAATTATTGTCTAATGTCTGAATTTTTTTATTATTGTTTACCTTTTGATTACTGTCATCAGTGTACATTTGTTAAAGTGCCACTAATTTGCTACTTTATTGAATGTATCTTTTCTATATTTCAGCCAGCAGTATCTGTTGGAAATGTTGGCCAACTTGCAATAGATCTGATTATTTCTACACTGAACATGTCTAAGATCGGTTACTTCTATACTGATTGTCTGGTACCAATGGTTGGAAATAATCCATATGCAACAGCAGAAGAGAATTCAACAGAACTCAGTATAAATACTGAAGGTATGCTTTAGCAAGGTTGTTTTTTTTTTCCCCCGGAACCGAGGATTGAACTCAGGCCCTTTTGCTTGCCAGGGAAGCACTTGTTCCACTGAGCCATCTCCCTGGCCCATGCTTTAGCAAGTTTTGGTCTATTACAAAGTAGAGTTCTTTTAAAATACAAATAACCTCTAAGGGCCAGGGAGATGGCTCAGTAGAATAAGCACTTGCCTGGCAAGCACAAGGGCCTGAATTCAATCCCCAGTTCTGCCAAAAAAAAAAGAAAGAAAGAGCCTCTAAGCCAGGCACAGTGATGCACACTTATGGTCCCAACTGTAAGATGATGAAGTAGAAGGCTCACATGAAGCTACAATAGGAGTTCAAGGCCCATGTGAGCAATATAGGAGACCCTATCCTCAAAACAAAGGAAGAGGGCAAGGAGATAGCTCGGCAGTCTTAAGAGCTGGCCTGGCAAGCACAAGGACCCTGGCTTGATCCCTGGTACCACATGTCATGCTGGCCTCACACAGAGTCAGCCACCAAAACTGGGTGTGGTGGTGCACACCTGTAATCCCAGCACTGGGGAAGCCAAGACAGGAGGATCACTGCGAGGCTGAGCTGTGTAGCGAGACTCTGTACCAAATAAAGATTAAAAATAATAATTTTTAAAAGAACCCATGAGTGTCTTTTTTGGGGGGTGGGGCTGGTCCGGGGATCAGATTTGGGACCTCGTGCTTGCCACTCAGGTGCTTATGCTTCGGAGCTATCCTCCCAACCCTCCATGAGCGCTGTTTCCTGGCTCACATTTCCTTAGTCCTGGCTCTGTGTAGAGCTCACAGCCCATCACCTTGTCCTTTTTATACCCATGGGTCAGTTATTATGACCCTCCAGTGATGGCTCCTAGAGGGTTTGAAAACTTATATCTGTGGCTAGAATTCAATTTAAATACTTTCAACATTCATCCACCATTTTTTCCCTCTTATTCTCAGTTTCATTTTCTGTTCTTACTCGCATGTATAACTGTCACTGATACTACAGGTAAAGGAAAAGAAAATCCCACTGGGCTCAGGTCCTATATGTTTAACACGTGCTACTTCATATAAGACACCTAGATTTGCTGTTGAGTTATTAAAGAATCCATAACAATACAGTAAAGATAAGCCTCAGAGAGAGTGAGTTTCCTGGTGCCTCTTGTGGGTGTAAGCTTTTCCCGTGCTGCAGAATGCCGTGTGTCTCCCTCAGACCCTGAGGCGTGGCTAACCAGTGCACACAGCTCTGTTGCCTTGACCTCTGCATGTGCTATGGAACGGTCCCGAGTGAGTAGGGGAGAAACTCCTGCTGACAGGAAGCAGGGTGCCGCCTGTAACTTCCTCGGTGGCTCACTGCTGTGTTGGCTTTGCTTTTCAAGCATCTGTTTACTATTCAAGATCAAATCCAGAGGCCATTGGTGGGTAAAAGACAAGTGAAGCATTATTTTGTCTGTTTTATTAGCCATGCAATTATTTTTAGCTTGCTTAATGTATGTGATTTTGAGAAATAACCTTACTACTGAAATTCCTGAAATACAGATGGCTTCATTAACATAAGACTAATTGTAAAAGCCCACAAGTGGTAGAACTGGAATATGTATTCATTCCTCTAATGATAAAAGTTATCATTGGGTATTTACTGTGGATTGAAAGCTATGTGCATTTATAGATTCTAATACATTTAAACTTCACACTTCCCCTACAAAGTAGTTTTTCTTCTCACTGTTGGGGATCCAACCTAGAGCCTCGAACATGCTAGGCAGTGCCCTGCCACAGAGCTACATCTTGATGGGAGAAGTGCGGCATGGAGAAATTAAGTTGCTCAAGGTTGTGTGATTGGTAATTGGTATCAGTGAAACCCTAGTCGAGGCAGTCTAGCCCCAGAGACTTGTCTGTTCATACCTCCCTCAAGCAGACCCAAATTGGGCTTGGTGGTATAATCTCAGCACTCTGGGAGGATGAGGCAGGAAAATGACAAATTTAAGTCCAGCCTTAGCAGCATAGTAACTTCGTGAGACCTTGTCTCAAATTTTAAAGAAAGGGTGGGGATATAGCTCAGTATGAAGGCTCTTTCAGTCCCCAATAACATACACACGCATGTGCACACACATGTAACCCAGTGACTTTCCTTTTATAAACTGGTAGCATATCAGATGTCTGGGTGCAGTTTAATTCCTTTTATTTCCCCAGACTAGGGTGCTTTGTAATCTGTTTATGGTAACCAAAGTTTATCTCTCAGCACAGTGGCCTGTTTGGTCCTGTGTCCTTTAATGACTGTCCTGCCCTTGGCCAGTGCGTGAGCTTCTCATTCATACAGGTGAGGTTGAGCAAGGGGCCCAGCACAGCTCTGTGTGTGCCCTGGTAGGATCTGCTGAAGTGTGAACCTTTCTCCTCAAAGAGACTGCATGCATCTTGACTCATAGAAAAGTTTATACTTTTTCAGGTCTTTCAGAAACTCCTAAAAATACAAATGTACCTAGTCTAGGGGTTTCCTTACATGGCTAACATTCTCCTACACTTTAGTCTGTTTTGTTAATTCTAGCAAATGTTACTGTTCTCAGAAAAGAAGAAGGAAAAATACCTAAGACTAAAACATTTACCCCCACCCCAGTACTAGGGATCGAACTCTGGACCCTGTGCTTGCCAGACAGGCACTTATGCCACTGAGCTATATCTCCCGCCCTAAGTTTAGCTTTCTTAAGGATGGTCTTATTTGTTATAACACTGTTTACAAGGGCGTGTTTCTGGTTTTACAATAAGGTCAGAAGAAAAAGTTTTAAAACCTCAATAGATGGACCTTCCTACGGCGCCCCAGCGAGCCCTGAACTGCAGGGCCAGCGATTCTCTTGCGTTGATCTCTACACACCACCATGACTAGTGAGAAATGATTTTGGTATTCTTTTACAGTCAGCTTTTCAACGAATATATTCTACAGAACAAATCCCACTGGCATGTTTTAGGTTACTTCTTAAGTGTTTTATCTTAAACAGTTGATATTGTGCTTATGTTCTGTATTTTAATTATTAAAAATATTTAGATGCAAAGATTTAATTTGTATCTTTATCATAAAGATTTAACTTGAAAAAGTAATTTTAACTGTCCTATGACTTCATTTCTTTTTGTCTTCATAGTATATTCATTGCCTTCAAGAAAGTTAGTGGCTCTTCAGTTGAGATCTATTTTTATTAAGGTTAGTGTGTTATATTTACCTGTTTGAACTTAAAATATAATGTCAAGAAACAAACTTAAGTACCAGTAGATTTTGCTGTCCTTTTTGCTGTGCTGTATGTGCAGTTAAGAAAGCTCTGGGGGCCGGGGAGATGGCTCAGTAGACTAAGTGCTTGCCTGGCAAGCACGTGGGCCTGAGTTCAATCACTGGTTCCGCCAAAAAAAAAAAGAGCTCTGATTCAGTAGAAAGTAGTCTCTATGATTGCATGGTTATTTAAAAGAATTTGTACTTAAAACATATGTCTGTTACATTCTTGATTCAGGTAGTACTGGTTAAAAAAAGAAACACCACACCAGTAGTCGTCGTGCAAGCAGCATAGACTTGTTGCGTTTGTATTGTACTTCAGGTGGTGGAGCTGCACATCAGTATCCGTATCAGTTCTGAATCCAGCTTTGTCCTCTTCTGCCACACTCGTGTGGTCCCTGGTTCAAAGCCCATTGTACTCACGCTCCCCTCGTACTCTGTTCCACCTTTCAGTGATCCTTTAAGCCCCACTCAGTTGCATCACTGCCTCTTCAGAGGCCTGCACCACCCCCAGCTCACTGAATCCACAGCCCTGCCCTGGACTTGCGAGGCTCACTTGTGCTGTCTGATGTAGCCAGCCCCTGGTCACTATGCGTTGGTTGACTTTTGTGGTACTGGGGATTAAACCCAGGGATTTGCACATGCTAGCCAAGTTGGTGTATCCCTGGCTCTTTTTATTTGTATTTATTTATTTTGAGGACTTGCTGAGTTGTCTAGGCTGGGCTGGAACCTGGCACCTTTCTGCCTTAGCTTTCAGTAGCTGGTGTCACAGGCATGTGCCAGCACACCTCTCCCCTCCTCCCTCCCTCTCTCCCTCCTGCCCGTCCCCCTCACTCCCTCCCTCCCCTTTTTTAATTATTTAATTTTTAAATTCCTTTAGTAGTGCTAGGGTTGGAACCCAGAGCCTGGAACCTTTACTCTACCACTAAGCTACTGTACCTCTTGTAGCTATTTAAGTTTTAATTCATTAATTTAAAATAAATAGGACATCATTTGAGTTTGTTCCAGCTTGCAGCTGCCCTAAATGGTGCTGCCATAATTATTTTTCATGCTTATTTATTTATTTATTTATTTTTTGTGTAACCGGGGATTGAACTCAGGCCCTTGCACTTGCCAGGGAAGCGCTTATTCCACTGAGCCATCTCCCCGGCCCCTTTCATGTTTATTTAGATCATTGCTTTAGTTGTCATATACCCACCCTTTGTACTGAGACTTACTAACATTTTTACATTCTCTCGTGGTTTTATGGTTTTCTCTTGATGAGTGTAAAATTTAAGATAGGCAAGACACATCCTTACAAATTAGATATTGATAGATGAAAGAAAGAACGATTTAAAGAATTTCTAAGATTTATTGAGCATTGATTCTTCACACTAGTGTCATTCTAAGCACTTCAAATGTGGTATTTTACTTGCTCCCTGCAGCAAACCTGAGTTTGGTACTCATATTAATCTCACTTTTCAGTGAGAAAACTGGAACCTAGAAACTCAGAAAGGCCATGCGGTTTGCGGGGGACATGTCGTAGTGTCTGTAGGCAGTAGGGCCCCTTAATCTCTGGAGTGTGCTGCTCTCTTATTTTTAAGAAGTTTCCACTTCTACTTGCACTTTAAATTTTAATGACTATTATTTTTAGCTATCAGGGAAAAATTTTTAAATGGGTTCCCCGAGTTTATAAGCCATGTCCCAGGTTGACCAGTTGTTAACATCTTACCACATGTGCTTGCTCTCTTTCTGCATGTGCAGTTTTCTTCTCCAGGTAGTCCAGAGTGGGCTCCTGATGGGACATTTCGCCCCTCAGCCCTCAGCTGCACTGTCCAAGAACGAGGCCAGGCTGCAGCGCAGTGTGAAGTGCTTGCCCGGCACATGGGAGGCCCTGGTCTCCCTGTCCAGCCCTGCCAAAGGAAAATGAACAGTGTAGTCCGGGAGAGGGACGCTTTCCCGCCCAGCCCCAGCATCACTCCCAGCCCTGAGAATTAGCTATTTGACGTGGAGCTGCGGAGTTCTGTGTACTCGGACACCCATATCGTGCACATGGGGCCTGTTGGTGGTGGACCAGCCCAGGTGCGCATGTCCTCCTGTCACTGGTGCCCCTCTGTGTCGCTGGCTCTGTTCTTGGTGTTCCTCACAGTCTCAGTGCTTTTGGAGAGGGGGGCCAGATGTCCAGCATCCTGCCTTCATCTCCCTCACAGTCCACAGTTTCTGATGAGCACTTCACGGATGATCGAGTGGCGGTCTGTCCCTGGTGTGCACGTGTGTCCCCATGCCCCCCCCCCCCCATCCTGGGAGTGAACCTGGAGCCTTAGGCGTGATATGCGGCCCCTGTAGGACTGAGGCAAATCCTGCCCTTTTTAACTTTTTTTAACACCGAATCTCACTATGCTGTCAAACCCTTGGGGCTTCTCCTGCCTCAGATTCCCAAGAAGATGACAAGTGCTAGCTCTTGGTGGTGATTCACCATAGATAATTAAATTGTGGCTAATGGCAGTTCAGTGACAGTCACTCTTGGGGGCCTGGATTAAATCTCCAGCACTGCACACAAAATTAAATAACAATAGATTACTTAGCAAAGTGGCTTTTCTTGGAGTATTTTGACATCTAGATTCCTCATCATTAGTTTAATTCATAGCTGTAAAGCTGTACCAAGTAATTGCTCTTCATCTTTCAGTTTGAAAACAGAGTGGGTCCGACAGTACAGTACTAATTTAGTGTTTATAGATTACATATCATTATCACAGAAAGTGTACAAAATACTACCGAGAACATTATAAAATCTCACCTTTATATGTTCTTTTTATTCTCAATGGCATACGAAGTACAAATCCACCTCATTCTGTGAAAAACTCCTTTCGTGGGTGAAGAGTAGCAGATTTGCCAGAGTGGTCGTTCTTTCGAGCAGTCACTCATACCAACGGAGCGACCTACAGCTGCGCAGGTATGTGTCGACCTAACTGGGCTTTACGCTACTGGAGCTCACTGTTGAAAAGTTAGATTTTAAAAGTCACAGGTGTCCTTACCTCTACAGTTGGAAGGAGTGAGGCAAGAAGAAAATGGCGTGGGGATCCTTTCATTTCTGTGATATTAGAACAGCTAGACGCAGAGAAGCCTTGGGGCCAGGAAAATGGGCTTTGGAACTATGCTCTGAGGTTTGCTGTCCGTGTGCACAGCATCACAAAGTTCAGCTGATGAAGAGAAAGGAGAAAGAAAGACGCAAGCTTTATGGGCTGGTGGCAGCATGCCTGCATGCATGTGCACAGTGGGGCACAGCTGGGCCTGTACCTGCTGGCCTACCACTGAGTACATGCCTGGACCCAACAGTTGAGAACTTTGGAAAGATTGACTTGATACCAAGTCAATTTCCAGATAAGCAGTCATTTGTATTTGTGACAGGCCAGCTGCCTTCCAGTAAGCACCCTTGTGTGTCATGGTAAATTCTTAAATGTAAGACTTAAAGTATCTTCAAAATAAAATACAAACTTTTAGCAGGGCTGGCCAGATAACTCAGCGGACTAAAACACCAGCTTAGGCAGGCTCGAGGACCCGGGTTTGATCCGAGGTGTGCCATGCCGGCCCCACCCCCTGGGTGTGCTGAGCCAGTGATGGAGCCTGGACGTGGTGGCATGCCCCTGTAACCCCAGCGCTTGGGAGGCTGAAAACAGGAGCATCACTGAGTCTGAGCTGTGTATTGAGACCCTGTAGGCCTTGTACTAAGTTCATTAAAATAAAATACAAACTTTTGCAATATAATTATATTGCCGTTCAGTTCATTTAGATGGTTACGTATCCACCTATCGAATCAGGACGTAAACACAGCTCCTAGTTGCCTTGGGAATAACTGACTGGGAGATGTTTGCTGTCACCTCATATCAGGGGAGGAGGTCGAGGCTGTGGGGCACAGTTCAATCTTCACATCTTTACCTCACCCCAGCCTGTTCTACGTCCCCGCCCCTGCCCTTCCATGTAAACAGCAGACCGGTGTGTGCTGCATGTTACTCTCCCAAGTCTTTTCTATTTATTAGGTACAGGGTCTTGCCACGCAGCTCAGACTCACAGTGATCCTCCTGTCTCAGCCTCCCCAGTGCTACTGGGATTACAGGTTTGCACCATCATGCCCAGTTTCAGTGGCTGGCTCAGCAAGGGGCCAGCACAGCATGTAGTTCCGGGGACAGAATGTGGGTCCTTGCATTTGCCAGGCAGGCACGTACACTGCTGAGCTATCTTCCCGGCCCTTCTCCTAGTCTTCTGACACTTCTATTTTTGCTTTGTGCAGCAGATTATGTGGAGACCAAGGTTAGTTTGAAGCCTGTTATGTTAAGTGTTGCTATTTTAAAGTTTTGGGAAGATAACTCTATGATTGTTTCTAGCACTCCTTTTCGGTACCTACTTACGCCTTGTATGCAAAAGAGTGTTCAGAATAAAATAAAGAGTCTTAACTGGCAAGAAATGGAAAAAACTCCATGCATTCCAGAAGTGAGAGATTCTGATTACTGTGTCCGGATTCCAGGAGGAGGGATCACAAGAGCACTCTACAAAGAGAGGTGCGTTTGCCTTTGTTTCCTGTCCTACTTGCAAAATGATCTTAGCTGGCCATGGTGGCACACCTATAATTCCAGCTTTCTGAAAGCCTCAGACAGGAAGCTCACCAGATCAGGCCCAGCCTGGGTCACTCCCCAACTTAGTGAGACCCTATCAAAATTTTATACTGCTGGGCATGGTGGTGCATGCATGTAATCCCAGCACTCTGGGGGCTGAGGCAGGAGGATTGCCGAAGAGTTCGAGGCGAGCCTGAGCTACCCAGTGAAACCCTATCTCAAAAAAATTATAAAAAGGGGGCTGCAGGTGTAGCTTAGTGCAAAGACCTTGGATTCAGTGCTGAATACCACAAAATAGATAAATTTTTGAATATTATTACTTTTACTGGTACTGGGACCTGGACTCAGGACATAGTGCTTGCCTATCTACCCGGCCTAAATGTTTGAAAATTAAATTGTGGGCCAAGTGTCTCTTGCCTGTAGCACACAGGAGTCTCACTTGTGCTCAAGAGTTTGAGACCAGCCTGGGGAACACAAGCTTAGTTGTCACAGCTTCCACAACTTTTGTCATCATCGTAAGTAGAAGTCTAGGCTGGCCAAGTAACTCAGCAGATTAAAGCACCTGCAAGCAGGCTCAGAGGCCAGGGTTCGATCCCTGGGCCTGCCATGCCGGCCCTGCCCCCTGGGCCTCTGAGAGGGCAACTGAGACTGGGCATGGTGGTGTGCACCTGTAATCCCAGCTCTTGGCAGGCTGTAAACAGGCGGATCACTACGAGTCTGATCTAGAAGTAAGGCCCTGAACACCCTGTAGACCCTGCCCTAAATACAAAAAAAAAAAAAGTAGAAATCTGTACCATCACCTAATCACACTTTATTTCTATAAAATTCCTAGTAATGTTCCCACTTTATTTCTTATTTTACTAATTTGAGCCTTTTTCTCTTTTTGTTCTTAGTCAACCTAACTATAAAGATTTATCAACTTTGTTGCTCATTTTCAAAGAACCAACTTTTGTTTTGACTGATTTTTTCATATTTTGTGTTCTCTCTCCTCTGTTGTTAGACTTCTTTGCCTTTCTGCAGCTTTGTACTATGCTGTTTTTTTCAAGGTGTAACAAGTTATAAACTGGTCCCCTGGAATGACGCAGCCCTGGGCATGTGCTGTAGCACGGCCGGGCTCTTCCTCCGTGCTGTGAGGGTACCCTGAGGGACTTTGAGCTGGCTGCGGGCCAGCTGGAGGGCTGCGAGTGGCTTCTTGGCCCTCATAGGCTGAGACGTGGTGTGAAGGTGCCTGGTTCCCACTCAGCTTTCTGAGCCGCAGTCTCTGAAACCCCGGCCTGTATGCCAGCCCAGCTTCCTTGTGTGGCCGTCGGGCGTGCACACTCACGGTCGGCTTCCATTTTCTTGTGGTTCTCGGCTCCTGTAGGGTTTTAGGAATTAGTTTTGTTTTGTTGGCAAACAAGAAGCTTTCTGCATTGGTTTCTCACCATCCCGCCTGGGCACAAGGCAGACGGTGACAGTGGGGAGATGGTATGGGGCTTGGAGACCTGAACTCAGGTCCACCCCGCCCCGTATGAGCCACGGCGCTCTGAGCGTGTCCACTCCACGAGCACTTGCAGGGTATCGGCGATTGGTCACAGTTTAAGCGAGGGGCATTTGTCAGCTTGTCTTCACCACCTCCCTGCACCCTGTGGGAGAGCTAGAGTCCTGGGGTTCTGTCCATTTTTCATTATTCCAGAGGGATTTCTTTAGGAAATAGCATGGTAGTTTACTCAAGGGCTGTTGTCAGGCTTGAATTGTCAAAGTTTCAGACAGTGCTTATTGGCACATGGTATCTGTAAGAAGAAAATTTTCTTCTCTCTTTTAACTATTCGATTCTATTCCAGATTTCCTTTACTGCTTTTTTCTTTTTTCTTTTTGAGACAGGATCTCCCTTGAAGCCCTGGCAATCCTCCTGCCTCGAGCTCCTGCTTATGGGGATTGCAGGCATGTGCCCCTGTGACCTGCTTGCTTTTCTGCTTTAGGTCATTCATAACCAGGGACTTACTTCCTTTTTGGTAGATTTCTTCAGGTGCACAGAGCAGCAGAAAAACAGGCAGAATGAAAAAGAGAAAGGGGCTTTATCTTCTTTGAGGACATGGAGAGAATGTGGGGAAGGATGAGGAATTCTCTGGATTGGAACAAAGGGACGCTGCGGTGCTTATGGCCTTTTGCCGTGGCTGGAGTGTGGAAGGGACGTTTAGGTACACCTGAGGAGCTGATCGGGGTCTTCCCTGAGGCAGCGGGAAGGGAGGAAGGAAATCATGTCTTGGGCTGAGTTGGAGAAAAGGGGGGAGGTGGTCTTGGAAGATGAGCTTTTGCTTTCAGGGCATCGGCCATATTAGATGACCACCATGATGATTGTAGCAGTGTATACTAGGGCCAGACCTGCAGTTTCCGTCCCTTGACTGTGGTGCTTCTGAAAGTAACTGTCTTCTAAGCGAGGCTTTGCATGGGGGAGGCGCGGGCAGAGCCAGATCTGATTTTTCTGAGTGCCATGGATGCTGCAGTGGGAGAGGTGAATGAGCTCTTCTTGCCTAGAAGCCAGCGGGCCTCCTCCCTGTAGAAATAGTGCAGTTTCCACAGTGAAAGAAAGTGAATTGTCCTCCTGTTTCTTGTAGCTGCTCTAAAGAAATCGCAATGGCGGTGCTGCTGAAGTTTGTTTCTGAAGGGGACAACATCCCAGACGCACTGGGGCTCGTCGAGTATCTTAATGAGTGGCTGCAGATCACCAGACCGCAGGTGAGTTCCACCCCACCGAAGCCTTTGTGGATGGATGAGCTTAGATTTTAGTGACTCTGTAGACCAAGTGAGTGAAAGTTCTCCTGAAATGTAGACGTCGTTACAAAAAATGTAGCTTAAGCTGAATGTCTGACAGCAAGAGACAGCTACTCCATCTGCTCTTGTTCACCAAGGCTGATTTTCCAGAAAGAAAAAACTTGTTTGTTCATTGACCTCGTTCTGGCTGCATTCTTAGGTCAGATGGATTCCGAGAAGCAGGTCTGGGCTAGAGCTGGGAACTGTGGGGCAGAGCCGGGCTGCGCCAGGCGGGGATGCGCAGCGCGCTGAGCTGCAGCGCCCTGGGCTGCTGCGGTGGCGCCCTTGGCCTCCCTTCCGCTCTGGCCCAGAAAGACTGGCTTGTGCTTCCCTCGCAGAGCCCCTCAGTGTCCTTCTGGACTGTCTTTGTGATTTGAACTCAAAGAATTACTTATTTGACATTAGACATAGGAACACACTTATTTCACCTCACAGTAAAATCTGGCCTCAGCGGTGGGGTGCGGCGCTAGTGCGGAGAGTAACCATCTTGTTCTTCGCCTGCAGGGCGGCGGCCCAGCACCGTCCACCTTGGCCTGGAGGATACCAAGTTCTTGGAAATTACTCTTTGGCAATGGTCTTCCCCCTGCACTGTTCTGATCTGTTTTCAGCCACCTGAGATGCTGCAAACACGTACTGTCCAAAAATATATTAGGACATATTTTTGTAGAAAATGTCCCAGAACAGTGTGTGGACAGACCGTCTTTTCCCAAGCCTTTCGTCAGCTACAATGGATGTAAAACTTGTGCAATAAAATTTTATTTCCTAAGTAATTTTATCTGAAACATCCTTTTTTAAAAAAAAAAGCTCTGACTCTTACTAACTTGCTATTTCTGCTAAAATAGATTACCACAAATGTAGCGGCGTAGAACACAGGTTGGCCTTTACCAGCTTGTAGACTCGAGAGGGCCCGCCCGCAGCCCTCGCGTCTCTCCCGGGTGCCCTCGCAAGGTCCTGTGTGACTCCAGCCACCCCGCAGTCCGGACGACTGCTGCTCTCGGAAGGTCGGGGAAACTTTCTGCTGCTTCTGCGCAGCGGCTGCGCCTGCGTGCGCGCTCCCCGAGTCGGCTGTGGCTCAGGTAGCCGAGGGAGCGCAGGCGGCGTAGGAAGGCCCGTGCTCGGCCGGCATCCCATGGAGGTGCTCAGTGCGCTCCCCTCCCGAGCTGGGCCCTACGGGGGTGCAGAGGCCGGGTGCAGAGGCCGTGAGGCCAGCAGGGCAGGCTGCAGGCAGGCCTGGGTCTGAAGTGGAGGCCGGAGGCAGCCCGGCTCGAGCGCAGCAGGAGCCGCCCGCCAGCCACGTCCGACCGCTGCACCCTCTCCGGCCAGCCTTGCAGCTAGTGGCTTTTCTGATGACAGGCTGAGCAGCGTCCGTGGCCTTACAGCCACTGTGGATCTGGATTTTTGGAGCACGTTCTACTGAGATCCTAGACGGAGGAGCCTGGGGCTGCTGCGCAGGTGTGCTTCCTGGAGGCTGCATTCCCCAACCCCTTTTAGATTTTATGATCCAATTTGAGGACAGCCGGGGCCATATGGCTAGAACCAGCGGTGCAGAACCCCAAATTGGGAACTTCCTGCATGTGACTTCATAAGGCATCCAGTTTGGTAGGGCTTATGTTCTTAGCACAGGGTCTCACTGTACAGATGGGACTCAGTGACCCTCCAGTTCTCAGCCTCCCCAGCGCGCAGAGCACCGCCAAGCCCATCTCAGTCTCAGCATGCCCCGGCCGGAAGCCCCGTCTCCCAGCCTGCCTGAGCAGATGCTTTACTCCTTTGAGCTATGTGGCCAGCCCTGGCTCTGCAGGTTTTCAGTAGTCAATCCAGTATCCATCTTTAGTGATCTGTAATTCTTAGAGGATACTCTTACAAAATAACTGTAGTAATAGTAATCATTGAAACATCTTTTTCATAGAAAAGATATTCTAATGTTTACTAGGCTTTTGCAACTTGGTCTTGACAAGTGGAATTGTTTTCTAATTAGAAAAGTAATCCATGCTGCTTATAAAACAAAACAAAATAAAATATAAATGTCTTCCATAATTCATCATGGATTTATATAGTTAGAAACTAGGTGTGATTCTACACATTTTTTCAATACAGATGTAAGCAGATGCATACATTCCCCACCCCAGGAAGTTTTTTTTTACTTCTTGTTAAATTAGTACATGTTTGCAGTTTGCAGTCCTGCGAGGTGAAGGGGGAAGTGCTGGGGTACAAAGATGTAGTTCTCCTCTCCTCCCCTCCTGGCTCACTCCCTCTAAATCTCTTTTTTCCATTTTAATTCTTGTTGATATTATTAATCTTGTATCTATGACATGACGTTTATATTCATTGAAGTTACCAGAACCCTGAACCTTTCATTATGTCTTTCCCACCCCTGTCCACCCCACCGTCTCCAGGACCCCTTGCCATCCGCAGGGGGTCCAGCCCCGTCCCCTTCTCTGTCCCTTATTGTGCTCTTTGACCTTTGTCTTGCTCAAATGAGAGAATCCACACCAGGAGCACTTAAGCTTGTGTCTGACTTGTGTCTTTCAATGCTGTGTATTTCCAGGCGCTCCATTTTCCTACAAGTGTCTCAGATTTTTCTTGTTTACAGCTAGATGGGTATACAGGCTGCTTCCAGAATTTAATTATCAATTGTGCTGCTATAAACATTGGTGTCGGGGCTGGGAAGACAGCTCAGTAGAATAAGCGCTTGCCTGGCAAGTGTAAAATCCTGAGTTCAATCCCTGGTAACACAAAAAAAAAAAAAATTGGTGTCTGTGTCACTATTATATGACGACATTATTACTATATTAGGGTATCCCGGGAATCTTCCTTAGCGGCCCCCTCAGAGCCCATCCCCATGGCTGCCACGCTGACCACTGCTGGCAACACTCGAGTCGTGAAGTGCCTTCCTGGGCCCGTCGGCCACCACCTGCTCCAGGATCCCAGGAGCAGGGCCGCGGGCTATGGCAGGGCATATCAACGATGTATACACCTTTTTATGGAGGCGAGTACCAGGGATCAAACTCAGGACCTTGCGCTTACCTGGCAGGCACTTGTCATTTCGCTATATCCTCCGGCCCTATGCCATTTTAAAAAAAACTTCAAATGCAAATGCTCCCCCACTGGCCTGTTTCTACCAAATATATTTACTTAGTTATGTAGGCTGGCTTTAGGATTGAACCTTGAGCTTCATGCTAAACACAAGCTTAAGCTACTGAGCTACACCTCCAACACCTCAAAATGAATATTAAAAATCTTTTTCTCCTTTTTGTTGGTTTTGATTTGTGGCCATGTGGTTTGTAGAAGTGTATTTAGAGGGGAAAATGATTGCTGATGCTAGCAGGAGTGCTGTTTCCTCTCTCTGGAGAAGATAAAGTACTAAAAAGGTGAGTAGTTTTCTTCTTTTTTTAAATTAAGTATTTGGAACAGGGTGTCACTATGCAGCTCAGTCGCGTAGTGATCCTTCTGTTTTCAACCTCCCCAGGGATTACAGGCACGCACCACACGCCTGGTCTCAAGGATACAAGTTTCCAATAGTCAGTAATTCCACGTAAAATTATACTGACACTAACAATTAAGTTTTGTTGAGCAGACAGACTATGGACATTTGGATACCCCAAAATGTTTTTCCCATAAGTGAATTCTATGTATGAGTATTCTACTATTAATACACTTTATAAATATTTTGAGAGGGGCATCTTTTCTAGGCTGGCCTCAGAATTCCTGGGCTCAGTTGATCCCCTTGTCTCAGCCTCCCAAGTAGCTAGATCTTGTAGAGGTACCACTGTGCCAGCAGCAGTTTGAAGAAATGTCACCACAGTTCCCAAATTTGAGCTCTCTAGGACATGGCATCCTCAGGAGGCTGTGTCCTCACAGTTATGACCAACTTGCACACAGAATGCTCACACACGTGGCTGCCCATGTGTCCCAGTTACGAGAACTTTCCAAAACATTCCAGTGTCAGCACTTCCTGTTCTTCCATCACAGGAAATCTAACAAGATGGGGCTTCCTAAGACTGGGCATGGTGGCGCACACCTGTAATCCCAGCTCTTGGGAGGCTGTAAACCGCTGGATCACTACAAGTCCAATCTAGCAGTGAGACCCTGAACACCCTGTAGACCCTTTCCTTAAAAAAAAAAAAGAGGGCTTCCTGAAAATCTTCACTGACAGTATTGTCAAGCGCACCACAGAACCACCCCGTGCTGTCCAAGGCAAGCAGAGCTGTCAGTGTTGTCTTGGGGAACGTGAGATGGAGAAGCGGACAAGACTCACTGACCACCTATTAGCCTGACTGGCTTCTGCCGGCCTTTCATCGTCCTTTGTCCCACAAAGTCCCTGTCTCCACCTGCTCCTGTCTGTCCTAAATTACTGTGCTAACCTAGTGGACACACCTGTTGGACCAGTTAGCCTGACTCCCAGGTGGCTGGCTGTGCAGCTCAAAGTGGGGGGGTCCAGGAGGCCTGGCCCAAGGAACCTTTTCTCTCAGAGAATCAGCAGATGGGTCCAAGCCCAGCCTGCAATATACAGTGAGACTCTGTCTCGAAAAACCACAACTAATATTCAAAATCTAAAATGGATTCCAACTGAGGCCTGGCTAGTGAATCTCTGGCCCATCTGTGAGGTTAATGTGATACAGCGACCCACATGGAAAACCTGTAGACTGTTGGCCACCACAGAGGTACAGTTCATGTCTTTTAAAAATAGTCTGGAATTTTATTATATACTTAGTTAACAAAAAAGCTTATGGAAAAATACTTAAATGATTTAAGGAAATGTTTATTCAATATTTAATTCTGTGGCTGTGGTTAGGGATGACTTTCCAAATAATTCACCATGTAATCTTAAGTGGAATGTGTATGTGCACAGCAAAAAGATGTGGTTGCAGTTTAGCAGACTCCAGCCCATTTATGAGTGATTTTAAACTTTGCTTATCGGGCGGGGTGTGGTGGTACACACCTGTAATCCCAGCATTCAGGAGGCTGAGGCGGAAGGAGTTCCGGGAGGCTGAGGCCAGCCTGGACTACTACGTATCCAGACCCTACCTCAAAACAAAAGGGAACACTTGGTGAAACAGAGCTGTCCTAAGATAAAGCACACAAACACACGTCTATTTAATAAAAATATTTAATGCTGCCAAAAAGTATAAAAATACAGTAGGAATGGCAGTACAATACAAAGTAGTCACCTTTCTTTCTTTGACATCTTTCTACATGTCACACGCATCAAAACATGCGCAGCAACGCAGCAAGGTCGAGGCTCTGCAAGTCTGCTGCGGGTGGGCTCTTCGTCCCTGATGTGAAGTTTACTCTGTAAACAGACAACCGTGAGGCAAGCAGGGCTGCAGCCTCACTGCAGCTCCGGAGTGGGCTTTGCTCTTGGTCTGCACATCATGGTTCAAAACTTTAGCTGCAGAATATTCGTAAGTCATGAACATTTAGGTGTCTGTCAATCTTGGCCTAAAACATAAAATAAGAAGTCATCTATTCAATCCGCAGTTACCAAAGACACACACTACACAGACCACAAACATGACAGGGCTAACGATGTGCCAGGTGAGCTGCCGGAAGCCGCCTTCCAGCACAGAGGTTCTGGATGCCAGAGAGACACCCGAGGGCCTGGCGCTCACTGGAATCCACAGTGCCAGGGAGACCTGTTACTGGCTTCTCCAGAACGGCTAACCAATTTTTAGGTCACCCTGTTTGGTCCAGAACTGACTTTTCTCTAAGATGCGGACAGATGGATTTAGAAACAATGTGACCACAAGAACCTAGTGAGTGGGCCTGGCACACGCCGGACTTACCATCCTGTGTAAGACTGCTACACATAGCACCATGGCGTCTGGACACCAAGGCGGCCTGCGTCTGCGGGTGACAGGCTGCTGGCAGCTGTGCTCCGTCCTGGAGGACAGCTCTACCAAACACAGCCGCAGAGCTGAGGCCCCAGGGGAGAAACGAGACGGATGCTAAGGGACAGATTTCATTTTAATGCTGACAAGTACAGCCATGAGCTGGAGCGGCCACTGGAAGGGGCAGCAAAGTGTGTCATGTTATCTGATAATTTGGAAACAACTCCTGGGGAAGGCAATGCTATTTCCATTTCTCTGTACCCCCCACATCTAAACACCTGTCAGCACTGCAGCTCCACATGCATGAGCAGAAAATATAAACCAAATCACACAAGTTAGCCAAAAAAATAAAGTCATGTCACCAACACGGACAGTGGCGCCCTCCTTCCCTGGCTCCTGCCTCTGAGGAAGCCGCCTGCTCCCCCAGCACTGGTGGACTAGGGCCTGTCAGCAGGATGGTGACTGCAGCGCAGCCACCGAGCCAAGCAGGTTGCCACAGGCCCGCAGGGCCCTGGCTCTCTGTGGCCCCCACACTGCGCGTGGGCGCGTCTCCCGCGTGCCAGTTGCTCTGTACATGAGCAAGGGCCTCAGCCACAGGGGATGAGGCACAGTTTAGCTCAGAAGACGTGCAGGTGTTCTAAGACGTCACTGTAGCTCAAAGTGTTCCACAGTTCTTGTTCTTTGTGGTTTGCTTGATACTTAAAAAGTAAAGAGGGTGACTTTGGCCTTTAATAGGTATCAGTGGTTATCTGTCATTCTCCCAATTAAGTAGCTGGCCTCGATGTTTCAGTCACCACGCCAGAACAAAAAAGCAGGAAGCTGGGCATCATGTGGATCTACGGCCTGGAGCTGGTGTCCCAGCTCTGCTGTACTCTGCAGCAACTTAGCACAGCTCTCCCACCTGGCAGCAGGGTTGACGTGGCCCAGTGAAAGGGGCCTGTACTGCCCTGGCCGGCAGGGGTGCATGTCGGGCCACGCCACTGTCCTTCCTAGCTGAGATGCTTGCAGAGGATGAATCACTTATTTTAACTCCTTTAATGTCCCTTGTTATCTCTCTGGAGTCACTCGGAGGGGTGACTTTCGGAAGGCATGTGCAAGGCTGAGAAGGCACAGCTGCGCTTCACAACACCCGCTGTTCATCTGTATCGAATTCTGCTGTTTCACATTAGCCACAGTGGTTCCAACAGACCGGACAGCAGGTGCAGTACGGGCACCGAGTAGCCCCACACTGGGGACGGCATGGCAAGCTTAGGCTGACTTCCAGAGCTCCCATGCAGGGGCTGAGGGAGTCCCCTGCAGTCACATCATCCCAAAGGGACAAGCTCTCCCTTCACAGCAGCCTATTCTGTTCCTTCTCCTGAATTAAAAAAGTAGTAGTCATTTGTCTGCAAAGTTGACACATTAGAGCAACAAAAATGGTCTCCGTGAAGAGAGACAGAGCAGTTCCCATGCAGCACACGGCCTGCAGCAGCCAGCCCAGAGTGACAAACACCCAAATGATGCCTCCTGCTGGAGGATGTCCTCACAGCGGACTCCCACACTCATGTGGAGTGTCAAAACTGGCCCAAGCAGTTCTGCAGGCAGCCTCTCGTCCCCATAACCCACACAGGCTCAACAGAGGTCACCAATGCCTGCCTGTGCTGAGCTCACACCTGGCCCAGAGCAGCGCGGAAGGGTCAGCTAGTGGCCACCAGGCCCACAAGTGTCAGAGCAGGCTGAGGTGAGGTCCTCTCCCCAAGGAGGCACCTGCTGCACACGGCACCCCACATGAGACAGAGCGCAATCTGCCCAAACCACAGGTCAGTGCCACGCACACCATCCCAGTAGAAGCCAAGGTCAGACCTGTGTCACGAGAACAAACACCCATTTCTGTTCTGCTTATTAGATTCCCTTGTCACCTAACGTCATCTGAAGGCAGAAGTATAAGAGGACTCCCCGCTGCTGGGGTGGGAAAACCCAGGAGTACGATGTCTCCAAGCAGCCCCCAGTTCGGAGCTGAGGTGGATACAGGGCTGCCAGACAAAGGTGGCCTGGGACAGTTCCCATGACAGCAGGCCAGGCCAGCCGCGTGTACCATGGGCTGCAGAGCACACGCAGCACTTGGACCTGAAGCCGTGGTTCCTGTGGAAACAGACTAACACCCAGCAGCACCCAGCTCAAGGTAAGACTCAGAATTCCCTCTGTGAGGTTTGTAGCTAAAGGTTGGAACCAAGCAGGCTCGACTGCTGTGCATCTGAGCAGCAGCCAGGCGGGCAAGTTCAGGCGCGGAGGCACTCACGAAGTAACGGATCTAGCGGTCAAGAACGGCACTCACTTCCAGCCCCTCGTTAAGTAGGATGTAGTCAGGGGAGCTTTCCTAAGAGGGAAATGAGTTGCAGTCTTTGACACTTTCTAAGTCTAGAATGAACTACACATAGACTTTGCAATGATAGCACCGGAAAAGCAATAGGAGTGACAGTTCTGTCACACAGGCCCAGATGGCACCTTGGCCAGCCAAGGGCTCAGCTCTGGGCCACACAGAGAGCACCACTGCAGCCAGAGCAGGAGCCGCAAAGTGTGCGGTCTGGGCCAAGCCTCATGGAACTCTGCAGAAGCCCTTCAGCGCCAGGAGCGGGGAGCAGCACCCCACAGCCAGAGCGTGTGGGCAGGCGCTCGGCTCTGCGCTCCACTCACTGGCGCACAGGTCTTCCCAAGTTCTCTGTGCGCTTCTGTATGTTACTTTTAAAGGGCTAAGAACACAGAACACAGGTACTCTCTGCACTGCATGTGACACTTTCTGTGGAAGCCCGTGAAATCAGCAACAGGGAGCCAAGACAACACACAGCTGCCCTGGAGGGGCACCTGCGGCTCCTCACACTCTGAGGGGACGCGGCAGAGACCCACCCTGGGGATGACAAGCCCACTGCTGACAGGAGGGCAGGAGCCACAGTCCACTGCTGGAAGGCACAGCGGGCACCGATGCCCGCTGCTGAGAACACCTCACAGCTGGCACCCCAAGACAGGCACTGGCAAAGCCCAGCACTCCTCGAAGCTCCTGCTGTGACATCTGAAGTACTCAGCAGTGTGAAGCCACAGCAGACAGACAGCACAGCAGAGGTGCAGAACCTAAGCATACTCATCTGCTTGCAGAGGCAGGCACACAGCCCCACTGGGACTTGCTTCTTAGAAGAAGTCTCTACCTTTCTGTTCAAACATGGCTCTTCAGTTGGAATTCTAGTAAGATCTGCCTGTCTGAACTGCAGAGGAACACACAAAGATGAACTGAGGCAAACTGGAAAGGGAGATTTACTCCAAAAACGCCCTGGTGGCTGAGCCCAGAAGGGACACATCCTCGCACCTGTTCCACTGCAAGGTCTCAGGACTGCCCCGGGTGACATGTTTTTGGTATGCACTGCCACCTGTACCATGCTCACCCTCCCGTATCAGGTAACACCTCCCAGAGGCTGCTGGGGTTCGGTCAGCATCTACACCAAAGGCTTTCAAACAGGACCCGCCCACCTCCTTCTACATAATGAAGTCTCACTGCATCCTGTGTAGTGTCCGAGACACAGCAGAGGCCTTGGCCGAAGCAAGAGTGGTAGCTTGGCGTCTTCCTGCCCCTCCTGGAAATGCAATGCAGAGTCTGGAAGCCACTGAAATAATATGAGCTCTCTGCGGCGCCTAACAATTAAGTTTATGTCAACTACTTACATAACACTGCAAGAAGTGCTAAAACCTAAAGAAAGCCAGCAGTCAAGTGAGAAGGGAAATCTATGAGACAATATGCTTTACAGAAACACTCATCAAGAAGTTAAAGGGACAATGTAAAGTTCACACATCATCGCACTATTTATTGAAGTAGAAAGAACTCGAGATTTTTCACTTCGACACTCCAGCCTGGTGACCTGAAATCATAGATCATAAAATGCTGCCTTTTGCTTCCTAAATCACAACTTACCCCTGTTATAAATCAGGGCAATTACATTGGAACTTCCCCCAAAGGGGAACACATTATAGTCACGTGCTTTACAGAAACCAATTTCTTTACAAAGTCTTTACCAACTGTTCCTTGACTTTCTCAGCAAAGAGAATTTTCCTTCCAAGATTTTTCTAGGAAAAAATGTTTTTTTTCTTTTAAAAATAGGGAAAACTGTAAAATATACAGGAAATCCAAATATGTAGTAGAAACTGCTCATTCAGAGTTATAACTGCTCATACCAAACCTCTCTAGGAAAAGGGAAAATGTATCCAGTACAATTAAATCAACATACAATTTATTTTCTTATGGTAACATTCTTTCAAATTGAGCTTTTAAAAAGTACATTTAACTACAAAATTAAGATTAAATACGTACTTATAAAATATATTTACCCTGAAATGGTTAAGTATATAAAGTCTTGATGCCCACACCAACAGTACATTATACATTAAACATTATTTAATGGTCATTTTCTTTCCAATAATAACAGAGATAAAACCACAGTATTTATTGCTTATATCAAATGCAGGTTAAGATCCAGAGAGCCTTCAAAAGTGAATCCTTGTAATAAAGGATTTCTCAGTATCGGTCAGGTGAAATACCACGCTGGACATGTGTGAAAACAGCTGCGCAGTGTACCGGCTTTTAACAAACACGAACGTCTTTATTTGAGACAGTGATTTACAGTTGGGCTTTCAGAGGAACCTGCAGTGGCGAGTCCTGAGGTGCTGGGCCGTCTGCTGAGGCGAGCTGACCGCACCGCTTGGGTCTGGGGTCAGCGCGTGCCAAGAGAAGAGCCCCTGGATTAGCGCAGTGCGGCCAGCTCCCAGTGTGGAAGCGTGCGGGCAGCAAGGCTTACTTACAGGACATACTGCTGAAAGAACAGCGTCCAGCTAACCAGAGCGCCAACCAAAACGACTGACATAACCCCGATCTTAGTGAGAATATGTTGCCAATATAACCACCTTTTTCTTTTTCGTTCAGTCTCATTTAGCCTCTGTTTCATCTGCTGCACCTTCTGAGCCGTGGTCGCCTTTCTGTCCTCTCGAATACGTTTCCGCAGAACACTGTGGACAGAGAAGAGTGCATGAAGGGAAGCGAGCCGAGGAGAGAGCCAAGCCAGGCCACCCACGTGGTTCCCGCCCTCCCCACTGCAAGAGGGGGCGCTCCAGGCCGCATTCGATGCACGCAGAGGCACGCACTTCCAAAGGAAATGTGTTACGATACTACATCTACTGCGCGTACTAGGAGCGCTCCCATTTTACTGTACTACTTTCCTCTTTGAAAACACTTTAATGACAGGCATAGTAGTGCACATCTGTAATCACAGCACTCAGGAGGCTGAGGCAGGAGGACCACTGTGAGTTCAAGGCCAGCCTGAGCTACAGTGAAGTCCTGTCTCAAAAAATAAAAAATAAAAGTTTCGATCACTTAGCAAGCTGGGAGTTGGGAGTATAGGACTGAACTTCAACATGAGACACTGCTTTACGGTATTTGATCATGGAAATGCAGAGAAGAAAGTACTCAATTTCTCAGAAAGCTGAGATTCAACTGAGCAACAGTATTTCATTACATCTCTAATAAAGTACCATCAGCATTAAAGTGCACTGGGTCTGAGCAGTGAAGCTGCACTTACAGGGTGATGCTTACTTCCAGTCCTTGCTCCAGCTGTCCCTCCCTGTGCCCACCTTGTTCTCCCTCTCAGCCTGTGCTGCTGAACCTCCTTATTTCTGTGTTGGGACCCACCTTTGAAACCTGCAGCAACCTTGTCTGTCTCAGAGGGAAGAAAAAAAGAGACAACTGCCACGTGTGAGGGAATGGGTCCACACTCCCCACAGCAGCGCTGAGCGCGCCCACGGCTGCCAAGCGGCTGCGCTCATTCTCTGTACTATAAAGCTCACGCAGGAGCGGGGAGCACACAGGAACTGTTCAAAGGCTGGTGGGTGTCTCTAAAGCAAAAACTCTGCCCCTGACACACTCAGAGCCCTGGTATAGCCGTGTCCAGCTGGCCCCCAGAGCCTCGTGCGGGCACAGGCGGGGCACTGTCAGAAGTGGCTGGATCCAGAGTGTGTGATGCTGGCACCGATCCATGGTGCAATGCTAGGATCAAGGGCATGAGGATTAGCGGTGTGGGCGCTACTCGCCCGGAGCAGCCTGGGAAACATACAGAGGACAGAAGGAGCTGTGGTCGCCCTTGCTGCTTTGCTACCTTCCGCCCGCCATGAACAATTTCTCTCCTGTGAGGCCACCCTGCCTTGGAGCCGGGTGATTTTGGACTGAAACCTCCAAACCGTGAGCTAAATGAACCTTCCCTCCTCTAACTTTGGACGTCAGGTATTTTTGTCTCTGCAACAAGAGAAATATAACTAAACAGACCCCAAGTCAGTGATCATTTTGTTCTTTTTGGTTCTGGACCAGCCAAAGGCATTTAAAAACCCAACATCATCAGGAATATGGAACCCTTATTATTGAAAATGGCTATTTAAACACTGTTTCTTCCAGATTTAAAGTGTATTTAAGGGGCCAGGGAGATGGCTCAATAGAGTAAGAGTTTGCCTGGCA
Source organism: Octodon degus (assembly GCF_000260255.1). Lineage (NCBI taxonomy): Eukaryota > Metazoa > Chordata > Mammalia > Rodentia > Octodontidae > Octodon > Octodon degus. The sequence continues at coordinate 851,511 of NW_004524871.1, read as the reverse complement.
AGCACAAGCAAGGGTTTGAGTTCAATCCCTGGTTCTGCCAAAAAAAGAAGTGTACTTAAGGTAAAATAAGGAAAATAAGTGAGACCCTAAACACCCTGTAGACCCTTCCCTAAAATACAAAAAAAAAAGGAAAATAACCAAGTTTACATTTCATTTGCAGTCTAAAACTACAAATAAGGAATAACACTGCCTAGTTGTATTAAATTATTCAAATATAAAAACACACAGACCACCTGCAGAGATGTCCCTTTCACCTGATACCACAGGCTATACCTGCCCTGCCCACACACAGACACCTGCACGAAGCCACACGGCAGAGGAGTCCTGACTTCACTGACCCCACCAGATCCCTGTCTACCAAGAACAACTGCTGCAAGCTCACGCACAGCAGAAGTCTATGTCACAAAAGGCGAAGACAGTTGTTCAGGCACACAAAAAGGGGGAAGAGAACCCATCCACCCTGCTAAAGCAGTTACACCTTAGCATCCAGTACAGCTTCCCCATGTGTGCGAGAGATACTGAGAACCCTGGGTGTGTATTCTTTTAACTTGAAAATTTTCAATCATTTACTCTCATCAGAATTAAAAAGCCAAAACTATAAAAGGAGGTTTTATTCTGAGGAAATAAGATACTCTTCCTTCAATGATGGAATTCCGTGTACTGTCATAGCACCATAACACTTGGAATTGTAGTACCTCACTCTGTTAAATCCTCCACTGAAGCAGTATGTTTCCTCAGCTGTTTTCTAGTACTGGGAACTGAACCCAAGGCCTTTGCACTGAGCTATATCCCCAGATTTTGGAAATAGGATCTAAGTTACTCTGGCTGGCCTTGAATTTGTGATTATCCTGCCTCGGCCTCCCAAGTGGCTGGAATGGAAGGAGTGCACAACCGTACCGAGCAGTACTGGCTTTTAAATAGGAATGAAAGCTTTTTGAGCATAACTGTGACATCATCTGCTATGTGAATGAACTGCATATTAGCTCAGCAAACAGAGGTCCCGCACTGCTCACGCCCTTGACAGCCCGGTTCCACGAAGTGATGCAGGCAGCTCACCTCTCACTGCTCTCCTGCACGGGCTCCTGCATCTTGGAGGACAGCCCCATGCACCGATCCCCAGGCAGCTGCTCCTCCTCGGGACCTGCTCTGTTCCCATTGAATTTCTCAGTCATGACTCTGTTCGGCGAGTGATCCAAAGCAGGAGATAAGTCTTCCTTAGAAAGCTCTCTCCACCGTTTCTAGGTAGGGAATATAAGGCAGAAACAGAGGCAAACACTAAAATTTCAGTAAACAAAAATAATTTATACACTGAAAGTATCCAAGTGAAGAAAACCTCATGACAGTAATGGATTAATAAAAAGATGTCTTACCATTGCACAGCACTATTAAATACTATTTTATGCTCAAGTTTTTATAAGAAAAGCACTTAACAGTTGTGTACATCACTGTGTATCTAAATACATCTTAATAAAAATTAATAAATCCACCCATTTTCGACAAAGTACACTAGACTCTCATCAAAATATCAGTCACAGTAAGAAGATTTTAACAAAGGCTGGTTCGCTTGTCGCTTATTCCCAGCACACAATGCTGGAAGCCCACACAGGGCGTGGCGTGCCTATGCACATGCCCTGGCGCTATCTGGGTCCTTGCCGGCACCCAGTCTCAGCAGGAACCAACCAGTATCTCCAAGCAGGTCTCCAAGCCACTAAAGAGCAGCTCCCAACAACCAGCCTACCACTGGGCCACAGAGAAGTCAACAAAAACAAGAACTCAAACCAAAGGAGGGGAAATGTCCATTTTCTCCTCTCTGGTGACTGCAGATTGCTGTGGAATGGATGAGGTAGCCCAGGAAGTGCCTGGGGTCAGATTGGCAAATGTGGAGTTTCCTGTGCTTTCTAGCCACAGTTCCTGGGCCGAGGTTAGGAGGGAGTGCAGGGTCACCCTGGGTCTCTGGAAGTGCGAGTAACAGCAACTGTCCTGGTCTGAGAAGGAATGGCCCAGGAATATAGCCACAGTGTATTCCAGCCAGCAGTGGCAGCAAGGGCCACTGGCTTCTCTCACCAGGGACTCAGGCACTAGTTCCAAATGAATGGTGGGATGGCTGACCTCTGGGATCCTTGCACAGAAGCCAGGAGCCTTGAGTCTAATGAAAAAAGAATGCTGTGTACTGCTCAGATGGACACAATACATGGCGCCTGTTTCCAGGAATTGGCAGGACATGCACTCCCTAGAGTCACTTCGGCGCAAAAAGGGTCCCTTAACCCTGGTACATTTAGACTTTTCTAAATCCCTGGAAAATCCACTCAGACACCAGATAAACTTGCTTCTCACTTGTCCATTATCATCACGCAACAGAAGAACTAAAACAAAAAGGCATTTCACCACACTCCACCTTTCCCAGAAATTGCTGTTTTGCTCAGCTGTATAATTCATGTGTGTCTGTTGTCTTGAACAGTTGACTTACAAAAGACTCTGGATGTGACATCCTACAGTCTGCTGGAAGATAGGGAGCCACATACTCCAGGACACCTCACTGAAGGATGAAGTCTGAGGCCAGGATGGGGAGGAGGTAACCAATCTTGGGGACAGGCACCTCAGGAGGAGTGAGAAGCAGAGATGCTGCAGATCAATGCGGTGCTGGCCTAGGTCCAAACCAGTCCCAGAAGAACACGGTGCTGCCGGCTGAGACACTTTTTTCAGTGCTCCAGCTCCCGGCCCACCATGAAGACGACGCTTATCAGCTACCTGCTATGGCCTGCACCAGCCTTGGGCCCTGTGTGCCCTCCTATGGCTCTAGGAGGCAGGCCCTGCCATCACCCCTTCCTGCATGTGAGGGCAGCTGATTAAATTCTAGTAGCCTAGAATTTTAACCACAGCCTGGGAAATCACCCTGAATCCTCATAACAACCTGTGACTCAAAGAGGTCTCCAATCTCAGTCACTGGACAGTGCAAGTGTCATACTGTCTCCAGTCTTCACTGAGGCCCAGTTACAGCAATATGGCCTCACTCTTGCACAACTTTCAACAATTAATGAGGCAATGCCAAAACCCACGTCCTCCGGGACCGCTTCCAGAACACGCCACAAATTCAGGATCTGTCAGCAAGGGAAGCCCTTAGCAACAGGGCGGAGTGGAGTCAATGCTAGCGAATTAAGAAACAGAGCACCAGCAATGACACCTGCCTGTCTCTGTCTGTGCAGCAAGCCAACTCACAACGACCCTCACCGGGAAGCCTACATGAGCAAGCAGGCCCAGGTCATCTGCCACTGCCTCCCCTTACAGGTGGCAGAACCAAGCAGTGACACCACACTACAACTCACAAAAGCACCACAGGGATGTGACCGCAGCCACATCTACACATGTGTTCAAGTTTTGGCCCCATACTATGAGTAGTGACACCCCACCCCGGCCAGAGCTCGAAATACATCCATTTCTCTCAGCTCAAAAAACAACTCAAAGGGTCAGGTGCTAGTTAAACTGGAATTTAAAAGTAGTATAGCTCCGTGGTTTAAGTGTCTGCCTAGGCAAGCACAAGGACCCAGGTTCAATCCCCAGTACCACATGCCGTGCTGGCCCTGTGCCAAGTACTGAGACCAGGCATGGTGGCGCACACCTGCAATCCCACTACTGGGGAGGCTGAAACAGGAAGATCACTACGAGTTCAATCTGAGTAGTGAGACTCTGTACCAAATACATAGATTTTTTTAGAAAAAGTAATATACATCACTTTAAGTATATCTAATGGCTGGCTATCAACCTCTCTGAATCTTTTTTTTTTTTTTTTGAGACAGGGTCTTGATATGCAGTTCGGGCTGGCCTTGTGCTCACTTTTGTAGCCCCCAGGCTGGTCTCAAACTCTCAGCCATTCTCTGGTCTCAACCTCCTGAGTGCTGGGATTACAGGCATGCATCACTACAACCGGTTCCGTGCATCACTTTTTAACCCAAAGGTCACTGTCACCATCAACACGACCACTACACAAAAACACAGCAATGCAAGCAACAACTAAGGTAACACTTACCTAGGCAAGTCAAGGTCACTGGAGTTTTCTATAAATGAATACATGTGGGCTGTCAAGGCATGTGGTGCCCAGGACCAAACCACAGTCCCTCGGTGCTTGCCTAAACTGGCCTAAGCAGGTGTGTTAGACTGCTGAGCCATCTCGCTGGCCCATAATTTCAGACAGGGTAGACTTGGGAGCAAGGAAAGTTACCAAGGAGAAGGGGGCCACTCCACAGTATGGGTGTCATATGCAGAGTATCAACTACATGATGCAAAAAACTGTAAGAACTGCAAGGAAAAACAGAAACGAATGTTTGTAAGCTGAAGACTTTCTCTCCACCAGAAAGGGGAGATTAGCCCAACAGTGGTCAGTAAGGACAGGAGAAAGCCACCTAATTACTGCATAAAGGGTGCCTCTAAAGTACTTCACCCAATAAGACACCCTACATTCTGGCCATAAAACACACTCAACATATTTAAAAGTACAGAAATCATGCAATAGCTCCTCTCAGATCACACTGGAATTAAACTAGAAAAACAAAAGATAAATCCCCAAGTACACAGAAATTTAAACAATATACTTCTAAATAACTAAAAAATAAAGTTCAAGAGAAAATCAGAGAGATTTTAAGCTAAGACTATGAGGATCATAAATTCAATACCAGCCAGGGCTAATGAGTGAGACCTTGTCTCAAAGCAAAACAAAAAAGAAAAAAAAAATTTTTGAACTAAATGAAAACAAAAAACATGGCAAAAACTGGAATGCAGGGCTTAGTGCAAAGTTTACAGAAAAGATTCAAAACCAATAACCACAGCATCCATGTTAGGAAAAAAAACAAGTTAAATCCAAAGTAAGAAGAAAAGAAATACTAAGAATTTGAGCAGAGCGGCTTGGCAAGATAGCTTAGCATACGAAAGAGCCAGCTTAGGCAAGCTGAGGCAAGTGCAGGAACCACAGTTCAATCCCCAACACTATGTGCCTTGCTGGTCCCGCCCCAGGGCAGGCTGAGCCGCCACAGAGCCTGGGCACAGTGGCGCACACCTGTAATCTCAGTGCTGGGAAGACCAAAAGCAGAGGCTCGCCAAGAGTCTGAGTTGCGCAGTGAGACCCTGCAACAGCCAAATACATTTAAAAAAAAAAAAGTTGAGCAGAAATCAATGAATTGAAAAACAGGCTATCAACACAGAAATAATCAGGACAACAAAGAGCTACTTATTTGGAAAAAAAAATGAATAAAACCACTGTGTTGCTAACCAAGTAAGGAGAGGACACAGAGGACTAGTTCCAGAAATGGGGGAGGGGACAACACTATGGTCCCAAGGGCACTGGCCAGACAGCACAGAAATATTCGATGATTCCATGCTCACAATTTGGTAACACAGATGAAAAGCATCAATTCTTTGAAAGACATAATTTGTTAAAACTATTTTTGATTTTGCTAAAACTCTTTTGCCAGTATTTTGAAAAATTGCATCAATAATCAATAACATCCTTGGGGAAATCACCCACTGGGGGCCCCCTTCTGTCCCTCTCTTGGGCAGAAGCTTTCTTTCCCCTAATAAATATATTCTACTCATAACCTCAAAAAAAATCCTTAACTAGAAAGCACCAGGCCCAAATTGGTTCACTGGTGAATTCTGCCCAACATGTAAGAACTACACAGCCATTCCTTACCACTCCTTTCAGAGGCCAGAGACAAAATGACACACCCCAAGTCACTGCAAGGCCAGCATCACCCTCCTCCCGAAACCAGACATCACCAGAAACAACACCCAGAGACACTCGAACCAAGAAGTACCCCTCTGCACACTGTTCAGGCGACGAGAAAGCAGCCTTACTTTCTCTCAAAGAAACAAAGAAGAGGAGGCAGATGTGCGGAGGGAAAGTAGCAGCTCATACCTGGGCAAGCACGCTCACATGTCAGGTAAGGTAGTAAACTCAGCTATAATTATATTCATTATGTTTTTGGGTTTTCACGCTAACCAAGTAACTTTATTTTTATTTTTTAATTTTTTCCAAGTAACTTTAGATCTTCATTATACATACCAAAGTTTTAGGACTTAGGATTTCAACGAACTTCTTCTAATTTGTTCTACACTAAGGTTCAAGCACAGAACTGTCAAGTGAAATGTAACAAACCACAATTTTCCACTACCTACATCAGAAAGATGAATTTTAATGTTTTACTTAACTCAAGGTATTTAGTCTTCCAAAACTACTCTTTCACACTTTAAGCACACATTAAATCAAACTAGCCAACTCCTGGCCTCAGTTCAATAGCACACCAATGTCATCCAGCACAGTGGTAGGAGAAAGAGGAGCCACATCTTCAAGTGAGTGCACCACAGCATATATGTGCTCTTTCTAGGGGGAAAACAATTTATAAAAATAAACAGATCCACACACATGAATACAAATTCCTTTAGCGCATTTGCCATGACCAAACGTGTCCCTCCAGACATACCTGGCTGCCTGAGCCCCCCCATGCAGTGGTGTTGTGAAAGGTGGGGCCTTTGGAGGTCAGGCAGTATGAGGGAACCGCCTCCTAAGTGCCAGCCCTATCCTGTGAAAGGGGCCCAAGGGAGCCCCTGAGGACCAAAGGAAGTGGCTGCTGAGAAGAACAAGCCTTCCAGACACTAAATCTTTCCACCAGATCTTAGGCTTCACAGCCTCCAGACTACAACAGCTCATCTCTGGTGTTCCTGAATTACAGTACCCAGCTGAAGATCTTTTTGTTTTGTTTTTTGAGATATGCAGTTTAGGCGGACCTTGAACTTGCTATGGAGCCCAGGCCAGCTTTGAACTCGTGGCGATCCTTCTGCCTCAGCCTCCCAAGTGCTTGGATTATAGGTATGTGCCTCATGGCTGGTAGCCAAAGGTGTTTTTGAAAGAGCAGCAGATATGTGCTGCTCAAGTGGTGGGGTGGGAGAGCTACAGAACTTCTGCACTGGATATAACACATCTCCATGTTTTCTGAACTGTCTCATAGTACCCAACTGCTATAAATGCAACAGAAACAATTTCACATTGCCATTTGCAGCACTGCAGTCTTGCTGAGACCACTTCTGTAAAAATCATTGCTTTGGGACAGTTACAAGCTTGCCTGATTCTGAGTAATGGAAATACTCAGAAATACTTCTGATATCTTATCTGGAACTGCCTCAAATTCAGTCTGACAACTAAACGCCAGATCAAACTGCATGAAAAGGGTCTTCCTGGGGCTACAAACTGCACAATGCACACGTGTAACACGGATGACCAGCTCCAAGCCCCAGCTGTGTGTGCCAGAGGTCCTCAGCATACGTATGCATACACACTAATGTAATCACGGGCACGAGAAGCTAACAATGGAAGGAAGGCACAGCTCACTGGCAGCACATCCCCCAGAAGCACTCATCTGATTACAGCTAGGGAGGCAGCAGCAAGCAGCGACCTGCTACAAAGGGAGGCAAACGTGCGATTTAGCAATTTTATTTCTTTTTAAATTCCAGGTTTAACTTGGTTAAACCTTTCAAAGAGAAATTTTTCTAACCAAACACTTGAGATGAGGCTGTTCTCTGCCGAAGTGACCCCAGCCAGTTTCACATTCATCAGCTTGACTTTTGACACCCAACTGTGTCAGAGGTCTCAACTTTGCATATTATTTTACACTGAGAAACTAACATTTCTCCATTAAAATTTATTCTTCCATTTTTTTTTTTTTTTTAAATGTATTTAGTACAGGGTCTTCAAGGTCTTACTACGTAGTTCAGACTCGCAGTGATCCTCCTGTTCTCAGCCTCCTGAACATTGGAATTACAGGCTTGTGCCACCACACCTAGTCTCAATCACTGGTTCAGCACGCCCTGGGGGTGGGGCCGGCACACTGATCCACCTAAGCAGGCACTTCAGTCCGCTGAGCTATCTGGCCCACCTTAATGTTATTTAAAAGCCAGGAGAGGGGCTGGAGAGAAAGATGGCTCAGTAGAACATGTGCCTGCCTAGCACAAGGGCCTGAGTTCAATCCCCAGTTCCACAAAAAAAAGAAAAAAAAAAGCCAGGAGAAAATCCTTTACATAAAACTCTTGAAGTTTTATTTGAAATGTTAACATTAACGCTAAGCAGCACAACAAGGTTAGCTACTAATAAATGAATTGCTTAAGAGTATTTTTAATATGTCTTTGAAGTTTACACAACACTTACAGGACACTGACAGTCTAAATTACAGAAAAGGCCACTCGAGAGCTTTCTCTATTGGGAGTCGTAACAAACTAAAGGCCACCATCTCCCCAGATGAGAAGCATCTCGAAGAGCCAGTCTGCTCAGCACTGGGCAGGGTGCACGGAGCGGAAGCCATTCAGATTTTAGGGTAATGTCACAGGCTTTACACGTTCAGTATCCCTAATCCAAAACACATAAATCTGAAGTGCTCTAACATCCAAAACTTTTGAGGATCTTGTAGGTGATCAAGAAGCACTGGATTTTAGATTTTCAGGTGCCACATACCCAACCTGTATCTACATGTGTCGAATAGTATATACTGAGACCAGACAGAAAATGGGAGCTGTTGCTATTTTGTCTTAGTTAATAACACAATTTTTTAATAGTTCGTGAATTTATCTTCTATAAATATGTAATAAAAATATCTTCATAAGCACCCCTCACAAACATGTAATTTTATTAGTACTGTAACCATGTTTGTCATAAGCACTGAAGCTATTCATTGTTAATGAAGTTAAATATTGAACTAAAACATTCTGTATTCTCACATCAAGTTTTTAATGGGACAAAAAGTACTTATGCTTTCGGATTTCAGTAAATAAGTGCTCAAAGTCCCTTTTGTTAAATCATTTTTTGTTTTGTTTTTAGTGAAATCAGATCCCACAAGGATGTCTGGGGATAAAACTCAGGGCCTTGCTCATAGTAGGCAAGCGCTCAAGGTGGGACTCTTAAGTAACTCACAAGATTAAACATGAGGCTAGGGCCAGCCAGAACACTCAGCAGATTAAAGCTCCTGCTTAGGCAGACATAGAGACTGGGGTTTCATTGGCTTGCTGCGCTGGAACCACCCCCAAAGCATGGGCGTGGTGGTGCAAGCCTGTAATCCCAGTGCTTACGAGGCTGAAAACAGGAGGATTACTACGAGTCTCATCTGTGTAGTGAGACCCTGTACTAAATACATAAAACAAAACAAACAAAAAAAGCATGAGGCTGAATGAGCACACATAAGGACTTCTTGCAAGGCACAGGTAAGAGATTAGGGGGAGTACAGTTATTTGATACCAGCTATATTTAACTTTTTTTTTTTTTTTTTAAAGAAAAACTTACCTGTATATTTGAATCTCCCTTTATACATTTTGCTCCTTCTATTATGGCCATGTAAGAGAATCTGAGCTGATCTGGAGTTTGAATCAGTCCCATTCGATATTTTCGCATATTCAATAATACTTGTTTAATGTTAATGTCCTCTCCTTTTTCCATCTGCAAGAAAGACAAAAAGAAGTCAAGCCTTTCACTGTTAAGGTCCAGGAACACAAGCAACCCAAGAAGAGTGCTCAGGCTTTGCCAAGGCATGCTCCTCTGCAGGAATGAGTGTGGTTCAACACATGTCCGAGCCTGCCACCCTTCTCGCACCTTGACTGTCCACACAGCAGACAGGTAACTTTTGATTATCCATCCATCTGATTCATTACTGGTCCATACCAACTGTAGTTATCACATTCATCTTGGCCAAAAAATGGACAAAAGAAGTATTTGTGACAAGTTTTGGCTACCATAGGCTATGCCCACAAAGAATGTTTTTTAGAAAAGGTTTTGGCAGGAGTCACCCTTATCCATTGCCTTGCTGTATGGACTGTAGGCACATTGTGTGAATGTACAGAGTGGCCATCTAAGGATGATGGAAAAGGAAACCAAAACAGTTCCCCGATCCAAAAGAACATGACTGAGACACTGCACTGGCTTCCAACTTCTAATTTGGTTTTAGAAACCACCTCCCAATTGAAAAGGAAAAGAATGATGGCAGTGAACAGGCTTAAACACACAATTCAGTCTTAATATGTCATTAACAAAATAATAAGACAAAGTTCACTTTATTGTAATCCATTTTTGGCTGAATCAGTGCACATAGGCAGAGTGGCCAAGTAATCCAGTAGACATGTTAAGACTCAACAGTTCCTAACCCCTAGCTTTCATGCACTGCAACCTGACACGCTTTTTTTTTTTTAATTTTTTTTTTAACATTTATTGTGTGTGTGTGTGTGTGTGTGTGTGTGTGTGGCCAGCTCAGCCCACCAGGGGGCGGGGCTGGCTGGCATGTGGTGCCGGGGGACCGAACCGCGGTCCCTGTGCTTTGCCAAGCTTTGTTCCAAGTAGGTGCTCTAGACCACCGAGCCATCTCTCCAGCCCCCTGACACGCTCTTGATCGAGATGTGTGTGTGTTCACTGGGAGCAAAGAGCACTCAGGAGCTCATCAGAAAATCTTCCTTGTGCTAGACTACACCAGAAGGTTGAGACTAGCACAAGAAGAAGGACAGCTGAAAGACCAACGGTTGGAAGACAGACACAAAGCCTTGAAGTCAACACTAATGACAGCAGCCCAGTCAACTGCCATTTCACTGACAAAAAAGAAACTGAACTACAGAGAATACTAATGAGTAGATACTTCAGAAGTCAGGGCAGAAAAGTATTTACTTGTTGGTTCAATTCTATGCTGCAGAAAGGAGAAAGAAGACAGAAATAGGCAGAATATCAGGGAAACCAGAAGACCCCCTATGTCTACAATGAGAAAAAAGGGGGCTAAGAATATAGTTCTGGTAGCACATACAAAAATATCAGAATAATACCTTACTAACATTCATGGCTATTTAGAAATACAACTAACCCATGAATTCTCACAGTAATCCTATGAGGTAAGTACTATCATTATCCTTACTTTTTAACTGAAGAAAAAGAAATGAGGTATCTGAGCAGGAAGAAATTCAACATGATACCATGAATTAATATCTAAAAGCGGAAGACAATTATTTCTGTCTTCTTGGGAATAACCTCAGATATATCCCATCAGTCAGTCATAAGATGGAGTTGAAAGGTAGAAATCTAAAGTTTTAGTTTCATTTAAACAAGTACTTTTTCATTAGTTTCTCTAGTTTTTCCAAAAGAAAGTATGTTTAACCTTTAAAAACCGAGTTCTGGCATGACATGAGGGCTTCCTTCTGATAGTCAAAACAAACACAGCAAGACCAGAAGGACCACGCCCATGGAGCACTCACCAGAACAAGACAGGTGTCCACCAGAGAGAAGGTGCCAGAGCGCCCAATGCCTGCGCTGCAGTGGACGACTGCAGGCCCATGGTCAGGGTCCAGGGAGCCAGATTCTCTCACTTTAAACAAGAAATTGAGAAACGAAGCTGGTGACTCAGGGACTCCAAAATCTGGCCAGGTAGTATAATGAAAGTGAGATATTGTTCTGGTTTCATCACTCTAAAAAGTGAAAATCAAGGGAGAAGTTAGTTCTTACTTTTTCCTTGAACAGCTCATGTGCATTTCCTACTGGTTTTAATCCTATGAGCAGTTTTCTCCATTTTAGTTTTGCTAATCGCACTTATAGATTAGGGAACATATTCTTTACAGGAATCTGGAATATTTGATAGTAATATTTAGTGCATATAATACATTATTTTGAGGCCTGTTTAAAACTCTCTGCTTAGAGACAGGAAAAAGAATATTGTGGGACTGTCCTGCTTCAAGGTTGTGTATGGTGAGATTTTTGGACTTATGTGCAAACATGAGAAGCATAGAATTCTTTATCCTATTTTTTAAAATATAATCTAATTTTTAAATGTTTTTTTATCATATTCTGTAGGGACTTAAAGTTCAACATATCAATACTTGATGAAAAATACCTGTTCCTTATTATGCCTAAGATGTTTGAAATGCAGTGAGATAGTGAGGTTAAGATTGATAGCTCAAATTGTTTGATAATAACAATAAGCTTTTCTTCTGGATGGTTAACAATCTAAGTTTGCAGACCAAAATTAGAGAAAAAGGAGGGATACAAGGAAAGCCAACATTTTGGCCCTAGCCTTCTAAGGTCAATTAAGACTCAGGACATATGAGAACTTGTACTGTAACGTCATGTACCTCGGTAGTGTCCCAAATTTTCTGATCAAGAAGATTATGGGGCCAAAGAGGAAAGTGATCGATGACATAGAGTGGGCCTAAGGAGAGTCACATGGGGAGAAGATACTCTCTCAGGCTTTCACAGAGAGCACATTGGCTAAGCATTGGCCGTGACTCATCCACATGGCTGCACTGATAAAGGTTCTACAATCTGAGGTACAGGATCTCAGGACAAATCCTGAGGGCATTTGACTGACCTTCTCAGACCAAAAAGCTACAACTCTTGTTGCATAGGTCCTGCTTTACCTTGGTCTTAACCATCCAGCAGAAAAGTATGAAGACGAAATTATAAGAAATAAAGCCATGCTGTTAAGTTGAGCTGTGGGGGACTCAGGTCAATAATTTCTGACATTGCCAGTTAAACAGAAGACCCAATGCTATTATGGGCTACTGGACTCTTTTAGAATATTTTGCTGAGCTTACACACCTATAATATTCAGTAACGGAACTTAGAAAAAATGGGGTATACCGATGAATGTCCATTTTGTATCTGTGTATTCAAAGTGGTTGGGATAGATATATAGTTACATTCTGTTAATGAATAGAATGATTTGTTCTAATGGTGTTTGTAAATAGGATCACAAGTCCGCATCTTGTACAGCAATTAACTACTAAGAAGAATATATGCAGTGTATTATTTGTTGAAAAATAAATAAATAAAATAAAACTCTCTGCTTAATAATCCAATTAAACCTCATTTCCAGATGAGAAAACGGAGGCAGTCAAGGCTGCAGAATGAGAAGACACAGCCAGGACGTGGAGCAGCAGCAGTCTGGGGCTCCACCTCAGGCTCTACTCCTGTCTCAACCACACCCCTGCCAGTATGCTCTCTAGGGCACGTGCCATGGTGAGTGCATTCTTTTACCTGTTCATGATTTCACATTCTTTAATATTATTTCTAAATTTTTAAAATTTATTTATTTATTTATTTATTTGGTACAGGATCTCGTAGCTCAGACTCATAGTGATCCTTCAGTCTCAGCCTCCCCAGTGCTGGGATTACCGGTGTGCGCCATCACACCCACTTTCAGTGATTGGCTCAGGATGCAGTACTGGGGATCAAACCTGGTCCTTGCACTTGCCAGGCAGGTGCTTAGACCACCGAGCTAGCTGCCTAGCCCCTAATATTGTTTTGTAAGAATTACAAGTTATATCCCAGCTCTTGGGAAGCTGTAAGCAGGTAGATCACTACGAGTCCAATCTAGTAGTGAGACCCTGAACACCCTTTTGATGCTTCTGTAAAATACAAAAACAAAACAAAAAACAAGTTATGCTGAGCATGATGGCACACATTTGTACCCCAGCACTTGGGAGACTGGGGCAGAACTGCTAAGAGTTGAGGCCAGCTTGGGCTACATGGTGAGTTCAAGGCCAGCCCAAATTACATAGCGAAGACTGTCTCAAATACAAAACAAACAAAAAAACCACTATAACTTTTAGTTTTTAAATATAATCTTTTTACATGTACTTTTGCATACTGCTACACAGGCACAGAGGAACAACTCAGGAATTTAAAGGAATAATGTGTACATTTTCATTTGCAATTACTCTTCTAATTGCTTCCTTTCCCCAGAGTTAGTAGTTTCTGATTCCAAAGTTGCAGGCCCCTCTGGTGACAGGCTGAAAGGATTTACCAGCACGGGGCCTACCTCTTCATCCTTTCAGGACACTGTGGAGGATCTGTCTACTAACTCATGGAGATGCTGCTCAGCTGTCTGCCAACTGTCTTTTGCCCTGAGGAGCGGATCTCTAGCTCACACCCCACTTTTGTAAATGAAGCATGATATTCTATATGCCTTTGCAACTTTTTTAGTTTTATTGTACAACACTTCTGGAGGGAGAAGGCACAGAATATTCTAAAGCCTTGTTATGTTGATATGTCTATAGATTAATACTTGCTCTCAATAAAAAAATTCATAATTAAAACTTAGTTTTCATTTTTTAAAATAACTTCTAGACTGAAACATAAGAGACTACAAAATACAGTGCAGAAATTTTATTTATTTATTTATTTTTTTTGGCAGAACCGGGGATTCAACTCAGGCCCTTGTGCTTGCCAGGGAAGCGCTTATTCCACAGAGCCATCTCCCCAGCCCAGTGTAGAAATTTTAAAAAACACCTATACTCTTCCAGTGACCTTATTTTTAATATATAGCTTTAGTAATTCCAAATACACTGTAACCCATAGATTCTCAATATATTCTTTATATTCTCAATACAAAAGCTCTTAAAGATACAGTACTTCACAACTAATTAAAACACTATGATTTCTATTCTTTTTTTTTTCCAGTACCAGGAATTGAACTTAGGACCTTGTTCTTGCCAGATAGGCACTGTGCCATTGAGGTATATACCTGGCCCTAGATTTCAAAACACTTTATTTCTTTTGGTGTTGGAGACTGAGCCCAGGGCTTTGTGCATGCTCAGCACACGCTCTACCACTGAGCTATATATCCCTAGCATCCCAAATGCCTCCTTTTCAATTTTTTAAAAAACTGCCTACCTACAATAATTTTCAGAGTGCTCATGTATTAGCTGCCCAGACTGGTCTTAAATTTGCTACTCATCTGCCTCAACCTCCCAAGTATCTTGGGTTATGGCAACTGCCATGCCACAAAGCATTCCTTTTAAATTTTTTTTTGGGGGGGGGTACCTGGAATTGAACTCAGGACCTTGGGCTTGCCAGGTAGGTGCTTGAGCCACTGAGCTATATTCCAGGCCATCCTTTTAAATTTCAAATTAAGTATGTTAAGTAAAAGAAGCCAGATCCCAAGGGATACACACTAATGATTCCATTAATAAGACATTGTGTAAGAGGCAAAATTATAGGAGCAGGAAACAAACTAGTCATTGTCAGGGACTGGAGGCACATGATAGGATTTACTGTACATTTTTTTGTAAGCAGTATAAAAAAAATGGGGGAGTTGTATACAGAAATTATCTTAGCTGGTTATGGTAGTAAAGATCTATAATCCTAGCACCCTGGGAGGCTGAGGCAGGAGGGTATGAACCCCTCCTGGGTAACTCAACAAGATCCCCTTGTCTTAAAATAAGAACTGCAAAAAGGGCTAGGGATGCAGGTTAATGAGAAGGCCTTGGGTTCAATTCCCAGAATCACACACACACACACACACACACACACACACACACACATTTATTATGGATGTGGTCATACAACTGGATGCACTGTTCAAAGTGGCACACCTCCCAAAAGGGTCAATCTACTGTGGGTAAACAGTGAATAAAAAAAGGAAGTTCAGCACATTCCAAATGAAGAGTACAATTAGCCTCTTTTTAAGCTAACTGTGGAAAAATAAAATAAAATAAGCTAACTGTGGAGAGTTAGCAGTAGGACCCACAAGGGAATGGGAAGGGGCTGATCCCAATCCCTGTCTTATCCTGTTAAATGGGGTGCATGATTCTAGTGGGTCTCCAGCCCCATCCCCCCCCATTAGCAACATGCAGTGCTGGCCCACAGAGGACTGCAGGGGGCTCCCAGACCCTGCCAGCTGTGGCGCATGTCTACCAGGCATGGCCCAGCCTCACTCCATTACTGCACCACTTCCTAGTTCTTCGATGAATGGCTGTCCCACAACCCGCAGCAGCTGCATGTGTGTTCTTCGCTTCCGTAATTGTGGCTCAGCACTAGCGATCTCTTGATGTTTTTCAAATTCAGGTCACACTGTCCAGGCTACTTGAAGCCAGTTCCCAGAAGCACTCATGACTATTTGTGTAATGCCGCCTTCCCTGCTAAAAGACTATTAAAAATCAGCATTTGTCTTGCCCTACAGAACCAGACTGAAGGACTTTTCTGAGAGTTTGTGATGAATTATTTTTACTAAAACAAGATTCAAAAACACACAGCCCACAGAGCCCTATAACTCAAGAGCTACACACTCCTAGGACTCAGAGTTACACGAAGGGGGAAATGCAAGCACTCACTGCTCAGGCACAGAGACACTGACTCGCACAGCTCAACCCTCTTCCCTGCTGGACAGAAAATGGGAGGCAAACTGGGGATCAAGATAAAACAAGATGCACTTCATTCTGAACAAACTCTATGCAGACCGCACATCCTGTGAGCAGCTGCTGGCCTCACCGACAGGAAGGTCCTGCCTTCGCTCCACGGCCCAGGCCTGCCGCTCTCCTCGTAGTGGTCTTCCCGCCAGCCCTCCCAGCCCCCACCTGTGTCTGCACACACCTGGCTTCCTCCACAGCCACAATTACCCCGCAGGCCCCATCTGCAGCCCATCCACACACACCTGCCACATTTCCCTCAGTAAACTGCAAGGTGTACACTGCATACTAACCAAAAAAAGTAAATTTCCATTTCCATTGTCGAAGTAAAATTTTATTTTCTTTTATTTTTTTGCGGAACCAGGGATTGAACTCGGGCCCTTGCTGCCAGGCAAGCACTTATTCTACCGAGCTATCTATCTCCCTGGCTCCCTGAAGTAAAATTTTATTTATTTATTTATTTATTTTAACATTTATTTATTTATTTATTTATTTATTTATTGTGTGTGTGTGTGTGTGTGTGTGGCCAGCTCAGCCCACCAGGGGGCGGGGCTGGCTGGCATGTGGTGCTGGGGGATTGAACCGCGGTCCCTGTGCTTTGCCAAGCTTGTTCCAAGTAGGTGCTTTAGACCACTGAGCCATCTCGCCAGCCCCTGAAGTAAAATTTTAAATGGGATCTGTGAATGTGGTTGTCAAATTTGTTGTACATAAAGACTACCAAGCTGGGTAAAGGTAACAGGGGCTGAGAGGTTTGTGGCAATGAAAGTCCACACCTCTCCAAAGCCATCCAAATTGAAGGTAACACTATAAACACAAGACTGTAAGTTTGCTATCTATAATGCTACAGAGCTCCAGGCCCACCTGTTTTCACACTTCAGGTATATACTGACTGTGCTGAGATTATGCTTCCCCAAGACTTACTAAGCCTGCGTTACGGAACCTATAACTGCAGCTAGAGACAGTATTTCCTTCAGAAGTCTGCGTGAATAAATGAAGCAGTGAACATGAAGTGCCCGATACACCCCTGCATATGGGGAACCTAACAAGTACCAGCTGTTTCTAAGACAGTCACACATGCTAAGGGCCTTTGTTGTATCCATTACAAATTCCAATCAACTATAAAGTCTGCCATATTTGTAACCTCTTCACCAACTTCTTTGTATCTGGGGATCGATGCTAATGGATCTTAGCCCTTAGCCCAGCACCACGCTGCACCGTCACTGTTACTGTCTCGCTCAGTCTCACATGCACTTTCATCTGGATCATCTTAACATGCGTGATAAACTCTGGCTGCGGGTGGCTCATGCTCAAAGTCACGAGAAACGCATCAGACCAGGAGGGGGAGGACAAGCAAGGCACAGACTTGCAGTGCAAGCAGAGGGGACAGCATCCTGTAAAGGCCTGGGCCCTGAGAAGTGACCTGTCTGTGACATCACAGAAGCACAAGCAGTGCCTCAGGAGGAGACAGACAGGGAGGCCGAGAGTAGATTCAGGGATCTTCTGTGACTGAAGGGGGCTGGAGCAGAAGACCACAATGAGTGAGTACAGTTTGTGCAGACGGCAGCTGCCCAGGCTGGCTCACAGATACAAGTCTGACTACAGAAGTAGACAGGCTCTCCACGAGCAGCGCAGGAGGCCTGAGAAGTCTGCAGCCAGGCAGGCTCTTGGGCCTGCCTCTGCTCACTGGGGTCAGGCCATTACCATCTTCCTGTGCACCCTAGGTCTCCAGCACAGCCACACAGTGCCTGGCTAGGCCCTGGAGCAACACACAGAGGCAGACTACTGTCCTTCTTAACAGATGACAGTACGGTACAGTGAGGTGATGTGACTGGCTGAGAGCCTATACCCTTGCTTGGGCCATTCTGACTTCTGCAATGAAAGGCCACTTTATTCACCTAATGTCCCCAGGTCCCTAACAAACTATAACGCACAACTAAGCCTCTAACCAAGGGGAAGCAATGATTCTGTTACCCATATAGTTCACAGTGACAGCAGTTGACCAGCTCATGTGACAACCTCGACTTCCAAAAGATACTTGGGAAGCAATCTTCCTTTGGAAGAACTAGCTTCCATATTTGTAGGTTTTGTTGTTGCTGTTTCTTTTGGACATACAAACTGAATCCAGGGCCTTCACAACCTACATTCTCCAGCCCTTTTTAATTTTGAAACAAGGTCTATGTTGTAAAGTTGCCCAAGCTTAAATCTGTGATTTTTCTGTCTCACCCTCCAAGAGTGCTAGGATTACAGGTGTGTGCCATCATACCCAGCTAAGAATAGCATGTTTGTAAAAAGACACCCTTATGCCAGAAATTAGGAGACCTCCATCTGAGTTTAGTCTGTCACTTACTAGATAATCTAGAGGAGAAAAAAACCCTATATCCTAACGCATTTTAGGCTTTTTAAAAAATGAAATATGAAGATAGAATACCTATCCACATTACTGTAGGTCAAATTATATACACACACTGACATATTTAAAAGTATTTTATAATCCACAAAATATAAAAATCTAAAAAAAAAAAAAATCTATAGATAACTCAGTGGACTAAGCTCCTGCTTTGGCAAGTGCAGGGACTAGGATTTGGTCCCTGGTCCCGCATGCTATACTGGCCCTGCCCCTGGGGTACACTGAGCTGGCGACCAAATCCAGGCCTGGTGGTACATGCCTACAATCCCAGCGCTGGGAAGGCTAAAAACAGGAAGACTATGAGTCCAAGCTGTGTAGTGAGACCCTGTCTTAAATACATAAATGAAAATAAATATAAAATCTACTTTATTATTATAGGTGTAATTAAAACCCAAGTAGGGCGGTTTCAGAAATGAGAAGCACATCTATCCCCTTCACCTTAATCAAACATAATCTTTTATGCGTATATAAGGTATCTAGGATAAATACCAAGAGAAGCAGGCTCCAAGAGCCGTAAGAAACTTCTCCACTTCTTGGAACAAGCGCAGTACTGGTGAGCTGGAGAAAATCACTCCACACACTCACTCATGGTGCATCAGCACACAGCAACACTGGCTCCCACCTCCAGGGACCCAGCAGGCACGACGTCACGTAACTGCTCAGACTGTTACTTTGTCTTCCGTAAAAGCTGAGCTGCCGGTGACTACATGTTAATCACTGCAATTACCTCAAACAGTATTTCCCTGTTATTTCCCTGACTTAAGATATGCTCTTAAAAGTCACTTTGGACAAACGTTTACCTACTTCCCAGTTAGAACACTAGCATCTGAGAACTGAACCTTTCGTATTATCTAGCTTACTCTAATTACAGCACAAAGAGAGAAAAGAAAGAAAATGGACAAAGGAAAGGTGGTGTGACTCCAGCTTGGCGGCAGCAGACTCACAACTACAGCACGTGTACATGTCTCCACCAAGAACACTTCATTTATTTCTGTAAAACAATCCAAGTGAGTACTCTTGACATCATATGCTTCATGCTTTTCACCATTTTTCAAGCTCCACAGGGAAACGTTCTGCAGGAAGCAGTCATTCTTTGACTGCTATGCTAACCCTGATTATAACAAGCACAGGAGCTGGTTTGCTGGGCTTCTGAAGCAGGTGCTGGGCATGTGTATCTCTAGTCTACACAAGGTCCTGGAGGGAGGCACAGCACATCCCTTTTACAAATCAAAATGGCCCAGGAAGGCGAGGGCGAGTCTGGAGGACACCCTTCAGCAGCACAGTGGGGAAGTGAACAAAGGTTTGCCCTGTTCTGAAACCCCTGCTTTTTTCCCTTTAGCAGGGCTGAGGATCAAACCAAAGGTGTGCTACCACTCTATCTTCAGACTTGTCATGCTCCTGCTTCAGCCTCCCGAGTAGCTGGGATTACAGGCCTGACTCCCACCCCTGGCACGAACCCTTTCTTAGCCATCACCCTCCTTTAAGTACTGGGATTCAACCCAGTGTCTCCAGCCTGCTAGGAAAGTGCCCTACCACCAGCTTACAGCCCCAGGCCAAAACACAATGCTTAAATCTCAATTACCAACCTGAGCTTTGATTTCTAGGTTGTCTTAAGCAACCTTAATCAGGTCAAATAAAAACAAAATCTAGGGAGCTGAGGATTTAGCCCAGTGGTGCATGCCTGCCTAGCAAGTGTGAAGTCCTGAGTTAGATTCCCAGTACCTTTCCCCAAATAAAACAAAATCTAAAAACAAATAATTATGTCTAGGTACCATCACAGATATTCAAATGTGTATGTTGTATCAAGGTCCAAATCTGAAAAGTAAGTCCATAAAATATCACATAAACCCCAAGCTCCTAGTCAAGGAAAGTCTTACATTGATATTTTCTAATTGTAGTAGATGTACTGTATAATATGACTTCACATCTTCTGACAAGAGCTTTACTCTGAATCCTGTTTCTTTAAACACCATCTCCTTGTCATCTGTTGGCCAATACTGTGCACATTTAACCTATATTTAAAAAGATGAGACATTAAGAAACCATAAATGTTGAAAAAAGAAAACAAACCTCATACTTACATACTATACCGTTTCAAGTAATCATACCTAAGAATAGTTACCACCATATTTGACTTGTTTAAACTATTTTATAAAGTGGCTTTATAAAATACAATGTCCTTTTAGTTTTTTTGTTAAACTAAAAAAGCCATAAACAGATACCATGCTTACAAAATAAAAATAAATTATAATTTTTAAAGCTTGATATCTTACAATTTTTTTTTAATTCTTTTATTTTTGAGACAGGGTCTTACTTTGTAGTCCAAGTTGGCCTCAAATTCATGGCAATCCTCATGCCTCAGCCTCTGGAGTGCTGGGATTACAAGCATGCACTACCATGCCCTGCAGTGGCTAAGATAAGATCTTGTAGGAGTTTGCTACTTTCAGAATCATAATCTTAAAACAGTTCTAAAAAGCTTTTATTTGTAATTCTTTTCCAGTTAACTGTGAAGTTGTTATTAAGTATTTTACAAATATCACATATTTACTTAATTCAAATTAGTAAATTACTAAAACTAGGGGAAATAAGCAGAAATTCAAAGCCTTTTACCTAGAGTATGTATCCAGGTAAAATACTCTAAAGGGAAATCTTGTTCGACATTTGACTCTAAAGTCATTTGTGATTCAGAAGGAAATGATGTAATACGTTTAAGTTGAAAAAGTAATATACCGTTCACTGTTCAAACAAAAGCAAATGTGAACAAAGGCCTTTACACCCTGCCCCTGCTCGCAGGTACTAACACACCAGGGAAATTGTCACTGACAAGAAATCAGAGGTGGCACTGCTTAGGAGTCCTTCCTCAGCAGCCCCTAGAAAATAAGCTGCTCAACAACTGGAAAGATAAGAACAGAGGCTACGATAAATATCATATACATGTAGCTGGCCCTCTCTCTTCATGTGTTCTTCATCTGCACATTTAACCACCCTTGATTAAAACACACACACACACACACACACACACACACACACTTATATCCATCCATCCCCCCCAGAAAGCTGTAAATTCAGCACTCTGGTAGGCTGAAGCAGGAGGATTACAAGTTTGAGCCCAGCCTGGTCATCTTAGTGAAACCTGTCTCAAAATAAAACCTTTTTTTAAAAAAAAAAAAAACAATAAGGTTGTGCATGTAGCTTAGGGCAAAAGTTCTGGGTTCAATTCTCTACCTAAAAAATAAAGAAAAAAAAGAAAAAATACGCCTTGTGTTGTCATTCTTCCCTAAAGACTACAATATGGCAGCTGCTGTCATGGTGTTTATACTGTAGTAGGTACTTCAGAGAGCCTGGAGAAGAGTAAGGGAGAATACCCATAATATACTCAACACCGTAGCATGCTTCATAGAGGCGCTTGAACAGCCACAGATTTTCATTTTGGCAGAGGGTCCTACCATCCTCTCCCACAGAAATGATGAGTAACTGAATAGAATGCTGACAAAGACGTGTAGGAGACTACAGTGTAAGGACAACCAAGAAAAAGCCAGGAAGAGAGTGGAAAAATTGTGAAAAACATTACTTTCACAACTTATTTTGGTAGCAGAACAGACATTGCTGGGGCTGTTTTCTATGTGGTATAGGATGAAGGAAATGAATCATTATAAAACATTCAGTGTCTCAGATGTCTCTGAAAACCAGGATTCAGGATATGGAAAAAAGAAAGCACACAGAAGGCAGAAAAACCCCGCCTTTTTTTTCCCCTAGTGCTGGGGACTGAGCTGAGGGCCTTGGACATGCTGGCAATTTTCTACCACTAAGCTACAGCTCAGCCCCAGGTCTCTAACAGAAATAGCTAGAATCCCCCCCCCAAGTAACTAAGCTGGAATCTTAAGCATCCAGACCCACCCATAAAGATGATTTCTAGATTCTCGTGGTACCATTACCCTATCAACAGTAACCATACTCCACTCTGTGAGGGAGGAAATGTACTAAGTCTAATGTGCAAGGCTGCTGAAAATGACAATGTCTGGATGAGTTTAGAGACTGAAAACCACTATATATGACAGTGCTGACCCTGAAATTTTTTTTTCTTTTCTTTTTTTTTTTTTTTGGCGGAACCGGGGATTGAACTCAGATCCTTGCGTTTGCCAGTCAAACGCTTATCCTACTGAGCCATCTCCCTGGCCCCCCGAAATTTCTTGAAAGGCAATGCCACTACAGATCAGAAACAGAAAGTTTGCATCATCACTGAAAATCAGCAACCACAAATTTTAAAAAAGAGTAAGAATCAGGAATCTGAAAAAGTAGAAGAGCACTGTAAAAAAATTATTTTGATGGTACTGGGGATTGAACCCAGGGAATTTTCATTGAACTACCTCCCTGGCCCTTTTTTATTTTGAGCCAGGGGTCCTGTTAAATCACTAAGATGCCTAGGTTTGGCTTGGACTTGGAATCCTGCCTCAGCCTCTCGGAGAGCTGGGATCACAGGCCACTTTGTGCTACCACATCCAATAATACAACATCTTAAAGCTGGGAGTGAACTTAATGACAATACAATTTATTTGACAGAAATACAACCTAAAGCTACAGAAATAAAATATCTTAAAGTTATACTACTAGTAGGCCTGTACTTAACGATCATAATTTGAAATTTCCCTGCTAATACTTCCTATCTCATGTCCTGACTCAACTATAAAAATAAAAAGTATTTTAATCTCATTGATAATTTCCCAAACTGTAGCAGTAATATAAAGATTCTAATGAAGCCCAGGGAAACACCCCATAAATCCCCCTGCAACACACACACACACACACACACACACACACACCCCACATATATACAAAAACCTTTGTGGTAAAGAGCACTTGTAAAACACTAAGTTGTAAATATTAAATATTACTCACCGATTCTTTCTCCACAACTCGGTTTAGCATGACAACTGCTTTGGACTTCTGCTGCCAAACCATGAGCCAGAAATGGCAACAGGTATTAGGAAGAGGACCCTGTAAGGCAAAGGGAGTACAGGTCAGGAAAGGCTGGACAGCACAGGGACTGAGGCAAGCACCCTCCAGATGCTTTAGGCCTGCACTAACATAGTGGATGAAGTCAGAATAAGGAAACCAAGCCTACATCCACTTGAATTCAAACACTGGTGCCAGTCCTCAATGTTAGCACCAGTCTGCGCTTGGTAAGATTTTGGATCCAAATAATCAAAACCTTTCATTTACTTAAAAAGGGGATGGCTTAGGCTATCAGTGGTTTTCAGAGTTGGGAACTGAAGAAGGTCGAATCAGACTACAAGTCAAAATAGAGGCAAGTTTTGCCTGAGAAGCCAGCATGGGACACCACTCCTGACCCTGCCAGCACCCTAGCCTGCACTACACTGCTAGAGCTAGCTCTGGTATTCATGCACAACCTACAAACAAACCTGAGTCGAAAGCACAAGTAGAGGTATCTTACTAGTAATGTTCTAGCTGCAAAGTTACAGGCAAAGACAAGTTTCTACCCACCCCCCGCACGTGCATGCCCACACAGCCTCTGCAGCACAAAGACGTCTTGTCTCATGCCTATATTCACAGGCAAAGAGGAAGCCTGTGTTCCACTGGCCAGGCAACAAGCCCAACTCAACTCCAAAATATTTCCAGAAGAAGACTAAATCACGAAAGTACCCAAAGCACTCTGCAGCTATTCTCCTACCAACACACAGCATGCTCAGCTTCAACGGAACAGTGTATGGTTGGGTTAAAGAGGCAGTAATCCACACTACCACATCTCTCACCATGCACTGAATTAAAACAGAAACGTTCAATCTGGTCATATGCAGAACTTTTTTTTTTTTTTTTTTAATTTTATGTACTTGATACAGGGTCTCACTACACAGCTCGGACTCATAGTGATCCTCCCGTTTCAGTCACCCCAGCACTGGGATTACAGACACACATCGCCATGCTGGTCTTGGTGGCTGACTCAGCATGCCTGGGGCAGGAACAGCATGGCATGTGTTACTGGGGAACAAACCCAGGTCCTTCCACTTGCCTAGGCAGAGGCTTAGGCTGAGCTATCTCTGCAGCCCAGAACAGGCAGAACTCCTGAAGACACTGATGTAGGCCAAGATTATGAATAAAATTCCAATGGAACAGGAACTATCATGAAGAATCAATTGGATCTCATTAAAAAGCTTTTTGCACAGCAAGACCAGCTACAGAGTGAAGAGACAACCCACAGAATGGGAAAGTTTTTGCCACCTGTTCCTCAAAGAACTACTATCTGATATTCAGACACCCCAATTTAAAGACCCAATCCAAAAATCGTCATCAGAAATGAACAGACATTTCTCAGATGAAGTTGTAATGAAAAAAAAAAAAAAAAAAAAAAAAGTTCAGTATCACTGGTCATTTGAGAGATACAAATTCAAACAACCCTGAGATTCCATCTCCAGAAAGAACAGCTATTATTTAAGAAAAAAAAAAAATTCAAACAATAACAAATACTTAGGCTGTGAGGAAAAAGGAACCATTTTCCAATGTTAGTGGGAGTGTAGATTGGAACAACCACTGTGGAAATCAGTGTGGAGACTTCAAAAAACTAAAACTAGAGGTTCCAGTTGACCCAGCTATTCCTTTTCTGGTTATCTTCCCAAAAGGTTTAAAAGCGTCATACTACAGCAATACGTGTGCACCCATGTTTGTAATAGCCATACATGCAATACACAGTTTGCAGTATCCAAACCTTGGAAACAGCACAAATGCCCACCAACTGTGAATGGATAAAGATGACTTTTTTATACAGTGGAATACTATTCTGCCATAAAGAAGCTGGAGACATTTCTAGGTAATTGGATATACCTGGAGACTACAGTCTTAAGTGAAATAAATTGGACACACAGGCATAAATATCACATTTCTCTGGATTGAGAAAACAAAAGTTTAAATACCCACCAAATGTGTAACAGATACAGGAAAACAGGAAGAAAATATTCAAATGGGAAAGGGAACTAGGGAGGGGGAGGGGGAGACAAAAAAAGGGACAAGAAAAAGAATAGAAGGAAGAAATAGAAACAAAGCTTTTGTAAAAAAGGAAGGGAAGAGAGGTTGAAGGAAGCAAGGAGAATGGGGAAAAAGAAGACACATCATGTCAGGCACAAACTCCCTAGGATGAATGTGACGATTATGTATATCTAAAATGTACCAATAAAAGTTTTTTAAAATTCCCATTACAAGAAACGCCATGGGGACACAAGGGGAGCTATTTTTGGCAGGACAAACTGTATGTACTTCCAACTCCCTTCATGTTTTGCTTAAAGAACTGCAATGAAAAGGCTGTACCCAAATGACAACTTTCTTTTCAACGCTGGGGCGCAATCCACGGTTTCCTGTGTGGAAGGCAAAGCTTCCAGCACTGAGCTGCACCTAGCCTAATGAACATGGAATGAGTGAGAGTTCAGTGGATGGGAACTCTGAGTGTGCCATCAGCTCACAATTTCTGAGGCAAGTGGCAAGAGGCAGGCGGTCAGGACACTGCCCAGAGCTGCAGCCCCACAGGTACCAAGGTTTCTAGGGTTCCAGAATGAAAGCATCTCTAGGACAGGCAAAATCCTTGGTGAGTAACAGGTGCTCAATAAATACTAAGTGAATTAAACTTGCAAAAATATCAGAACGCTGAGACTGCTCAAGACTGTGCAGAATGTGAGATGCAGATACTAACAATCCAGCAGAACTCTAGAGAATACAGGATGTAAGGTAGGAGAAGAAAGGCAGGGACAGGTTCTGAGTTCTCACTCTGAGTGAAGGGGGCTTGAGGACAGACAAGGAGCAGTCCAGCAGGCAAGAACATAAGTCTAACTACACATCCCTTTACCATCATGGATGCTAACGAGGCTTTATCAAAGGCTCATTCCTACTAATACCACTGTGATCAACAAAGGCCACAACTTAGGCGTGCTTACCATATCGCTGAGGGAGTACAAGTGTTTCTTAAAACATATTCTACAGTGGCAGAGACACAGACACAGATAATATAAAGAATGGCTGAGCGAGGCCGCCTATCCAGCTGCAGAACAGGGCCGTTCACAGCAATCACACAGCCTGTGTGGCATGGCCACAAAGTCCCTTCTTCCTACTTCCTTGAAATTTAAATTGCACAAAGCAGATACAATAGGAAACAGTGTTGCAAATGTATTTTAGCTATTGATTTACTTCCCACCAGAATGCTGAGCTCCCAATGGCATGTTTTTACTAAGCTCTGTTTTACTGGAGTAGTGACTGCCACAGACTCGCTCTCAACAGATCCTCAAAGAGTAAGCAGCCAGGAATTGCTGGCCCTGGATCTGAGCAGAGACACCTAACTTGGGTCTCAAGAGTCAAAAAGCAGCACCCCAACATGCAAGGTTGGGAGAAAACAAGTTAAATTAGAACCATGGGAAAGACCTGTATTTAAGGGCTGAGAGGAAAAAGAAAAACCAGTAAATAATACTGGGGAAAAATGGTGGGAAACAAAAAGCTGTGGTTAGGGTTCTTCTCTGCATTTCCATGTTACAGTAGTTCCAACAGAAAGTAAATTTTTGGGCCAGCCAGCTAGCTCAGCAGACTAAAGCACCTGCCTCAGCAGAGCTCAGTGGCTAGCCAGGGTTCAATCCCCGGCGTGCCATGCTGGCCCCGCCCCTGGGGTGCACTGAGACAGGGATTGATACTGGGCGTGGTGGCATGCACCTGTAATCCCAGCACTTGGGAGGATGAAAACAGGAGGATCACTATGAGTCAGATCTACATAGTGAGACCCTGTAGACC
>NW_004524871.1:802221-823355 GCF_000260255.1 Octodon degus | reverse complement strand
AGAGAGAGAGAGAGAGAGAGAGAGAGAGAGAGAAAGAGAAACTTGCTCTCTGCTGTCTCTTGTAGCCATTGTTACTACAACTCCTTCCTTTTTGCTCTTCCTGTTTTGCTGCCTTCCCTTGGCATGAACTGCTGCCCCCTGCCATGTGCCAGTCTGCCTTGGAGCCAGCTGAGTATGGACTGAATCCTCCAGTAACTGTGAGCTAAATAAACCTTTCCTTCCTTCATTTTGAGTATGAGGTATTTATCCCAGCAACAAGAATAAGACAGTTACATTACTTTGAAGACATTTTTAATGCATCAAACTTTTTTTTTGGTATTTTTAGGGAAGGGTCTACAGGGTGTTTAGGGTCTCACTACTAGATCATAGTGATCCACCTGTTTACAGCCTCCCAAGAACTGGGATTACAGGCGTGTGTGCCACCACGCCCAGTCTCTACTGCCATCTCAACATGCCTCAGGGGCAGACCCTGGGATCAAACAGTCCCCTGTGCCTGCTTGCAGGTGCTTAAACCACAGAGCTATTTGGCTGGCCCCCAAACTTTTAATTTTTTAAATAACGGGTTATTCTCATCCAGGTTAGATTTCTGAAAACCTCAAATACTATGGCTTATCTTTTGAATATTTAAAGATCTTTATCTAGGAGAAATGACAGTGCTAAAAATTAAGTTTCCATTATATGCCAAATAAAGATCAGCTAGTGTAGGCAAACAAAAACTGCTCTTATCTTAGGATGAAAGAGTGGTGCTGGTGTGGACATGTGGCCAGGAGCTCCATGGAAGGCAGGCAGATGGCCAAGGAAGCCCAGGAGGAGCTCAGCCTTGTGCTCACGGCAGGCACACAGGCCCTGAAGGTGGACAGACACCATCCTCACACAAGGGAGACAGAGTGGAATGCTCAGGACCTCTGGTGACCCTCACAGGCTGGGAGGAGGGGGCTGGCAGGCATAACAAAGCCTAACAAAAGCTCCATATTAGATAAAAAGCTCAAGTCAACAACTTCTGACATTGCCAGTCCTATGGATAACCCACTACTATCATGGACTACTGGACTACATTGGATTATTTTGCTGAATTCACGCACCTACAACATCTAAATGGCGGGCTGGTGAGATGGCTCAGTGGTCTAAAGCACCTACTTAGAACAAGCTTAGCAAAGCACAGGGACTGCGGTTCAATCCCCCAGCACCACATGCCAGCCAGTCCGGCCCCCTGGTGGGCTGAGCTGGCCACACACACACACATAAATAAAATTTAAAAAAAAAAAACAAAAAACATCTAAATGGCAATGGAATACCCATCTCTGACAAAACTAAACAAAAAAAAGGGGATACAAAGAAGGACCATTTTGTATCTGTATATACGAAATAGGATAGATATACAGCTACTTTCTCTTAATTCAATGAGAAGATTTGTACTAATAGTGTCTGGACAGGATATCATGTCTGCATCTTGTACTATGAATAACCACTATGAATACAATAATATGAAATGTATTAATCATTGAAACTGTCCCACTAATCGGTTTTGAAACTATCTCATTGCTATTTGTTTCTCAATAAAGTAATTTTAAAAAAGAGCAAAATAAAAGAGTAGGAAACAGATTTTGTGGCAATGGGAAGGGGGTCTGAGGAAGGAGGGAGGAGGCAGACTGTAGGAGGTGTATAAAATGATCATGATGTACCAATTCCCCAACATGAATATAATCACTTTGTTTGCAAACATACACCACTAACAAATAAAAATAAATTTACAACAATTAAAAAAAAAAAGATATAACAGGCCAGAAAGCCATCTGCCCAAGGACCTGCCTGGCCATGCTGCAACAATTTCCACTACAGGATCATGTTAATGTTAAAAATTATTTTTACCTTAAATACTCAAAGCTTCAAATGTTGTAATGGGGGGGCGGTTGAGATGGCTCAGTGGTCTAAAGCACCTACTTAGAACAAGCTTAGCAAAGCACAAGGACAGCGGTTCAATCCCCCAGCACCACATGCCAGCCAGCCCCACCCCCTGGTGGGCTGAGCTGCCCCAATAAATAAAATTTAAAAAAATAAAAAATAAAAAAACAAATGTTGTAATGGGTGCAGTTCCTTTCACAGCCAGAAAAAACTGAAACAGCATTTCATTTACAAGACAAGACACACTTTTTGCTCTGTTTAAAAACTGCAGATCTAGGCATCTTCCCAAAGCCACATACTTGCCTGTGTTAAGACGTAACTCCTTTGCGCCTCTTCCATGTCAACTAAGCTGGCGTTAATATAATCATTTTCAGTATTTTGCAGTTTAACACGGCTGTGGTCATCTGAAAATGAGAGAATGATAAACTGTAACTCATTTCAAGCTTGTCATTTCTTGTCAATGTTAATGTTCTAAGAAACAAATATTCTGTGTTCTAAGAAATAAAAATAAAAACAAATCAGCATGATCAAACAGAATAGAAAAAAATCTTTCTGTGAATTACAAAGCATGATCTTGTTTGCTAACTGCGGTGATGAAAGGAAAGTGTCTCCCATCATAGTACAACAGCAACCCTAACATGAAAGAGTGAAGCAGAACAAAACCCTAAAGCACTTACCTTCCCAGAAAGTAAAAGGGGTCATTTAGCTTCTGGGTACCTTTGAAAGACAGCTGGCCTCAGATAGATAAGACTTCATTGTCCTCATTTCTTAATTAAACAGGCATTCAATTATATTTAAGTAATTTTTAGCAGTTAATTGTGTGTAGATTAAGTGTTAGAAATATTTAAATACAGCTGTAGTATTCCCACTGAACTCTTTAAAAGACCACTATAAGTTTTATTAGTTAAAACTACTATAGTTCAAATATAAGTAAAAATCTCAGATTTAAAATTTATGCTAATTCAAATATATGAAATGAAAAACCTGACTTTGTATCATGTATGAGAAAGAGAAGCTCAACAGGAAAACCAGCATCCAACACCAGGATGCACGTGACCTCAGAACCCTCCACACCCTCCGTGTCACAGCACAATATGGTCACACACTGAGGCACAGGGTCCTGGTGCTCAACTCTGAGGAACATGTCCTCTATAAACTGCTCCCCTCAGGGAAGTCTACAGAAACACCTACACACTCCCCACGTTTAAGCCAAAAAACTGTTAATACCATCTCCAGTTGGAAAAAAAAAAAAGTGAAATGGCTTTAGTTTCACACATCAATTTATCTGAGATGTTTCTGCTGGGCCAAACCCAAGACCATGTCATCTGCCAACAGAAAAAGCTAAGATCTTGCTATAGTAAATCACATATACTAGTGTTCTTGGAAAGATGACATCAGCAAGCACTTTTTAACAGTTTAATCACCTCTTAACCGTTAGATGATACAAGATGATAAAAAGATCAGCTACCCAATTAACAAGACAAACACAATATATCTCCAGGCTACAAACCAACAAAATAATGAAAGCTTTTTTAAAAAAGCTATACAATCCCTCAAATTCAAATTCCACTGACACATCATGCCCAAGAATCATATTTCCTAGGTTTGGTGCTGTAATCACAGAAAGGACATAAAGCAAAGAATACTTGTCCCTGTTGCACAACTGAGAAGTTTCCAGCCACGCACAGGCGGGAAGGTTCCCGGCTGAGGGCTAGGAATGGGGTTCCCCAGATCCTTCCTGCCCAGGGAGGGGCAGAGCCTGGAGAGACGTCCAGCAGCCCATTAGACATCAGACACCTTGTCCTCAGGACTCGGAACTGGAATCCACAGTTCTCTTTCCTCAGTCTCTAACATCAACACCACCTGTTACTCCAAACCTTCTCAATACAGCAACTATAGAGTCCAGTGGGGAGCACAGCACCATCTCCTAGACCTGGTGGGGTGGAAGGAGCTCGCTGGAAGCCACTCAGGGGTTCTGCCAGGCCTGGCCCAAAGGCTTTTTACCTGTTGCACATTCATTCACCAGCTCAAGGGAAGCAAAGGGACACTAAGTTCTCTCAGGAAAAGAAAAAAAAAACTAATTCTGTTAGCAGATGACATTTGAAAAAAGAAAAAAAAAGAAGTAATCTTTAGGAAAACTCTAATTACTATTTTTTTTTGGAGACAGGTCTCACTATGCAGTTTGGGCTGGCCTTGTGCTCACTTTCTGTAGCCCCTAGGCTGGTCTCAAACTCCCAGAGATGCTCCTGGCTCAACCTCCAAGTGCTGGGATTACAGGCATGCACCACCATGCCCAGTCGTGGGGCTGCACGGTAGGCACCTGGGCATCTGGGACTGAGACCACACGGCCTGTGGGGCCAGGGATAAACTTGGCTCCTTGTACTTGCCAGGAAGGTGCTTCTGCTTCTGAGCTATCTTTCTGGCCCCTCTACAGTTATTCAGAACTGGCTACAAATAGGGCTGAACCTACATTTTTTTTTTCCCTCAAGGCTGATTATAAAAATAAACTCTTCTGATGCATCATAACATGTGCTTGTAATCAAAGCACCCAGGAGGCTGAGGCAGAAGGATCTCCAGTTAGAGTCCAGCCTGTGCTACAGTTCTAGGCTAGTCTGAACCATATAACAAGATACTATTTCAAAAAACAATAACAAAACTTCCAAAATACACCTCAACATCACTACTAATTTTGTTTCTATTAAGAAGGCTAATACAGGGCTGGAGAGATGGCTCAGTGGTCTAAAGCACCTACTTGAAACAAGCTTGGCAAAACACAGGGACCGCGGTTCGATCCCCCAGCACCGCATGCCAGCCAGCCCTGCCCCCTGGTGGGCTGAGCTGGCCACACACACACACACAATAAATAAATGTAATAAAAAAAAAAAAAAGTTTAAGCCAGGCTTCGTGGCTCAGAGAGACAGCTCAGCAGCGTAAGTGCATGCCTGGCCAGTGCAAGGTCCAGAGTTTGATCCCCAGTATCAAAACAAATAAATAAATAAATAAATAAATAAATACCTAGATAATAAAATAAAGACTAAGTCAGCCTTCTTTAAAAAAAAAAAAAAAAGAAGGCTAATACAAATGTCGAAGTATATATAACTTTGATCCAGAAGAGACTCTCTAAAGAAAAAAAATCAGACACTGCTGGTGTTAACTAAAGCACATCACTTTAACGCATGTAAAAAGATTCTAAATACAGACACTTCAGGAAGTGAAACTGTCAGTCTTTTTAAGAGAAACTGTAACTTTATAGATTTATATTCTTCCACAAAAATAAAGGATGCTGTGCCTTCCTAATCACCTGGTTTCAGTCCCTCAGCCCCACTGTCAACTGTTCTGACCCAGCCACACTTGGGACCTCTGAACTAGGAAAAGCAGAAAGTGAGGTGCTCTCTTCCTCCCCAATTGTGCTTGCTGCCCAGCAAGTTCTGGGAACAAGATGATCTGTGGAGCTATGCCCCAAGGCTCCCAGCAGCACCATGTAAATCTAGTTATCTCTCTTCCCTATCTTTTAAAGGATCCAATAAAGTGAGAAAAAAGATTGTACCAACCATATTACATGAAATACCACAAAGGCAACCAAACCACATTCCCACAGGAAATCTGATTTCTCAACATCCAGTAACACCACAGCAGGACTGCCTGGAAGGAACTCTCTTCTATAGGGCATTATCTGCCCAGCCCTAGTCCTTGTCACTGAGTGAATGAAGGAATTCCACACCCACCAGGCTGCGGTCTGCAAGCTGAATAAAGATTAAGCCAACTTGTGATGCAGTTTCGCCTCCCACTCGCAAGCAGTATGTTTTCTGAGAAATGGTTTCATCTCTCAAGAAATGACTTGCTCTAGCTGTGGCCTAAGATGACACAGAGCAGCTTCCTCTTTCAACACTGTCATAAAAAGCTTTTTTAAAAAATTAACAGTAGGCTTCATCTAATTTATCATTATTGTAGAAGCATCTCCTTTTGGAAAAATTTTCAGGTCCAATAGTTTGAAAGAGGGAAGATTCACACCAATCACAACAGAGATCAGGGATACTTAACTTTTACATCAAGCAAGGAGAAGACCAATTTTCCTAGGACAGCATTAACAGCTGAAGTCTCACCTTAGATTTTCCTGTTCACAGCAGAGACAAACAGCAAGTTTCCAGACAATAATGTGCACACCTAGGCAATATTTTCCTGCCAAGAGCCCAATGCATTTTACAGAAATGTCAATCCTATTCAGCTCCCAAGTACAAGAGCTGAGGAACAAACTTTAGATTTTCCTCCATAAATTGAGTGATGGGCCAAATGCAAAGCTATACTAAAACCCAAGTTATCATGAACAGACATATTAATGTGGGGAAAGCACAGTCCTTAGCACACAGAATGCGGACACCTTGAGGGTGTGCCTTATGGGCAGTGATCTCTGTACACCAAGACATTTAGCATCTCTGTGCTGCCAGCCACTGGTCACACAACACCTCACTGGGTCACCACTTGGTTCTCACCCCACATACAGTGAGCATCATTCATCATTCACTGACATGCAGGGCAGTAAGTCACCAGACTCAAAAGAGAACAAAGGACTTGGGGTTTGGTCCGTGGGGTAGACCAGCAGGAGAGACTACATGCTCCCTACTGTGGTGCTGTCTGCTCTGGGCACCCAGGTGGTCTCTGCCACCTCTTAAATCCCCCAAATGCTGCCTGGCATCCAGGGATGAATTCTACCTCATTCCCCATCAAGATGCAGCCTTGACACATCCTCCCCCCAATACCCTTGGGAGGACTCCTCCATGATGGCCTGGTCTGTTCTTCACATTTTAACACCTTCAGCTCTAACATATAAGTACCCAGGATATAGACATGTGAATAAACTATAAAGGGTTTTAAAAGAAAAAAAATCCTATTCAGTAGTAATGTGAGCACTGCACTTCACTCTACTGAGAACTGTTAAAAAAGCCTGGCCAGGAGAGACCTAGGCAGGCTCTGTGACACAGGCAGGGACAGGGACAAGAGGGAATGGTACACTCTGAAGGGATGGCAATAGCAAAGCAGATGAGAGGCCCAAAACGTAGAGGGCAGGCTTGGAGGCCTGTGGGCTGCACTAGGCACAGGGTTCTGGAAAGGATGAGTCTGGGCACATCTAACTAAGAAAACGACTCCCAGGACCACAGAGGGGGAGGGAGGTCGTGTAGTGATAGACAGCCTACAGTCTTCTTCCCCTTGCTCTGGATCAGAGGCCATGAGAACAGGAAGACTACTTATCACACAGCACAGAAAGGGCTCAGGAAAACTGCTGGTGCCTGGGCTGCCTTCTGATGAGAGCACCTTGGGGGCCCAGAGTCCACAAGAGCAATTTACCATTTGGACAACTGACTGCAAATGATTCTGTCTGCTTTGGCCAGGTCTGCAGTGGAGGGAAGACTGGAAAAGAGGGAAGCACATCACAGGGATCATGTCCAGCTGAGGCTTACACAACACACTGACAGTGGGCTGGCCACACCTCATGGGGGCCCTGGGCAGGGAGGCCACTAGACCTATGGCCACTCACAGGCCTGAGTTTTGCCATTTCTAAGAATGTAGTCCTGAATCCACTCACTTCATCCACAGTTACTATCCCTCACCCCGCCTTGTATTTAAGTGTTCTGTTGAAGGATATTTAGAACTGTGTAAATATTTTGTTGCTAGCCAAAATTTTATCCCCTTAGTTTACCATCCATTTCAACATTTATTAACTGGCATGCCATATGAAGATAAAAATTTAAATTAATTCTGTACTTACTTTGATTTACCGTCATGGAACGGAGTATGGGTAAATCCTAAAAGAATGTGCATTCTCTAGTTCTTGGCTATATCGTTCTATATATATTTCTTACTATATTAAGTTTAACCACATCCATATTTCTATTTGTTTACAAATATTTTGTCTTAAGTTCATGAACATAGATTTGTCAATTACCTGCAACAAGTCTGTTCATCTTCACTCATTGTATCTTGAGACTATGTTTGTTTGTTTGTTTGTTTTCCCTGTATTTTAGGGAAGGGTCTACGGGATGTTCAGGATCTCACTACTAGATCGGCCTTGTAGTGATTCTCCTGTTTACAACCTCCCAAGTGCTGGGATTACAGGCGCGCACCACCATGCCCAGTCTCAATTGCCTTCCAGTGTGCCCCAGGGATGGGACCAGCACGGCAGGCCCATGGATCGAACCCTGGCCCCTGCGCCTGCTTGCAGGCACTTTAATCCACTGAGCTATTTGACTGGCCCTTGAGGCTACGTTATTAGTTGCATACACATCTCTGACCCCATATAGACAACTACATTCAAGTAACTATGAAATCAGCCCATTTGCCAAGATAATCTGTGTAGGGCTAGCCAGACAGCTACATGGATTAAAGCATTTGGGGGGCCGGGGCTTTGGTCCCTTGCGTGTCTTTCTGGCCCTGCCCCTGGGGCCCACTGAAAAGGCAACTGAAACTGGGTGTGGTGGCGCACACCTGTAATCCAAGCACTTGGGAGACTGAAAAACAGAAAAGATCATGAGTCCGATCCATGCAGTGAAACCCTATAGGCCCTGTACTAAATACATTAAAAAAAAAAAACAAAAAAAAAACATTACCTGTGTGTGTGTGCACGCGCAAAGAATCCTGTAAATTTTTCTCAATTCTTCTAGAAACTCATTAGATAAGTATATTTACTGAGAATTTTGTTTTATAGCAGAAATCAACTATGGATTATATGATCTGTCAATCTAAAAATCATAGTTCTATACCAATTTCCTTTACACTTTGTTCCACATGGATGAACCTTGAGGACATTATGCCAACTGAAATAAGCCAACTGCGCACAAATACCCATGACAAATACTCATGATCTCTCTCTCTCTCACTCCCTCCTTTCCTTTCCTCCCCCCTCCCCCGCCCTCCTGTATTTGGCACAGGGTCTCACCACACAGCCTGGCCTCATAGTGATCCTCCTGTTTTCAGGCTCCCCGTCACTGGGATTACAGGGGTGCACCACACCCGATTTTAGTGGCCAGCACAGCATGCCCAGGGTTTTAGGGGCGAAACAACATGTGGTACCGGGGATCAAATCTGGGTCCTTGTGCTTGCCAGGTAGGCGCTTAGACCACCGAGCTATCTCCCTGGCCCTGAAAGACTGCTTTGAGGAGAAAGCCACAGGGCGCCATATTCCAGAATGGCGGCAGAAGCCACACCAGGTTTCAGAATGGTGGTGTAGTGGCATGACAGAAAATTTATTTCAGAATAAGGTTCAGAGCGCTCAGCAATCCAGCACTCGACCCGTACAGCCAAGAGAGAAGAAAACTTGGCTACTGCTCCAGCTGGCAGCAAACCTTGGTATCATCCACATGGCTTTGGTTTTAGGCACATGCAGAATGCAAGAGTTCTGAAGTTAAGAAGGCTTCCATCTAAATTTCAGAAGGCCTGGGCGGGCCAAGCAGGGTGCCCCCACGAGGGCAGTGTGTGATGCTGTGAATGAGAAGCCTGAAGTTCAATGGAGATCCCCTCTCCCCCACAAGTTTGGAAAATCCAGGAACATGGATCACCTAAGGAAAGCTGTAAGGCAGGAACAAAGCAGATCTAACAGAGAAGCCATGGGAACTAGAACCCCCAGAAGTGCCATAGGGGCGGAGCATTGTAAGGCTTTTGGAACTCACAATTTACCACAGATTGCTTCTGATGTTCCACATGGAGTTACAGGACTCAATGTTTGCCCTTCTGGATTTTGGACTCGCTTTGGTCCCAATGGTTTATATCCTACTGTTGGTACCTTCTGGAAAGGTAATGTTTTTCTTGCATCATTCAATTTTGGAAGTGTTTTAACTTTTCATTTGTACAGGGTTCACAGGTAAGAGTTTACCTTACATCCTGGAGGAGACCTGGGAATTGGACTTTTCAGCAATGCTGAAACTGTTAGGACTTTGGCAACTGTTAAGAGATGGACTAAAATGCCTTTTGAAAAAAGGAATGCACACGAGTCTTTCGGAGGCCCAGGGTGAAAAACTGTTATGGATTGTGTCTAGGTGTCCCACCAAAGCCTCATGCAGTCACTGGGGAAAGCTTCTAGAGTTTGTGATTAATTCAAAATCCAATGCTGGGATTACGGGTATGAGTGCTACACCCATGCACAGCCTGAATGCAATATAAAGAAGGGAGAGGCTTGCCGTCTGCCATCCCTGCCACTGTGCCTGCCTTTTTGCTCTTGATGTTTTGTGCTGCCATGAGTGGCTGCCATCTGCCATGGGCTACTCTGCCTCGAAGCAAGTCGAGTATAAACTGAAACCTCCACAAACTGTGAGCAAAATAAACCTTCCTTCCCTTTTGGGTGTCAGGTATTTTGTCTCGGCAATAAACCGGAGTCCTTCGACCAGTGGAAACACCATTTATTCTACAATCTCCTCATGGCAGAACTGCTGAGTTAATGCTACAGGAAGAGGACTTTAAGGGAAGGAATCAGGGAAAGAAAGGAAGAATGCCTCCAAAGGGAATGTCATATTCAAAAACACAGAGGCATTAAAACCCAGTCACCATGGAAGAATGTCAAATGATTTAATTTTATTGAAACAAGTAATTTGTAGGAAAATGGGTAGAGGACTGCATAAAGGGTCAATCCCCAAAAGACCTAGAATGACACTGCTAAATAACTTTAATGTCAGCCATGGTGGTGGCACATCCTGGTACTCTGAGCACTTAAGAGGCTGAGGCAGAAGCACTGTACATTGAGCCTGGGCTATATTATGGGAGTCTGTCTCAAAAAACCAAAAGAAAACTTGTAATTAATTTTTCCTGGAGAGTTGTACAGCACTCACTGGAGAGCAGAACAGCACACAGACTTGCACACACAAGTCACCCTAGGTCCTGAAGAATGGACTCAAGGGGGAACAAAAAGGAAATAAGACCTGGAAGGCCACTGGGATGACCCAGAAGTGACCTTCTTAGAAGGGCTGAAGCAAGCCATTGTACACAGAGAAAAAGACTTAGAAGGTATCATGGAAATGGAAAGCCTAAGTATGGAGGCACTGCGAGTAGGACAAGAAGAATCTTCTTCTGGCCCAGCACATGTGTGGAAGGGAATACCATTTACGAACTGGGGAAGAAAGAGAAGAACAGGGTTAGGGTCACCAACAGGTGGTGCTTGTATGGTATGGGCTCAGCGTCTAAGATGGACCAAGATGGGAGGGAAACAAAGCCTCCAGAAGA
Organism: Octodon degus; assembly: GCF_000260255.1. Classification (NCBI taxonomy): domain Eukaryota; kingdom Metazoa; phylum Chordata; class Mammalia; order Rodentia; family Octodontidae; genus Octodon; species Octodon degus. The sequence continues at coordinate 812,249 of NW_004524871.1, read as the reverse complement.
TAAAGTCATTCACATTGGCACTAGATGAGGAGGAGGAAGGCAAGAAGAGCCATGAGGTAAAGGGGACTGAAGAAAACCCCTAAAGACAGGGAAGGAGTGAGATGAAAAACTAGGTTAGGGAAGAAAGGCCTGGAGACAACATCACGAGTCACAGAGGGAAGAGTAGGGAACTGACAGAAAGCCCCTTGGCGCGTGCAAAAGCTAGGAAGCTAACAGCTCATCAGAGCTTCACAGGAGCCACGCAGAGGAGTAGCAGCGAGGTGTGCCCACATGTGCGCTGCACTCAGGCAGGCATGGGGACAGCGACTGGAAAGAAGGGTGAGGACCTGATACTGAGTGATCATGCAAGGAGAGAGGGGAGGATTAGGGAAGAGGAAGGGACAGAGGAGAAAGGCCTTGGCCTGAGACTCCAGAAAGGGACACTAGGTTTCAGGTGGTTGGAGAGTTCTTTCCTGATCTTTATCATGTTTCTCCTGAGAAGGCAGGGTGAGTGGACGAGCCCAATGGCAGCCTGGTCATCAAGGGGCTGGCCATGGGAACAAATTCACACACATTTGCGGCACAAGGCTGAAGAAGCCTAAGCAGGCTGAAGAAGGAGCCTCAGGTTGTGCAGACCAGAGAGATAGAGATTCCTCTTACATAAAGCAGCAGGGGTTTGGACAGAAAGTCAGGAACTCTGAGGCCAGTAAGGCACAGGTCACCCAGGACAAAGAAAGTACCAAGAGGACAGGAAGGTGACAAGGAAGACAAGCAGCTCTGCAATCAGGAGAAGAGACAGGCGCCAGAGTGGTCCTGACATGTCCCTGTGGATGAGCTGCATGGAGGTCACTGCACTGGCAGGCTGCAGACCAGAAACCCTGTGATGACACAAAGCAAAAATAAGCAGCCTCACAGGGCCCTGGGGCACATGCTTCTGATCCCAGCAACTCAGGAGACTGAGACGGGAGGAACACAAGTTCAAGCCCAGTCAAGGCCGGTCCCTAACTGAGAATAAATAAAAAGGGCTGGCCTGCATACCTAGAGAGGAGCCCTACCTGAGAGGGCTCAAGAGTGCACAATTTACTCAACAAGGCCAGACTCCAGAGCGCACCCATAAGGATGCTCTGAGGAGCGTGCTCAGGGGCTGGCAAGAAGGTACCAGAGGGCAGTGCCGCACCTGGTCCTCTCTGGGCAGGCCAATGCCTGTCCTTATGGGAAAGGGGCCACCAAGCACTTTCTCTACTATATGGGGGTGCTGGGAATAGATCCAGGACCTGCACCCAGCCCGACATGCACGTTTTCCACAGATGTCTCCTTGCAGCCTTCAGGAACAGGGGGCCAACAGTCAGTTGGGAGACAAGTCACAAGAGCATCATATACTTGCATACTTGAGAAATTCGGCAGGGTTGGATGGACAGTTTGAGGCAGAGCCAGGCTGGCCTAGAATTCCAGGTAATCCTCCTTCCTCAGTCTCAGAGTGCTGGGATTACAGGCATGAAAAAGGTTTAAATAACAAATTATCTTAACAAAAAGGTTTCAGGTCTAATTTAATTTTTTTTCTTCATTTAAACCAATTTGTCAAACTAACAAAAGAATTCAAAGTATAATTAAGTACACACAATAACTGCAATTAAAATTCATATATATAACTGAAGGCAACCCCAGGGAAGGAAGGACAGGAAAGAGGGAGCCATCATCCCAGAAGGTCAACACAAGTGATCCTGCAATGGACATACACATGGGAAGGACCCAGCTGGACTACATCAACGTCAGTCTCTCAGAAATGATGCTGCACAGTGTAACATAAGATGCAACCACAGAAGAAACTGGCTGGGTCTCTCTGTTATTTCTTACAAGTGCAGGTATGCATGCCTACAATTATTTAAAATTTGAAGAAAAAAAAAATCTTTTTTTGCAAGATTTACAATGGAAAAGACTCTTTGAAATCCATCTCTTTATAACTCTGCCTAGGAAGCTAGTCTGTCCAGCCCAGGGACACAGTCACAATATGGAGGGCTGGCCATATTGTGGGCTGCTACGTGTCAGAACAATGTCACACAGGCCAGGCCCTGAGCACACACAGAACCAGGACTGTTTTGCACTGGGAGCCATAGGCTCCACAGGAAAACCATCCCATCCCAAGTGTACAGCACCCAACAAGACGAAACCACTTTTCTAGGTGTTTATGTTAACAAATACTTTTAAGTGCTGAGGGGCATCTGAGAAACATAGAATTTTACAAGAAATTTATTATAAACACACACTATTTATTTATTTATCATGGAACTGGGGATTGAACTCAGGCCCTTGTGCTTGCCAGGCAAGCGTTTATTCTACTAAGCTGTCTCCCCAGCCCAAACACAAACTATTTTAAAAGACAGCTTCAAGAGCCAGTAAGATAGCTCAGGCAACTAAGTGCCTGCTTTGGCAAATGTAAGAACTAGGATTCAATTTCTGGTCCCACATGCCATGCCAGCCTGACCCTCGAGGCAGGCTGAGCCTGTGACAGAGTCCTGGTGTGGTGGTCCACGCCTGTAATCCCAGTGCAGGGGAGGTTGAAAACAGGAGGATCACTATGAGTCTGAGCTGTGTAGTGAGACACTGCACCAAACACAAAATGGAGGGGCAGGGGAGACAACTTCTCATATGTCTTTTACAAAATCTTCCAGTACTTTCTTCATAGAATATAATTTAACATTAAAAAAACCATTATTCTCATGTAAGAATACATGGTGCACACCTGTAATCCCAGCAGTCAGGAGGACTGCCATGAGTTAAGGCTAACCTGGACTACATAATGAGGCTCTCAGAGAGAAGGGGGGAGGGGAAGGAGAGGGAACAAGGGAGGGAGGGACGATGGAAGAAAAATAGAAAAGACAACACCTTTTCTAGTTAAACTGTGACTTTCATTATATAGCCAGCCCTAAGTATACTGCCTGTAACCAAGGGGTATAATGCTTAGACAGGCATACATCTGTGGTCTTAAACAAGAGTGATTCATTCTATACCAAAGCTCTGCACACCAGCAGCAGCCCAGTTAACAACAAGAAAGAACCAGAAAAAAGCAGAAACCAAAATGTCACCAATTCAGTCTATTTTGTTGACGGTCCTACTAACAGACCTAGAGAAAATCTACAGTTAGCCCACTAAAATTAAACATGATAAAACATGGCAGAGTAGGAATGCAGCCTAATATCTGAATTAGCTGCACAAAACTAGAATCACCTCATTATAAACAGTTTAAAACTGTGTGTGTAGTTCATAATCTAAGTGTCCAACCATGGAGAACTGTTATATGATAATATCTAAAGCCACTGTCAAAGACACAAAAAAACTGATTATAGGAAAATATTTACGTTGCTAAGTAGAAAATGAACTGCAAATGAGTTTGTATTGGCAAGATTCTCATTCTGCAGGCTACAAAATCTCTAGTATGTATGTATATCAATAATGAACACACTGGCCTGCAAAGCTACTCAGTGGCCTAAGTGCCTGCCTAGGCAAGTGCAAGGACCCGGGCTCAAACCCCGATACCACTTGCTGATGCACCAGCCCATCAAGACTAGGCATGGAGGCACATACCTATAATCCCAGCACTGGGGAGGCTGACACAGGAGGATCACTACAAGTCTGAGCTGTGTAGTGAGACCCTGTACCAAATACATAAAATAAAATAATAATAATAATAATGAACACACCAAGAGGTCAATCAGGAAAAAATTCTACTCCCAACAGCTTAGAAACAACCAAATACCTAGGAATCAACCTAACCAAGTCAGTGAAAGATCTCCACAGGGGAAATTACAAAACTTTGAAGAAAAAAATGGAACAAATATTAAAAACAGAAAGACTGGGGCCAGGGAGACAGCTCAGTAGGATAAGTGCTTGCCTGGCAAGCACAAGGGCCTGAGTTCAATCCTCAGTTCCGCAAAAAATTAATAAATAAATAATAATGATAATAAAAACAGAAAGACTTCCCCCATACCACAAATGAATAAATGAATAAGTAAATAAATATGTCACCTGTTCTTAGATCAGCAAAATTAACATTGTTACAAGGGCTATGCTATCTAAAGTAATCTATAGATTTAATGCAATCTTGTTAAAATACCAACAGTCTTCACAGAAGTAGAAGAATGAATCTTAAAATTAATATGGAATCAGACAAGACCCAGAATAGTCAGAGCAATCCTAGGCGAAACAAAAACAGAAAAACAACAAAGTAAGACATATTACCATGCTGGACCTGTAAGGTAAGTCACAAAGCTATAGTTACAGAAAACAAGAGTATGGTACTGGCATGAAAGCAGACATGCAGACCAATGGAAAAGAACAAGAGACCCAGAAACGATCCCACGTACCTACACTTATCTGATTATTGACAAAGGTACTCAAAATTATATACTGGAGAAAGACAAGGTGCAGAGAAAACTGGATATCCACTTGTAGAAAATTAGAACATAGATCCTATTTGTCACCCTGTTCTAAAGTTAAATAAGAATGGATCAAAGACCTAGACATAAAAACAGAAACTTTAAAACCGCACAAAGATCACACAAGTGAAATACCTGAAGAAATACGCACACGCAAAGAATTCCTTCATAAAGCTTCAATAGCACAAGAAATAACAGCAAGAGTCAACAAACAGGATTGCCATCAAATTAAAAAGCTTTTGCATAGTCAAGAAAACAACAGAGTGAACACTCTTCTGTAGAGAACTAATACACAGAATACATGAATATTGAGACTATGCTGGGTTATAGCTTAGTGGCCTAAGTGCTTCCTTGGCAAGCACAAAGTCCCTAGTTCGATCCCTGGCACCACACACTCATGATCTATATCTGTATCTATATCTATCTATCTATGTATCTATATATCTATATACATAGATATATACATAGATATAGATAGATATAGATATAGAGATAGAGATAGAGATAGAATTTACAGGCCCTCAAATAAATGACCCAATCAAAACATAGACAAATGTACCTCATAGACACTGCTCAAAAGAGTAAGTACACATACCTAGCAAGTATATAAAAAACTGTTCAACATCACTAACCATTAGAGAAATGCAAATCAAAACAACTTTGAGATTCCATCTTACCCCAGTCAAAATGGCTATCATCAAGAATGTAGAAACTGGGCAGGGATGTGGCTCAGTAGCAGAGCTCTGGCCTTGCATGCACAAGGCCGTGGGTTTAGTCCCCAGCACCACATTTAAAAAAAGAAAGAAAAAGAAAACATACAGCCCTACAGGGAACATTTAACAATTTTTAAAAAGGGTCTGGGGATATAGCTCAGTGGGACATGCAACTGCCTGGCAAGTACAAGATCCTGAGTTCGATTCCCAGTACCAAAAAATTAAAAATTATTAAATTAAAACCAAAGGTAGCAAGGGTAGGGGATGAAACACACCCTCCTATATTGTTGGTGGGAATGTAAACTAGTACAACCACTATGAAATCAGAATGGAAATTCCTCAAAACACCAAACACACAATTCCAACTGACCCAGCTATCACTCTCCTCCTTATTGAGACCAGACTCATTTGGCCAGCAGCCAGGAGCACATCTCCATGGGCCTGAGACCAGCTAGGAGCTGCTTGATGGAGCCAGCAGTCACTGAGTTCAGCTGGCCCCTCTCCAAGATGGTTCCTGACCTATCGCTTTCTCACGTGTGATGACTGAGCCCTCAGCACTCAGTACTCACTGCCACCTACTGCATCCATTCACATCTGCTTCTTTCCTTCACTGTTGTCTGTCCGTGGACACCTCTGAGTTGCCAATAGTCACTGTGTGTGCATAATTCTAAACCACTCATCTCATACAGTGAGTCCCATCTCAGGGAAGATCCCATCAGCCATCCGCTTCTTCACTGAAGTTTTTCTCTTCGTTCTCACTGTGGGCTTCAGTTTGTACTTCAGATCCTTTCTGGGTCCAGCGGGCCCATTTTCCTTCTTGTCTTTCTCACCTTGCTATATTCCAGTTCTGGATGGCAACACCCAGAGAGACTCTCTGTTGCTTACCACTCCACCATATTGGTGCTTCCCTCACTTCCTCCTACTTTTTGATTTCTTTTTTAGTTTTTCTAAAAAGAGAAAACGTGCAATATTTAACTTTGTGAGTCTGGCTTATTTCACTTATCATCATGATCTCAATTTCTGTGCATTTTCCTACAAGTGACTTGATTTCATTTTTCTTTGTGAATATTTTCTTTGTAAATATTCCATTGTGTATATATGCACCACATTTTTCTGTCTATTCATCTGTTAATGGCTGTGTTTCCAAAGTTAGCTATTATAAATTGAACTGCTGTAAAGATGCTGGCCCAATGAGTCCTCTCCACCAGGAGGTGTAGGCTCACTGAGATCTTGTTTTTATGAGTATGAATGTGGTTTCTAGCCTCTCTGTGGTTGTTGTTCTGTTCTTTTTATCTCCTCTCTCTTTTCTTCTAGTCTTCTACAACAGTTTCCCAAAGTTAGTGAGATCCTCCTCTGTCCTCCAGATTAGATTACTTCCAATCTTTCCCTCTCTTCCCAGGCCAGAGAGACAGCTCAGCAGCTTAAGGGCCTGCCTGGCAAATATAAGGTCCTGAGTTTGGCCCCAGCACTTAAAAAAAAATAATAAAAATAAAAAAATAAAGACTAAATCTATTATTTCCCTAACCTTTTTTAAAATTTTAATCCCATAGGGTAAAAGGACATACATACTGCATATAATTTCTGGTCTGTTTTAGACTTCGATATATAACCACAAATGTAGTTCATATAGTTAAAGGTAGAAAATTAATGGCTCCTCAGTCTGTCATTTTCTAAGCTGTGATTGTTGCAACAAAAGTGACATAAGTGTTCTAAACAGCTATTTTTCCTGGTATTTCAAGACTAAGGGCCATAGAAATACTGTGGCACAGTGCCAAAGTACCAATGGCTGAGCCAAACAGGCAGCAACTTCTCATCCCTAACAAATCGAAGACATAGGATCTTGCAACACACTCAAAACCCCAAAACCAGTTACACCCAGAAGATGCCTCAGAGAAGTAGTCATTTCCTTTCCTAACAGTTCTAAATACTAGCAATAAAGCAACCCAACACGGGCAATTTACAAGTGTTACCCCAGGAACAACTATATAAAACAAACTAAAAAAGAAAAAGAAATTGAGAAGATATGTAAACATTCAGCAAAGGCAAACCCATGGCAACAAGGTGGGACAATCTGAAAGCCACCCATCTGGCAACTCTGAAACGGTAACAACAAAGCAACTGAATGAGGCTCTAGAAAAAAATCAAATCAGAAATAATTTCTCAGATAACTGCAAAGATGGCATCTACAATGCAAAACATGCTTAGCGACTCTAGAGCAGATAGACCAGAGAGAGAGAGAGAGAGAGAGAGAGACAGAGAGAGAGAGAGAAAGAGCACGAGAGAGCTTAAGAAAATTATAGAACCCATGAATGCTCAACATAGGAAAGAAATGGAATCTATGAGGCAGATTCAAGCAGATATCCAGGAAATAAAAATTTCATTGAAAGTATCCCCAACAAATTAAGCCAATGTGAGGTCAGGCTCTCAAACAAGATACACTTGGGAAAAAACAAAAAAAAACACCACACTTGGGATTAGTGATCATGAAAAGAATGATTTCTTAAAAATAGCAAGGGATCATGAGCAATCAATCCACCAGCTGCTAGATGAGGCAAAGAAGAATAATTTAAAATTGACTGGAGTCAATGAAAACAGCAGAGATAGCACAAATTATATATATATATATATCCTGTTTATATCCTGTTCACAGACATCATGGCAGAAAATTTCCCTGATATGGAAAAAGAATTTGACACAAAGATAAATGAGGCATATAGAATCCAATCAGCTACGATCAAAAATATCCACAACCATATCATAATCAAGATTCCAGAAATTCAGCACAAGAATAGAATCATAAAAGCTATTAGGGAAAAGAAACAAATCACCTATAAAGGAAAGCCCATCAGAATTACAACTGAGAGGCCGGGGAGATGGCTCAGTAGAATAAGCACTTCGCTCGCAAGCGCAAGGGCCTGAGTTCAATCCCTGGTTCCACCAAAAAAAAAAAAAAAAAAAAAAGAAAGAAAGAAAGAAAGAAAGAATGAATGAATTACAACGAACTTCTCAGCACAAACTCTCAAGTCAAGGAGAGCTTGGAGTGCAGTATTTCAAGTTATAAAGGAAAACAACCTTCAACCCACACTGACTGATGTATCCCACAAAATTATCTTTCAAAACTGATGGAAAAATAGACACTTGCATGACCAAGAACATCTGAGGAAATTTATGACTATCAAACCAGCACTTCAAAACACCAACATGTTTTGAAGGACATTCTAGAAAGAGATAACAAGGACTACACTGCCATGAACCCCAACAGAAGGAAGATGAACAATTAAACAGAGGACAAAAAGGGAGCCCAGAACAGGAAAAAAACATGACAAAGATAAGTCAGTATGTATCAGTTATAACCATCAATGTTAATGGTCTCAATTCACCAATCAAAAGAAACAAAACTAGCAGAATGGATCAAGAAGATCCACCAATATGCTGCATACAAGAAACACAATTAAAAAGGAAATTCACAGAATGCAAGTCAAAGGATAAAAAGCAATATTCCACACAACAGGAACCTAGAAAAAAGCAGGGGTAGCTATTCTATCTGCAGACAAAGTGAATTTCAAGCCAAGGCTGATTAAGAGATAAAGAAGGTCACTACATCCTTATAAAGGGAACAATCCAAGAGGAAGAGATAATCATAAATGCAATAAATACCAGTTGTTATGGTCTGTATCTAGTTGTCCCCCCAAAGACTCATGCAGTCATGGGGCAGACTTCTAAATTTTGTGATTAGTTCATGATCCAGTCCTGGGATTATGGGTGTGAGTGCTACACCTGCCCTGGGACAGACAGCCTAAATGCAACATAAGGGAGACAGATTTGCTCTCTGCTGCCATTGTTGCCGCTACTCCTCTCATGTGCTTTTGCTGTTTGGCTGTTTTCCACTGCCATGAATGGTTGCTCTCTGCCATGTGCCACTCTGCCTTGTAGCCAGCTGAGTATAGACTAAAACCTCCACTAACTGTGAGCTAAGTAACTCTTTCCTTCCTTAATTCTGGGTGTCGGTTATTTGTCTCAACAATGAAAGAGTAACTAAAGACACCAGTGCACTCAATTATATTAAACAAATATTAATGGACATAAAAAAATCAATTGAGCACTAATACAATTGTATTGGGGATCTCAACAAACCACTATCAGATAAAAAGTAGAGGGAAGACAGACAGGAATTGGAATAAAGTGAGGGAGAAGACAAGGAATAGAGGTGAAGAGTTTGAAAATGATGAAGATGTGTTACATGAATGTATCAATTCTACAAAACAAAACTCACTATTCTGTATTATAAATGTGTAATAATTTAAACAATTCCAATTTTGAATGTGTTTATTCTGGAAAAAAATCTCAAGATCATAAACCCAAAAGGCATTGTTTTTAAATAATTATTTTCTTTACTTTCTATGTTTCACAGGTTTTGTAGAGTGAGTACACACTACTTTTGTAATCAGAGAAAGGAGGGAACTAAAGTACACTAGTGAATAAGTTGATACTTAAAGGTTATGAAATCACGTGAAAATGATATATGACTATCATACACACATGTAACAATTACTTTAAAGATAGAAAAATCATGCACGTGAAAAGATTAGTGGAAAACACACCGAAATAATGGCAGCTGTGTTTGAAAGCTGAAATAACTATAGATAATTATTTTTCCTTATACTATATTTCTTGGAAGTTTTACAAATATACATTGTATAAACTGAAAAGAATCACTGCACTCCTCTGTCCTAATCCCATAGCCTCCTTCCTTCTTCCTGCCTCCTAAACAAACCGACACACACATGCACATGAACCCACAAGTACTTACATGGGCTCACATCTCTGTATCTGTTTCGATTTCTGTTTTCTGGAAACTTCGCCACTCTATGAGGATAGTCATGGGACTCATTCCGAATTTCCT
>NW_004524871.1:790093-802121 GCF_000260255.1 Octodon degus | reverse complement strand
CAGTGTAAAATCGCATTTATTAAGCACTTCTGACATGACAAGCAACATGTAAAGCACAGACTATGTCTCTTTTTTTTTTTTTTTTTGCAGTACCAGGAGTCATTTCTCATTTTATCCTAATAACAAAAGAGAAACACTGCTACTGCCTGTCTCATACATGGATGGCCAGGCTTTGCAAAGTTAAACTATTTACCAAAGATCAACTAGCTAGTAAGTAAAACAGTGTCAGGACTGATCCAAGGTCCTTCTGATGCAGGAAGTCTGTGCTCTGCTCAATACCTCTAAGCAAGGGGGAGACAGAATTAACGCAACAGAGTCATGAGCTGAAATGTTCATCATATCTACCTAAATATGAGCACTCCTATCTTTATCTTCTTACCTATTTCTTAATTTTCATGCCATATAATTGTTAGAGTGGAAACAGCCACAAAATTTATTTTTAGAGCCACAAATGATTAATAATAACAGATAAACTGGAGATTTGTTTCAAGATTGTTGAGGTTCTGTGTGTTCCACACGGAAGAATCCTGTAAGGCTTCTTTACACTAAGCACTCATCATGGTTAAGATTCTCTGTTCTTCATGAAGAATCCTATAAGGTTTACCTACAGTAAGTACCCAGCCACCTCATGTGCCATGAATGGCCAGCTTTAATCCCAAATGGAATATTATTTCAAGACTTCATCAGGGGGTAGGATGAAAGGTCACAGTGCAGCAGTGGAGGGTCTGGCTGGTGGTGGGCATGAGCAGAGTGCCTGAATGCACCTGGGGAGAAGTGGTGGCACCTGAATGCCCTCCCTGCAGATTGAAGTCCACACTTGTCCCTCCCTCTAACTCCAGACCTCAGGTGAGGAGACCAGCACTAAAGGAAAGATGAAAGGCACCAGGATCAAGCTTGGAGATAGAACAATACACAATATAAAACAGTTGAAGAGATTAACTGCAGCCATCTTTCCACTCAGTCATAATGACAAGTTCTATGAGAATGTGTTGGAGGTTAACAAGCTGGCCAACTTGGCCTATTTCAATGATACTGCTGTAGGTATAGTATGCTACAGGATAGACCATACACAGAATCAGAAGAGATTTTCCATCATGCACTAGGATGTCTTGCATCTTACCAAAGGCTAGGAATGGGAACTAAAATGTTAAGTCATGTCTTTAACATCTGTTAGATAGATGACACTTTTGACAGCATCTATCCAGATCAGGACTGTCAGCAACTGGCTTCTACAGGAAGTATGGTTTTGAGATTGAGATGCAGAAGAACTACTTTAAGAGGACAGAACCTGCTGATGCTCATGCGCTTCTGAAAAACATCAAAGCCCCTTCTGGTCAGAATGCAGATGCACAAAAGACACACCACTGAACAAATTAAAAGTGAATCCTCTTGCACTTGTGTGTCCCAAATAAAGAGGCCCATTTGGTCCCTCCCAGCTTTATTAAGCTTTCTCTCCTTGGATTCTCTTGTTCATGGCTTTCCTCCCCATTTGAAAAGTTTTAATAATTTCAAACACTTTTAAAAAATGTATTTTAGTATAGGGTCTACAGGGTCTATGTAGATCGGACTCATAGTGATTCTCCTGCTTTCAAGCAACTCAAGCGCTGGGATCACAAACGCAGTGCCACCGTGCCCAGTCTCCATCACATGTCTCAGCAAGCTCTAGGGGTGGGGCCAGCAAGGCAGGCAGGGGATCAAACCCCAGCCACTGCGCTCAGCCTAAGCAGACGTTTTAGTCTGCTGAGCTATCTGGTCTCAAGAACTTTTAAAAATAATCATGATTGGCCTGCTTTCATTCTCTCATTTTTGTGAGGTAGTTGGCCTGAAGGAAGAGTTATTTTCATAGTTAAAGACATATAACCAAAAATTTGGGGTATCAAATGATTTCGATTTTTTTAGCTTTTAAGACAATGACCTGCTTTCACACTGAAGAACGGAGCCTACAAATATTGCTTACTTCAAAAGACAAAAAGAAGGAACAGTAATGCCTTATTCTGATTCAAAGACAAATCTGGCATGTTTCTGGTACTTTGGGTTTTTTAAAAGACTATTTTTGGGATACTTATCCCTCAACATTTCCTTCAATCTCAGGAAATGGATCATTACTATCCTTGTAAGAAATACTCAACTTAGGTAGATTTTTAAGGCAACTGGTTTTCACTTGCCAATAGTGGCAGTTTGGGCAGATAATGTTACACTTCATAGGTCTAAAGACTTGGGTTAAATAGCTATTTTTTTGTTAATGAGTAGACTAGATGTCATCAGGTTTTTCCTGCTACTGTTACTAAAGGCATTAACTTTGAGGGTGTGAGGTGGTGAAATTACAAAAAAAAAAAAAAAAAAAAAAAAACCTAGCTGGGGGAAAAAAAATCTTAGAGATAATAGTCTTTAACTGACCTAAAGAGATTTACTGTGATTTAGTTTTTTCCTGCCCTTTTTCTTCAGTAAGCCCATCAAAACCAAACTTAATCTAACTTTAAAATGGAACTGAGAGCCAGGAATACAGTTCAGGAGCACAGCACTTGCCTGGCAAGGGCAAGGTCCTGAGTCTGATTCCACCCCAAATGGAACTGATGTCCTTATACGTTAACACCCTTAAATAAACCTGAAGCAGGTGTTTTCTCCGACATATTTAAAAATACCTAAAGGTGTGCTGGTGAGATGGCTCAGTGGTCTAAAGCACCTACTTAGAACAAGCTAAGCTAAACAAAGCACAGGGACCACGGTTCAATCCCCCAGCACCACATGCCAGCCAGCCCCGCCCCCTGGTGGGCTGAGCTGGCCAAACACACACACACACATAAATAAAATAAATAAATAAATAAATGTTAAAAAAAAATAAAAATACCTAAAGGAAAGTTTAGAATGACTTATAGCGCAATAAATGCATTCAATGTTAACTAATACAGACCGTTAAAAAACGTTGCCAGTGAATACAGGAAATAATGTCTAGACAGTATTTTTTTGAGAACAACATACTTATGATATTCCTTATCTGTTGGAGAATATCCCAGATTTACTTAGACTCTGTGCCTTCGATATTGATCTTAAAGTATTTGGGATGAGAGGAATTACTGAAACAAACTGTTCCTATTCTTGGACATGTAGAAGCACAGTACAAATATTGTGCCCTCCTCTACTGACAAAAGTGGTTTTATTGGCTTTTTGTGGGGTCTTCTTGCGGTCCCAGGGATCGAACTCTGGACCCTGTGCTTGCCAGGCAAGCACTTAGGCAGCTGAGCTGTATCTCTGGCCCACAATCTCTGATATTTGTAAATTTTTAGACTATCAGTGTTAGTGGCTCAAGAAATGTTGGTAGACACAAAAGCAATGCACAAAGCTTGAGTTTTCTGTCATCTGACTTGCGGATGGGTACCAGGAATCAGAATATTTGGCTTTAAAAGGAAGCTAGACTTGTAGTATTTATCCACATACCTAGAAGTCTCATCTCCAAATAAGTCACACGGCAAAATTACTTTAAAGAATGTTTACGCACATTTTATAACCTTTAAGTTTTCATCTGGAAATGTGAAAGTACAGAATAAAATACACTTTAGCAATCTTGAGTGCCAAGAAAAAATTTTTTTGGTCTTTTTGAGACAGGGTCTCAATATGCAGTTTAGGCTGGCCTTGAGCTCACTTTGTAGCTGAGGCTGTTCCTGAACTTGCAAAGATCCTCCAGCCTCAGCCTCCCAAGTGCTGGGATTACAGGTGTGCACCACCACACCCAACTCAGGAAAAACTTATTTAAAGGAAGATAGTTGATGAATGAGGTTTAATCTGTTTTAATCTGTTTAATCTTAGTGAGAATGTAGAAAGACCACGTTGGTTACTTTGGTCTCAGTTTCTTAATCTAAATCCAAGCTTAGAAGAAATGTTTAACAATAAGCACCTTTACCTCCATGGATAAATTGCAGCTTACTCTAGTCAATAGAATAGTGCCTGCGTTTCAGAAAACACAATTAGCAGGAATAATCCAGCCTTTGTGTGAACTTCCAGATATCAAAATAGATTCTGATGTAAAAATGAATCTTCTGAGACAAAACTAACCATAACTACTTTTCTGTTACTACTTCACCTGGACTAGCTAAGCAGTCCTATAATATACAAATGAAAGATCCCTCCCTCACTTATTGCGGAGGTTGTTACAGACACCCCCACGATAAGTGGAAATCAGTGAAGTAGTGATATATTTTAGTGTATATATATGTATATATGTATACACTATATATAATATATATGTAAAGGCTTTATAAACCCTCTCACACTTAGAAACCTTTCCCACGCTTTTAGAATAAAAGATCTTCTAATGTTCTTAACCATTTTCTAAATTTGTGAACCTATGTAATTTTAACAACATACATATACTGTACGGTACTGCAAAATCCCGATATAGTAAAAAATCCACGACAAATTATTTAAGTTAATATTTTTTTAAAACCCTCAAAAGTGGGTCCATGACCGTCAAACCACAAAACATCAAGGGACTACTGTATCTTTAAAGGTGGTTACAATAGCTTCCTCACAATTAAGTACATATTATTTGAAGACAGAAGAAAAATAATCAAGTTTCAATTGCGTGTATAGATTTTCTGCTGTTAACAGTTTCTTTTCCACACTAGTCAATGACTTGATCCAAAGTCCTGATATTTGTAAAGGGTTATCTGACCTCCATCAAGCTGGTATTAAATAAGTCCATCCACTTACAGAAGAGAAGATGTGAAAAGGTGGGAATTGGGCACTCCTCATTTGTAAGTCTTTGACTCAATAAAGACCTATGTCCAATGTTGAGATGGTTATTTTGACAAATGATAAAAATAATCTTTGAGATACATCAGTAATGCTATGAACTAGAAGATCACAGGACATAGCTATCATATTTTTCAGGACAGATGGTTTTTACTGTGGGGCAAATAGTTTAAAATTAGGCTCAGTGTGGGGGCAAACACTTGCAATCCAGCATTCAGGAGGCTGGGGCAGGAGGACCGCCATGAGTTTGAAGCCAGCCTAGGCTATATAGTGAGCTCAAGGCTAGCCTGAACTACACAGCAAGACTGTCTCAGGAAAAAAAAAAAAAAAAAAGTTAAAATTATTCCACAAGTTGCATTTACGTCTAAAAAAAGAGAATCTGTTAAAAAAAAAATCTATGCAATATATAATTTGTCTAAATTAGTCTTTATCTGGAGAGAGTTCTAAAATATCTCCAAAGCAATTTTCTCACCAGTTGAAAAGTCCTTTAAGAAGAGGACTACTGGGAAACCATGGTTTGTGGTGGTGGAAAAGAAAAGCTCCCTCAGTTTTTGAAAGGTGTAACTTTAAAAATACTTAAATGGTTAAGCTTACTTGGTGCAGCTAAAAACTAAACTTTTCGATTTTAACAGCTGTTATATCTAGAAGAAATGTGCTATTCTGGTTTAAAAAAAAAAAATCATTAGATAAAAACAGAAACATACCAGCCTCCCCATAACAAGAGTGCTTTAGAGGATAGGGATATACCTCAGAGGCATAGTGCCTGCCTGGCAGTTCAATTCCTGTACCAAAAACAAAAACAAAACAACAGTGTGCTTTAACAGTTACTGTTATACTGAGCTTCTTCTATCACATAAAAGAAAAAGCACTTTAAAAGGTTATCAAAATTTTCCATGTTAAAAACATTAAAAAAAAAATCTATTTCTTCATGAAGCTCTTACTGAGGGCTCCTAATTCCCTCTGCAACACACAGATGCCCCAGGGCTTTCTCTTTTTTTGGTACCAGGAATTGAACTCAGAGCCTTGACCTTGTCAGGCAGGTGCTGTGCTGCTGAGCTACTTCTCTGGCTCAGTGGTAGACTTTCTTAACCTAGGCAATTAATTTGTGCTATAAATTTCAAATACAGCTAATGACCTAAGTGGAGTTTTTTTTTTTTTCTTTTACTTAAAAGCAAATAACAGTTCTGTCCTATTTACTAATATTTTATTCCTGTATTACTTCATATATTATCTTCCCAAGAGACTATACAACTGTTTGCTACCATCGACATGATATATGAGAGCCTGCTTTTTAAATGAATGCATAATACTCATTTTGAAGATACTATGATTTATTTAACCTATATTTTCTCTGACATTAGATGTTTAGTTTAAATTGGTACAACCATTTGAGAAAACAAAGAGTTACCTTATTAAGACCTAGCAATTCCATTCCAAGACACAAAATGAAATGAAGTAATCAGAGAATTGAGTGCTGTGTATAATCCCAGCTGAGACAGGAAGACTGCTGTGAGTTGAAGGCCAGCCTGGACTGCACAGCCAGGCCCTGCCTTGGGGGGGGGGGGGAAGGAAAAGAAAAAGTGTATGCAAAAGCAGCATTTTATGGTCCATCACCCATGGCCAAGCAAAATGGAGGACACCTGTGGAGCCCAGCTATCAATAAGAAGTGAAAGAATGGCACACGCTGCCACAGAGGGATCCTGAGAGGATACTCTCCATTGAAAAGTCAGACCCACGAGACTCACTCATGAGACTGCAAATCCAGACAGAAAGGGAAGGGATTACTGTGACTTATCAGGGCATGGGTGGAGGCAGAAACAGGGACCACAATCAGTGTGTACCTGGTCTCTTCTGAACTGCTGACAGTATTCTCAAGATTCAGCTACGCATCTGTAAACCCACCAAACCCAAGGGTACTAAACTGCACCCTGAGATGGGTAAATTTTATGGTCTGTGATGAAAGTATAGGCAGAAATGGGCACTTTGTTCAAATACCTAATATCAATTTTTTGGATGTTTTCTACCCTACAGTTCAAATTTTTTTAAAGTAACACTTAAAAGGAAGAAAACAAAAACAAGGCATGACGCTATTAGCTACCAAATAGGGTGACCGTCATGTGCTGCAACATCAATGCCAGGCTCACTTGGCTTCTTTGAACAACTGCACCAACAGGACCTTAATGCAATGAATCTCTCATGAAAGCCATGCCACAGCACAACTTTATTTTTGTTTAACTTTCTGCAAAGCTTTATTCCAGAGGAGCTCAGTCCTCCTTGGCAGCTACCTTCCTTCCTCATGGCAGCCAGCAAGTTGCTCAGCTTCTCACAATTCTTTTTGGTGCAGATATGCGTCCCCACTCTTCTTCTTGATGAACCTGAGGGTGCATTTGTCCTTGGAGACCTTGAGCAGCTCCATGGTGCGCCACTCGTAGGGGGCAAAACCGCACACCTCCCAGATCATGTCCCACATGGACTTGGTGTGCTTGGTGAGGCGTCTGTGACAAAGGCTGTGCCTTGGTTTGCTCACATGCCTAAGTCACCTTGTGGCCCTTCTTGAGGCCCACAGCCATAGGATAGCAAAGGGCCATGGCTACTGTTCTTCAATGGTTGCTGTGGTGGAAGCAACAGCACAACTTCATGAAGATCCTGGAAAGTCACCACCAGGAAATCAGAGACAGGAATCCACACACCCAGATTCGGCATCAGCCTCAGCCCAGCCCCCAGGCCTTGAGGTGTGTGCGGGCAGAGAAGGAAAGGAAAGCACCTTGTGAAGCTTCCAAGACAGGACTGAGGCTGGTGAGATGGCTCAGTGGTCTAAAGCACCTACCTAGAACAAGCTAAGCAAAGCACAGGGACCGCAGTTCAATCCCCCAGCACCACATGCCAGCCAGCCCCACCCCCTGGTGGGCTGAGATGCCCCCCCCCACACACACAGGGACCGCAGTTCAATCCCCCAGCACCACATGCCAGCCCGCCCGCCCCCTGGTGGGCTGAGATGCCCCCCCCCACACACACATAAATAAATAAAATTTAAAAAAATCAAAATTTAAAAAAAAAAAAAAAGACAGGACTGATTCTGACTCAGCATTCACAGCAACCCCTGCTGCACAGGCTTCTGAGACCTAAGTAGATCTCTCCCCTCACCACTACTGTAATGAACTGATTAGACTGAGTAGAAAAGAAGTTTCATAAAAACATGACTGTCCAGAGCCACACAGGACCTCTCCATGAGCTACCCTCTATACTGATGCACTGTGCCACTATAAAATGCAAGCCTCAGAGGGCTGTCCAAGCAAGCACAGCTTTATCTCTGCACAGGGCACATGGAGTTTTTAATCTGTGTTTTGCTTGGAGAGAAAAAAAAAGCATTTTTACCTTTTAATAAATTAATAGAGCCCACTAACACAGAATTCAAAGACAACCTAAATTTCCAGATTGTTTTGCTTCACAGACAAACTGACAGGAATATATACAGCATTCCCTCAATCTCAGAGACACATCCCTGATGCTCAGTGGACGCCTGGAACTATAAAAAGTACTGAGCCCTATGAAGGCTCAGTATCAGTGCTTTTCCACCTCACCTACGCTGTACAAATTTTTTGCTCTCACAACTTCATAGACAGATT
Source organism: Octodon degus (assembly GCF_000260255.1). Lineage (NCBI taxonomy): Eukaryota > Metazoa > Chordata > Mammalia > Rodentia > Octodontidae > Octodon > Octodon degus. Next base: position 793,746 of record NW_004524871.1, on the reverse strand, counting down.
GGTCCATATCACAAGTCCTAAAAATCTCAGCACATTTTTCTTCCCTAAAATTGAAAACTTCCCTTTTTATAATTCAAAAATATTTTTTAAAGATAAAAAAAATAAAAAAATTTTTTCTGTATTTAGGACAGGGTTTACAAGGTCTCACTACCTAGATTGGAGTCAATGATTCTCCTGTTTTCAGCCTCCCAAGTGCCAGAATTAGAGGAGCACGACACCACGCCCAGTCTCAACTGCCATCTCTGCCTAAGCAGGCCGGCCCCCAAAGTCCAAAATTTTAAAGCAAGATAATAGGCTACTGGCTACTATCTTGTGTATTATGATCTTTAAATTACTCTGAACTCAAGACAAGGGAGAAGTGGGAAGTGGGTTCAAATATGTTCAGAACATAGCTGAGGCACAAACTGAGGCCCACAGAGAGTGAAGAGAGAAACTTCAACAAAAGAGGAGGTAGCTATTAGGACCCTGCCCTGTGGCCTCCCATGGGTCTCCCTCTCACTGCTACTGGCCTAGGAATGGTTGCAGCATACGGATCTGGGGAGCCACACGCACTAATGGCACAGCAACTGCAAAGGCAGCATCTTCAGTTACAGGATGCATCGCAATTTATTTTGTCCAATCATCTAGGTTTTCAATTTTTTTAATTATTAAAAGCAATGTGATGACTGTCCTTCAGTGAACACATGTACCCTTCCAAGAATTTACCAATGACCCTCTGATAACAAAACTCTCCAATCAAGAGCCCATCTTGAGGGCTAGGTAGATAGCTCAGTGGTATAAGCGCCTGCCTGGCAAATGCAAATGCCTGCCTGGCCTAGGTCTGATCCCTAGCACCACATGCCGAACTGGCTCTGGAACCCTGGGTGCACCAGGCACACCTGTAACCTCAGCGCTGGGGAGGCTGAGACAGGTGGATCACTATGAATCCGAGCTCTGTAGCAAGACCCTGTACCAAATAAATAAAAGATTAAGAACCCATCGTGAAACAGAACACCACAAAAACTAAAGATGAGGTTTGTGTTTTACTCAACACTAGTACTATCTTTTTCTGTCCTCAAACGTCTTGATTCTTCTACATGGGGTATTCTTTCAGATTAGCTTTTTTCTTTTTTTTTAAAGATGGGGTTTCACTATACAGCCTACGTTGGCCTCAAATTTCCACTGATCCTACTTCAGCTTTCCAAGTGCTGGGATTATAGGTATTGTCCACCATGCCCACCAGATAACCCTGAAATTTAAACTTTCGTTGGCCTGATATTTTTAAAAATCGTATTATAAATGTGTCAATTTAAAGAGAACTTATATCTCTGAAATGTCTTCTCTTCATTCCATTTGTTTTTCCATTTATTTGTCTTATCAGTACAGTGCTACTGAAAAAAAAAATTACGAGGCTGGGAGATAGCTCAAGGGTCTAAGTGACTGCTCAGCAAGCACAAGGACCTGAGTTTGATACCTGGTATCGCATGCCGTATCAGCCCAAAACCCAGGTGTGCCAAGCAGGTTACCGGGCAGAGCATTACACAACTGTAATCCTAGCACTGGGAGGCTGAGACAGGAGGATCACTACCAGTCCAACCTACATAGTGAGACCCTGTACCAAATAAATAAATGATAAATAAAACTTTTAAAAAAATTTTAATTACATAATTTCTTTTTTCAATATTGGAGAATTGAACCACTACCATTTTCCCTACAGGGGAACAAGTGGTCAGAAGGCTGCCAGAATAAGCTTTTAAAAATACCACGGACTTTGCACTGAGCTACATGTTACATGCTCAGCCCTATGCATTTCTGGTAACTAAGTCATTAAGTTGTCCAGGCTGGGCTTGAATTTGTGAGTGCACTGCCTCAACCTCCCAGAGTTCTGGGATGCATCACTGTGCCAAACTCAATAATTCTTATTAACCTTATTCTTAAATTTTTTAAAATTCCTATGGCTATTTTAGTATCAATATTAAATATATCAATATCTCCTTTAATGAACGACAGTGAAGCATAATATTACATTCTCAAACTGAACTCCTTCATATTCACAGAATTAACTTGAGAATGGGTATTTTGTTTTATACTTCTAGATTACATCTGTTGACAGATATTAGAATTCTGAGATTATCAGCATAAAGAGATGTTTTGTTTTACATTGTGTTTTTACAATGATACCTGCTGGTAACAAATTTGTTTTAGGACTAGCAGAAGAATTAAATGGCCCTATTTATTCGGAGGGGGCATTTCCCCCTTTTATTATATATCCCTTCTTTCTAAAGCCTTGTCTCATTTCATTTTCTTTTCTTGCCTAAATGCTCAATTCACTAATATTATTTTAATCTCCCTCTTGCTTTAACCAAAGATTTTGGCTAAATTTTAAAGTCTGCCCCAGCAGTCTTGATTTCTCCTCTTACCAAAAAGTGATTTAGAAAGTGCTGTTTTCTATATATTATGTTCCTTCTTATCTTTTCCCACGTCTTTTACTGTAATTAACTTGTCCTTATTCCACTTTATTAACTTAGATATTAAAATATCATTTCTATTTTACGGAGGATTGGCCTTGAATATTCTAAAAGCATATTTTAACATGTACTTTCCCACTCTTATAAAGCATATATTAATAAAGTCCTATTAATAAAACCTATGTCAATTATGTTCTTCCTACAGCCCAATATCTGATTTTGTTCAAATAATCTGGCACTTAGATCCATACTACTTTTTCTGATTTTCAATTGTTCAAAAACATGTTACTTGAAATAGGTTCACAACTACAACCATAATTATTTGGTGTCAATTCTAGATTAATTTCAGTAAATTCTATACCTACTTGATCCTAGATTAATTTCATTTAGCTTTACTATGCAAACCAGCTTTCTGTATCTGTTCCATTAGCACTTTGGCTGACTTTTCTCCAGTATTTTCAGTGTGAGAGAAGATAAACCTGATAATCTGATTTATTCTTCCCTAAAGGTAACTTTCCTTTCTTCTTTGAAGATTTTCTTCTTTATCTTAACTACTTATGAAATTCATAAGGGGCTATCTAGGCTCTTACTCTTTGTAAAAGCTCTAGGAAGTCACCTTCATTCTGGGATGCAAGGTCACAGCCTCCACTGTCCCACCAGTAGCACCCCTTCAGCCTCCTACGCCCTGAGAACTCCAGAGTACACACAGACCGAGGAACTTGGGTTCTGAAGGATCTTTCGTAATGCCTTTTTCCGGGGGCAGATGCCGGGGACTGAACCCAGACCCTTGCCGCCACCGGGCAGTCCTCCCCCAACAAGCTGCACTCCCTTTCCTTTATATCTGTATTTGCAGAAAAGGCCTCACTTTTGAAGCAGAAGCTGGCTTCAAACTTGTAATCCTCCTGCCGCCGCTTCCTCCCAAGAAGCTGAGATTATGAGAGTGCACCACCAAGTCCAACTAACCCTAAATCCTGAATTTTTCATTTTGAAACAACATGCTGTATGTAACCTTAAGAAGTCTTAACTATGCTCAGCTTATTTTACTATTTTTTTGTTGTGTTTGGTCCTTGTACATGCTAACCAAGCACTGTGCCACTGGGCTAGCCCTCTCTGTTCACTTTGAGAAATGGAATTACAGTCCTCCTTCTGCTCCTCCTCCTCCCCTCGTCCTCCTTCTGCTCTTCCTCCTCCTCCCCCCTCCCCTTC
>NW_004524871.1:785950-789821 GCF_000260255.1 Octodon degus | reverse complement strand
AAAAAAAAGAAATGGAATTACATTTTTCTCTATTTCTTATACTATTTCACATGCTCTACATAACCTAGTCTCATTTTCTTAAGGCAAATGTTGAACATTTATTATTTTTTTTCCATATGTTGAACTTTTATTTGCTTGTTTTTAATGGCAAGAAAATGTGTACATCAGCTCCTTATTCCAGCCCATGTGGACACTTAACAGTTTAAACTATCAAGATCCCTCTCCACCTTCAGTACAAAGCAGGCACAACCCTTTTCAGGTGTCTGGTAATCTATCCTACAGACCTGTTGTTATTTTGTTTGGTCACTTCAATGACAAATTAACACCTAACAAAACCACCTTCCAGTACTCTTGTGATTCTAAGAGGGTTTTTTTGTTTTGTTTCGGGTTTTTTCGGCAGAACCGGGGTTTGAACTCAGGCCCTACTGAACTATCTCCCCAGCAATTCCAAGAGTTTAACAATCCAGAAAAATTAGTTTCTCATGGTTTTCCACCCCTCTTCTTATTGTTAATTTTCATTTGCACCCATTGCATCTAACAACTTTGCTTTCTTTAAAAAATAAATAAGTAAAAACAAGCTGGCTATGGTGGTGCATACATGTAATCCCAGCACTGGGGAGTTACGTGCCTGTAATAGCTACCCTGGGTTGCACAGTGAGTTGAAGGCAGAGATGTTAATGGCTATTTCAAATAATAGCCCAACAATATGAAACACCATTCCAATCATATAACAGCACAGTTTAGTATTCTAATCAGAACCGTATTCAGTCAGAATTTAGAGTTCCTACAATTGCCTACTGAATTGTTTATCTTTTCCTCAGTTATCACCTGCTATGTCTTAAATTGTATACACTAATCTGATTTAATATATGGCTAATCATTATTATCCAAAATAAAGGAAAGCATAATCACAGGTTCTCATTGACTTAAGCACTGTCTTATTCACACTTTCCATCAAGAAATAATGGCTCTAGTGGGGCATTAAGTGGAACTACCGTGCATGAGTCAGGTAACAGCTAAGAATTTCTAAGAAAAACAAACTATACTTACATCTATCTATCTGAGAAAGGAGTACACTTGTGCTGATGTTAATTCTGCACACCTCTGATCTCATCTGGTTTGCCCAGGCTATGATAAGAGCCCAGGGAGGACACAGGGAAGAATACAATGAGCAGGCTGCAAAGGGCTCAGGAATTTTGGCAAGCATGATTTGAAGATGCCGGAAAGAAAATGAGAAAAGTCAAGTACAGAAAGAGAGAGGGAAAAGCCAAGGACAAATGCAACCGCCTGGATTGCATAATCAAAGACACCAGTAATCTGCAGAACATATGTCAAAGACGAAACATGATCTCAGTGTATTCTCTACTGATCCACCATTTCCTAGGCCACTCCCTTCAAATAATCCAACAGACCCACAGAAAACCAAAACCCAAAACCATACCTTTCAAGCTTGGATCCTAGATACTGTTTTGTGTTGTTGCTTTTGTTTTTTTCAGGGGTGGGGACTGAACTCAGGACCTCACATGCACTACACAAACACTCTACCCCTGAGCCACATGCCCAGGCCTCTGTACATTTTGAGACAGTCTCTCTAACTTAGTCAGGACTTACTATCCTCCTGCCTCAACCTTACAAGTAGCTGGGATTATTGACACACATGCACCAACATTCCCAAATTAAATACTTTTTCAAAGACCTCAACTTCCAAAATGATCCTATAGATAATACACTCTATTCCCTCTTTGGCATCAAAAATTTAAATGATTTAATACTATCAATCACCAGTAGATGGTAAGAAAAAAGCAACAGAGTCACAGTGGCAAATGAGGGCAGTGCTACACTGAGACTCAAGAGGACTAACATTGAGTCCCTATTATGTCAGCTCATGAGTACTCTATAATGTCAGTCACAACCTCGTGTTGGACCAGTTTGCCCAACCATAACGGAGGGACCAGGATGAATCAAGGGGCTGACTGTCTCGAGGGGAGAGGCAGAGACTCTCTGTCTAGTGAGTACTTACTGAGGATCTATGTTTCAGGCTCCACAGGTAGGTGGCAGGGACACAAAGAAAAACAAGGCCACCTTCAAGGCCTAGACAGACAAGCAAATTATTCCCACTCAAAGAGGAGATTTGTCATGTGGCCTAGAGTGCACTGTCTAGCCTGGACACAGTCTCCCAGATAGGAGGGAGGCATGGAGTGTACCCCACATGTGCAGATGCCAAGGTGAAAAAGTAGCCAATTTTCCAGGGAAGTCAGGGTCTGCACCAAGTAATAACACACATGATTAAGATTAAGCCCTAGCTAGGACCGCTCCAGATTTTGGAATAACTGTATACAAATTATGTTCTTGGCGGACAGGACAACCCAAGTCTAAACATGAATTCACTGATGTCTCACACACTGTATACACACATCTGAAAGTAGTTTTACACACTACTTTTAATCCACCTGGTTTCTGACTGTAACCTGTCAGATTAGGTGTGGAATTTACCACCTGTGGCATCGTGGTGGCAGTTTCAGATCTTGGAATAACTGGGATTTTTTTTCTTTTCTTTTTGAGACAAGGTCCCACTACACAGTTCAAGCTGGCCTTGAGCTCACTTTGTACCCAGCCTGGTCTCAAATTTGCAACAATCCTCTTGCCCCAGCCTCTCAAGTGCTAGGACTACAGGAATGCACCACCAACCTGGTTGCATTTTGGATTTTTGAATGAGAAATGCTCAGCCTGTACTAAAAGAACAGTGTGTACTTGTTTATATGGCTTCCAAAAGTTTGCTGAAGATCAGGCATGGTGGCACACGCCTGTAACTCCAGAACTAAGGAGTCTGAGGCAGGAAGAGCACTGCCAGTTGAAGGCTTACCTGGGCTACAAAGTGAGTTCAAGCCCAGCATGAACTGCACCGTGAAACCCTGTCTTAAAAAGACCAAAAAAAAAAAAAAAAGTAGCTGACTCACAAATGACTTGTAAAATGCGTTCTCATGCTGACAATATTTGAACCACAAATTAATTAATTTCTTCCTTCCTCAAATAGTGTCTTGATCTTCAGTTCAGGCTGGCTTCAAACTGACAACAATTCTCTTGCCTCAGCCTCTCTAATGCTGGGGTTACAGCATTAATGCTGGGGTTACATAAACCACCATGCCAGGTTGAACCACAAATTAAAATAATAATAATAATAATAATAATAAACAGCTTAAGAATTTCATGGGCCAGGCATGGTGGCTCACCTCACTAATAAATTCTTTTCCTAGCCCTGTTAGCACTGTCAAAAGGGTACAACTCAGAATGAGCACTGTTACAATATCACCCACTATTGTGATAAAGCAGAAAGTCCCCTTGAACACTTTTTTCCTATTCAAATGGTGCCACTTTCAAGAGCTGTTTGCTTACTGCAAATTGTGCTCCCTAAATACATAATATGCTACTACACAGTATCCAACTTAGCACTATGAAACAGGAAGTCACAGATGCCACAGAAGGTTATAATGAGCCTCACATCCAGCAAGGGAGGGGTCTGAATGGCTCCCCAAAGAACACTTCGTTCATACACCCTGGTTAATCAAATCCTTTCTGAACTATCACTTACAGACTGGCTTTTCCCTAAAGTTTTATTCCCTTCCCAGATTTACAAAGCTCCATTTTTTTCCTCTTCCATCTCATTCCCCAGCCTAGTTCAGAAAGCAGTCAGCTGTGATTCAAAGAAAAGCAAAAAAGGGATCTGCCCCAAAAGCCAGAATTAACCTTAGATTACCTCAATGTTACCAGTTTGGGAACTAGGTCAAGTGAATTTTCCAGAAATCTCATTCCTGCCAACTGTGTCCCCTGGGTCTCACAAGATCCCACCTTCTGAAGTATGGCTCCAACAATC
>NW_004524871.1:772981-785850 GCF_000260255.1 Octodon degus | reverse complement strand
CTAGGTCAAGTGAATTTTCCAGAAATCTCATTCCTGCCAACTGTGTCCCCTGGGTCTCACAAGATCCCACCTTCTGAAGTATGGCTCCATCTGTCTCTCTCTCTATCTCTCTCTCTCTCTCTCTCTCTCTCTCTCTCTCTCTCTCTCTCTCTCTCACTTTGGGCCCTATCAAGAGGATAATCCCACAAACATCAGCATGTCAAGACGCACTCTTCTCCTATGAAGTCATTAACTCAGCCAATACCAGTTCTAAGCACCTGGTTCTGTGCACAGCACTAGTGCCGCTGTCCTGAAGCTCTAATGAGTGGAGAAGCTAAGCTTGCTCTAACAGATCTGACTTGGAGCATCCAAGTCAAGAATTCCCTCCTGAGCAACCAGACTCTCAAGTTACCTTCTAAACCCAACTGAAGTATTCCTAGTTTCTTGATAAGGAGCATGTGGATTCATAACCAAGGGGAGCTAACTGGATTTATGGCCTGTTTTTTCTTTTGGGGGGGTGGGTACAGTTCTATACTTCTTGTTCTCTATGTCTTTTATTCTTGTGCAGAATGTCTTGTGTATATATATAGTAATTTCTGCTGATCGTACAATAGTGTAGTTTTACATTGTTATACACCACAGTACCTCATGTAAAGTTATGTAAACAAAAGTCATCAAGTTGGAGTTTGATCACTTCTTTGTTCTGAGTATTTGTTAATCTATTTGTGTCTTTTTGTTTTGAGACAGGGTCTTATTTTGTAGGCCAAACTGACCTTTCACTCTCAGCAATACTCTTAGCTCAGCCACCCAAGTGCTGGATGACAGTGGAATGACAGTGTAGGCCACCACACCAGGCTTCTTTGTCCTGAATACTGTAATGGACATATTCCACAGAGTTCCACATTTAGTGACCAATTCATTTAAAGACTTAATTGAAGTACCACAACTTAGTTCAAACAATGCCACTTTCAATAGCAGTTTGCTTACTGCTAAATTGCTTATGTAATTTGCTGCTGCATAGTATCCAACTCAGCACTGTGAAACAGGAAGTCATAGACACTACACATATAAAGGGCCTCATACCCAGCAAGGGAGGGGTCTGTCTGGAAGGATCCCCAAGAAAGTAATACTTTGGAGACAAGTAGGAGCTGCATGTTTTTAACTTTTTTTTTTTTTTTTTTTAAATATAAGGTCTCACTACACAGTTCAGACTCATGGCGATCCTCCTGTCTCAGCCTGCCCAACACTGGGATTACAGGCATGTGCTACCATGCCCTGCACTGTGCACCCAGGGTTCCAGAGCCAGCACAGCATGTGGTACTGGTATGGAGGACCAAACTCAGGACTCTCTGCTTGCCAGGCAGGCACTTATGCTGCCAAGCTATCTCCCCAGCCCCAGTAGGAGTTGCATTAAGCAAGAGGTAAGGAGGAAAAATTGTGTCCAGGCAAAGGGAACTCATTTATAGAAGGGAGAATGAATATGCACATATAAAAACAGAGCACAGTGTCAAGAGGGACGAAAATGAAAAAGCAAACAAGCCAGAGGCAAGATATGTGGTCCTGGGGCTGGTAGGAGGCAGGGGTTTCACACTGTGAGAAGGGGAAACCACTGAGGGTTCAGTAGAGAAGCTAAATAACCATGTTTCAACTGAGCTACTTCTCCCCCCTCCTTCCCTCACACTGAAAAAAGCTCTTTCAATGAAGTGGGTTTTTAAAAAAATCTTTTATTTGGTACAGGATCTTACTATGCAGCTCGGACTCACAGTGATCCTACTGTCTCAGCCTCCCCAGCACTGGGATTACAGGGGCACATTACCACACCCGTTTTGGGGTTGGTGCGCAAGCAGTGCCAGGGATCAAACCTAGGTCCTTGTGCTTGCCAGGCAGGTGCTTAGACCCTACCACCCCAGCCCCCATTGAGGTTTTTAATTTGTTCATCTTCAGCTTGCTCAATTCAATAGGCCCTTTCAGCCTTGACCTTTTCTTGTTCCCCTGAAGGATATGACAGTGATTACCAAGTTCCCTCAGCTTCACCAATATGCTCCCCACTGCCCTGGTTATTCCCCTCCAGCCTTCACTGCAGGCTCCTCTCTTCTGCTTACTTGTAAGTGCCCTCAGTCAAGATCCTGTCCTTGGCCTCCAGCACTGCCAAACCCTCTATCTTCTCTAGGAGATCTCAATTCTCAAATTCCACATAGGTGTTCATGTGCTCCATAGCTGCATTCACAGCTCTTCTGAACTTAAAACTTACACATTCAATTATTTCCATTTCAGTAGCTCACAGGTACTTCAAACAAAAAAATCCCCAAATCAAATACATCTGTTGTTTTTTGTTTGTTTGTTTTCATAGGTCTCGCTGCATAGTTTGGGCTGGCCTTATGCTCACTTTTGTGGCCCCCAGGCTGATCTCAAACTCATATCCATTCTCCAAGTGCTGGGATTACAGGCGTGCATCATCATACCCGGTTCCAGGGCCTGCACGACACACTGGTTCAGGACCTTGTGCTTGCCAGATAGGTGCTTGTATTTCTTCTGAGCTATGTCCTCTCAGCCCTCAAATACATATCTTTAACATTTCAAATCTAGTTTTCCTCTTCATCCCTCTTGCCACAGACTAAATGTAGCAGCTCAACATTTCTCTTCAGTTTCACTGGAATACCAGTATACTCCTAGCCCCATCCAATCTATACTAGCCAGAATGATCTTGCCAAAAAGTAGGTATGGTCATACTACTACTGGTGACTCCCGGCTAACCAGCTCCTGTTCTGATGTACAAGGACCTTCTAGGCCCAGCCTGATTCTCACCAGACTCAGCACAGGTAAACTGCTGGTGGTTTTCTCAACACTGGAATCTTTGGGCTTCTGTCCACTTCTTCCTTCCCTGGAATGCTTGTTGTCCTCCTCTTCCTTGTCCACGCAAAAGGCCAACCTGTCCTTCAAGACTGAGGTGAGGCCTACCTCCCCCAAGACCCCCCAAAACTCCCAGGAGCACCCCGGGACCCCCAGATGCTCTCTCCAACGTGCTGTGCTGAACCCTGGACACATTTCCACCTGCTGACCTGCTGACTACCTTGGGAGCTGCATCCATGAGAGCAAGGCTGGGCCTCTGGTGATCCCTGCACCCAGCCCTGGCACACCAAGAAAAACACAACTCTCCATGAGTCCTGAGCCAGTGTGTCCCAAGCAGGATCTGCTCAGTGGCACTCTCTGTGGATATGCAAGGCCCAAGGCAAAAAGCTGGCAGGAAGGTGGAAGTCAGAACATATTTGTGGAATGGCTGAGTAGACATTCTAAGAGTCACAGGAAAACACAGCAAACGCTTCCTGGTTTTAGCGGTCTATGACCTACTTTTACTGTAACAGTCAGTATGCACGGCACGATTACTACCCACCAAAGTGATGATAGTTCTCCCACTAGGAAAAAACCGTGAAACAAGCCTCAACCAACTAAGTAAGCCACAGAATTCCTAGACACTGGTCCATGGAAAGATTTCCTGAACTTGACACTGGATGTCAGTTGTCAGTGGAAGGTGGCACTATACGTGCACTGTGGCTACAAAGATCAACTTTCCATGAATCTCAAAGATGTTAATGACAGCCTCCCAAAGTCAACACTGCTTAAACAAAAATGTTAAGTTGAATTAAACTGTAGCGTTCACCCGGCCTTGGCCGTATTACTCATACCTGAGAGGGCAGTCTACTTACAACACGTGAACTGGAGAAGCTCACATAACATTCCCACTAGAATTAACATCTAACGTTTTTCTGTATTTGGAAGAATCCTCACCAGCATTAAGTCAATGCCCAAGCAAGCATGCAGACACACTCGAGGAAAAAGTTACACAGTGAAGCAAACATTTTTTATGGTCATCTAATTCAACAGAATGGGGAAACCCAAGATCATCCTCATTTACAGGAAAGCTTTTTATCTTGGGAAAATGTTAATGATTAAACAATGGGGAATAAACAGTTAAATTATGTTGGGAAAATGTTAACGATTAAACAGAAGAGAATAAACAGTTAAATTATCTTTAAAGAGTTAAGGGCACGGTGCGTGATCGCCCACACCTGTGATGCTAGCGCTTGGGGCTAAGGCAGGAGGATCGCCACGAGTCAGAGGCCAGCCTGAACTACAAAGGAGACCCTCTCTCAAAATAAACCGAAAAGAAACCAGACTACTTCGAGGGTCGCGCTTGATCACATCTGCACGGGCCGCGCAAGCGAAACGGCTGTGGGCTCGATAACCCGCGCGGCCGGCACCTCTGAGAGCCGGTCGAGCCGGCGGGGCCGCGCTGCCCCCGCGCCCACCACATCTGACGCGGCGACGCCTGCGCGGAGCGCGCCGGGGGTCAGTGCCCGCGCGGGAACCCGGGGCAGCAGGGCGCCCGAAGGCCGGTCCCAGTCGCCGGGGGCACGCGGGGGCCGAGAAGCTGCGGCGTCGCCCCGTCCCCTCACGGCTCGCCCTACGGATCTCCTCACGAGCTTCCGGTCCCCTCGCGCCCTACACCGTCCCTTCGCCGCGTCGTACCGCGGAGACGACCTAACCGCGCCTGCGCGGCAAAGACGCCCGCCTCAGCCCCAACCCGGCCAGGCTCGCGCGCGCCTCCGACAGCCGCGCGCCACTTCCGTCCGCGCGGGAGGCGGAGGCGCGGGGCCGCGAGCCCGGGCCCTTGTGCGGGGACGGCTGCCTTGGGCCCGCGACTCACCAGGTACAGCGGCTGCCAGCGACACTGTGCATCCAGCTCCTCGAACTCCCGCTCGACGGTGGCGGGCATGGCGCCGGAGCGAGCACGGGCAGCGAAGCCGGCCCCGCGCGATCGGCGCGCCGGCGCTGCGGCGCATGCGCGCTCCGCGCCCTCCCTGCCCCCACCGAGCCGCGGCCCCGGGAAAGTACCTGGAGCGTCGCACGTCAGCGCGCCGCCTAGGCGCCGGAGCGCCGCGCGGGCGCACGTAGAGGGCGGGGCCGAGCGTGGGGTGGAGCCGAAGCGCCAGGTGGGAGGGGCGGGGTCTGTCGGGTCCCGCCCTTCTCCCGACTCCGCCCTCGGATGCTTTCTCCCGAGTCTCGCCCAGTACAATCCCGAAGGACATCCGTGAGGCGAGGGGAATGGCCAACCAGTGTGACCTATGAAAAACCCTGTCACTGTTGTGCTCACACTCAGGTGAGATGGATCATCCCAGGACTCCGGGAGGCTGAGGCGGAAAGATGGCACGCTTGAGCGGAGCCTGGACAGTAAGTTGCTATTTATCGAGACCCTGTTTCAAGATTTATAAATATTCCTGGGGGCCGGGGAGATGGCTCAGTAGGATAAGCGCCTGACTGGCAAACGCAAGGATCTGAGTTCAATCCCCAGTTCCGCCAAAAAAAAAAAAAAAAAGATTTATAAATATTCCTTTTTTTTTCTTCGTATTTTAGGAAGCGGTCTATACAGGGTTTTCAGGGTCTCACTACTAGATCGGACTCATAGTGATCTGCCTGTTTACAGCCTCCCAAGAGCTGGGATTACAGGTGCGCCACCAAGCCCAGTCTCAATTGCTGTCTCAGCGTACCCCAGGGGTGGGGCGGCTCGGCAGGCCTGGGGAATCGAACCCCTGGCCCCTGAACCTCCTTGTAGGTGCTTTAATCCACTGAGCTATTTGGCTGGCTCTCAAGATTTATAAATAAAGTGTTAGATTTTTCAGTGGTGCTGTAAAGAGGTAGGAAGGATAAATGAAGCCTTTATTAACTTAAAAAAACATTGAGAGGATTGAGGGAAGATAGGCAAGATCTTTTTTTTAAAAAATGTATTTAGTACAGGATCTACAGAGTCTCACTACACAGATCTGACTTGTAGTGATTCTCCTGTTTTCAGCCTCCCAAGCACTGGGATTACAGACTTGGGCCACCATACTGGAGATCGAACCCCAGTTCCTGCGGCTGCCTAAGCAGGTGCTTTAACCTGCCGCGCTATCTGGCCAGCCCAGGAAAGATCTTTTGACCTGAGACAAAGAAAGCTGTGACTTCAAAGGACTTTTTCTAGGGGTGGAGTTAGAGGGTTAGTTTCAACTAAATATAAGGAGCTGACTAGGTCTTTCCTGGGGGGGGGGGGGTAAGGTGAGAAGAAACTGTATCCAGGGCTGGGTTGGGGGAGAAGGAGGAAGTGGTCGCTGGGAAGATGAGCTGTTGTTTTAAGGACTTCAGCCATGTTAGGTGGCCACCATAATAATTTTAGCAGTTTATACTAGGGCCAGAACCTATCAAAAAGTAAGAAAAGGGCCGGGGATTTAGCTCCATGGGAAGGCCCTGGGGTCCTACTCAGAGTTCAGTTCCTCTGCGCACAAGACTCACGTCACTTGCTCACCCAAAGGTGACCAGAGCACTCATTGCCTAAGGTAGAGTTGCCAGGGCATTGAAGTCCTTGGGCAGAGGATGTCCTTGAGCAGGCAAAACAATGAGAGCACTGACCGAGAATTCAGGAGCCTGGAAAGTGAGAAGAAATCAGTACTGGGAAACGGGCAGCTGTGGTGGCAGCATCCCACAGCCATCTGCAGCGGCATCTAGCACAGGTGAGCGAGCACTCACTGCCAACACTCACCTCGCATTGTCCTGGCTTGGGAAATTCTGTTGGGGAAAATGGTTGCTTAGACGGAAGTCATGGTTGTACTGAATCACCCTGGACTGTCCTATCAGGGCCACCGTGTGTACATGTGTACATGCATGCATGTGCATATGCACTTGCGTGCACATGTGTGTTTTGGCTTTGCTACCTGTTGAAGTCTCATGAATGACTGGATGGCACAAGGATGAGACCACGTAGAAAATCCAAGGTAATCTCTAGGAAGATTATCACATTTGTAAGTGAATTTAGCAACTCACTGAATACAAAGCAAATTTAGCAGCAACAGATAGAGAATTTGTAAAAATATGAAAAGTTTTTGACTAATGATTATCAAGACCTCTAGGCTGAAAACCACAATTACTGACAGTTAAGTAAATGGGAGGATGTAGGCTGTTAATGGCTGGAAAACATACGTTGAAAAATTACCAACACAGGTACATGTATGTGTACACATGTACACACAGTGGCCCTGATATGACAGTCCCAGGGTGAGTCAGTAAAATCATGACTTCCATCTAAGCAACCATTTTCACCAACAGAAGTTCCAAAGCCAGGACAATGAGAGGTGAAGAACTCTTCAAGTCACCTGTAGAGTCAGTGTAGCCTTGATCAAAAGCCTCCAGGCTTGGCCGGCCAGATAGCTCAGCAGATTAAAGTACCTGCTTAGGCAGATGCAGTGGACCAGGGTTCAATCCCCAGCATGACGTGCCTGGAATCCCAGTACTTGGGAGGCTGAAAACATCTGTGTAGTGAGACCCTGTAGACCCTGTACTAAATACATAAAAAAATAAATAAAGCCACCAGGCCCTGTGTGTGTGTGTGTGTGTGTGTGTGTGCGCGCGCGCGCGCGCACACGCGCGCAAGTATACAAGCTAAATGGACATTTATATGAAAATACAAGAGGAGCCAGGCATGGTGGTGCATGCTAGTAACACCAACATTCTGGAGGCTGAAGCAGGAGGATCACTGCCACTTTGTTTGAGGCCAGCCTGGGTTATATAAAGAGTTCAAGGCCAGCCTAGAGTACGTAGCAAGGCCATGTCTCAAAAAAGAAGGAGAAAGAGCAGAAAAAGGCCAAGCCGGGGAGGTAGGTCAGCAGCATATGTGCCTACTGGCAAGTGAAAGGTCCTGGGTTCAATCCCCAGTACCAAATAAAAGATGCAAAATCTTGAAAAGTAGAGGTTTTACTCAGATATTAAGACTTATTACAACAGTGTTGGGCGAGGGAAATAGATCAGTGGTCTAAGCCCCTGACTGCCAGCCTGAGGACCTGGGTTCCATACCTAGTACCACATGCTGTGCCATCCCTGCTCCAGGCTCACTGTTGGGGCGCACACCTGTAATCCCAGCGCTAGGGAGGTTGAAGGGTCACTCTGAGTCCAAGCTGCATATGTAGCAAGACCCTGTACTAGACACATAAATTAAAAAAAATAAAACAATGTGTTATAGCACAAAGATAGACAAACAGGAGAATGGAACAAGCAAGGGTCAAGAGCCAGTTGTGGTAGTGAATCCATGTAATTCCAGAACTTGGGAGGCAGAGGCAAGAGGATCTCTGAGGGTTTAAGGCCAGCCTGAACTACATAGCAAGAACCTGTCCCCAGAAAAAGAGCCAAACCTAGAGGGCAAAGATGGGATCTGGAGGGCAGCAGATCTAGAGAGCAACATGGCACTGATGAACAAGTAAGCCAGTGAGCAGAGCCGAGTGGACGGTCCAGAGATGGGAATGGGACACACCTTGCCCTTGTGCGTTTCGCACAAGCAGACTCAGGACAGCAGGGAAATCGTGGCATCTTCTAGGACAGTGCTGGACGCAAGGAGCCATTCTGTGTTCCTCCAGGCAGGAGAAGTTCAGGCACTGATGAAGGGACAGCTGGAGCAGGGTGGGGTAAGGAAGGGCATGAGGGAGACCTGGGGGTCCTGGGAGTGTCTGTGCCCCCAGTGGGTGACATGCCCACCGTGGGTTGTACATGCAGTTAGCAAGCTGCCCATTCTGGGTCTCAAACCTCATGTATGCTCTGCACAACAGAACTATAAAATCTACATAAGGTAAATGGTGCTGTTTCCTCAAGGAAAGGAAGCCACACAGTGTCTCACGTGGTACTTTCAGGCTAATGCTGTCTGGTGAATACAACAAAAGTGTACACATGTGGACTTGGGGGTTGGTAGTACTCAGAACCAAACCCAGGCCCTTTGCACCGACCTACATCCCTCGCCCTTTTTATTTTTTTATTTTGAGGCAGCATCTTACTAATTCCCCAGACTGGCTCCATATTTTTTTTTGTTTCCCCATATACTCTTGATTCTCCTGTTTTAGCCTTCTTAGCTGCTGGAATTACAGACACGGGCCACCACATACAGCTTCTAAAGTCCCAGAATTGTCCTAGCTCCAAAATAAATATATGAACCATGTGGGCTTAGAATGAGGATTTAGCCAAACATGGTGGTTCCTGCATGTAGTTCTAGCACTGGGTAGGCTGAGGCAAGGGAATCGCTGTGAGTTTAAGGCCAGCCGGGGCTACAAAATGAGTTAAAGGCCTGGGTGAACTACATAGCAAGATAGTGCCTCAAAAAAAAAAAAAAAGATTATGATTTACTCAAATTTTGGAGCCATAAAATACATGTTCTGTTTAGGTTTTACCAAATGCAATTAATTGTATCTAGCAAAAATACTAGCATTGGCTGGACACAGTGGTGCACACCAGTGATGCCAGTAAACTGGGAGGCTGAAGCAGGAAGATCACAAGTTCAACTTAAAGCCCACACTAGGCAACTTTGAGACTTAATGAGACCCTCTCTAAAAATAACAAAAAGGCTGAGAATGTAGCTCACTGCAAAGGCCTTAGGTATAAACCCCAGTAACACACACTAAAAAAAGGTCAATATTTAACTTCATGCACAGCCTCGGAAAATGACTTAATAAAGACCAAACAAAGTTTTCAGCAGTAACACACAGCAAGTTTGCACATGGGCTACGCAACCTGAGTGCGCTGCTCATCCATCAGCGGACTGCCTCCAGGCCAGCCGGGGCTACAGAAGGCTCAGAGCCTCTCTCCTTTGCCTTTGCCATGACAGTGGGTCTGGGCCTTTGCTGGTGTGTGCATCATTAGCAGTGGGGGCACGGGGAAACCTCTAGGAAGTCCCTAGATAAAGGAGTTGCAGCAGGCTCCGGAGGGCAGGGTGATGGAGAGGGTGTGACTGTGGGAGAGGGCATTTGTAGGTGGAATGAAGTCTAATGAGGACGTGCTCTTGGGGACTATGCATGTGCACCCTGAACCCAGGGACAAGGATACTGAGAGGGCAGCTGAGAGAGACTGGAGAAGGAGAGGCCCCGTGAGGACGGAGGCAGCTTGCTGCAGACACTAGAGGGGCTGGAGAGGGAGGAGGGAGCCTACGTCCTTCAGAGGGATCCCGGCCACGGCCACACAGGCACCTTGATCTGCTGTCTGGCCTCAGAGAGATGTGCTCCCTGAAGCCCAGAGCAAGCCTTCAGGGTGCTCTTCCATGAACCTCATCTCAGGCAGAGGGGTGCTGTGTCCTGGCCTGCTGCCCCATGTCCCTTAGGAGTCCCTGAGCTTTCTGCAGCCCTGGGCATCCCCATGACTCCAACCCACCGCAAATAATACTTTGTGTAAAATTTTCTCTTTGTCCAAATTAATGTGTGGTTTTTCTATTTTAATTAGACCCAGGCTGATCCTCTGAGAAATGAAAACACTCAAAAAAAAATTCCACCTTCAGGGTTGGCCAGATAGCTCAGCAGACTAAAACGCCTGCTGAGGCAGGCATGAGGACTGGGGCTTGACCCCTGGAGTGCCGTGCTGGCCCCGGCCCGGGGGGCGCACTGAGACAGCATCTGAGACTGGTCATGGAGGCACGCGCCTGTGATCCCAGTGCGTGGGAGGCTGAAAACAGGAGGGTCACTATGAGTCTGGCCTGTGTAGTGAGACCCTGTGCTAAATACGTTAAAAAAAAAAAAATTCCAACTCTGAATTGCACTTCATCCATGCGAAAAGGCCACATTTTCTTCTCCGTGTTGTGGAGCAAGTATTTCCCAGTTGACTGTGAGGAGGCGCCCGGGCCGCGGCCCTCGCCTTGTGTGCCCAGGCCTGCCAAGTCCCTGTCCAGAAGAGGGCAGCAGGGCATCTGAAGGGGACAGCGCAGCTTCTGGATCCGCATGTGGCAGAAACATACCAGCCCCTGATCCGATCCTGGTGCTGCTCCCAGCAAACAGTTCTGGGGCAATAAGGCCTCTAGAGAAGGAGACAGGAGGGCATTTGCAGAAACGGTTCTGTGCTGAGAAAGGAAGTCAGGACCTCAGGCGCATGAGGCCGGTGCTGAGCCACAACCCTAGACCAGCACATCCTTGCTCCAGAGCTGCAGCAAGTCCTAAGCATGAAGAATAAGCTACAAATTGAGCACTTTCTCTCTTCCTTTCTCTATGTTTTGAGACAGGACCTTGCTGTGTAGTCCACGCTGGCCTCGAGCTCACTGTGTAGCCCAGGTTGGTTGTGCATTTGTGACCCTCATGCCTCTGCCTCCAAAGTGCTGTGATTAAGACTGCTGCCACCACCACAGCCGACGAGCAACTTTAAAATGAATGATTTCTTCCTCCTTTTTAAAAAATGTATTTAGTACAGGGTCTACAGGGTCTCCCTACACAGATCAGACTCACAGTGATTCTCCTGTTTTCAGCCTCCCAGTGCTGGGATCGCAGGCGCACCACCTTGCCCAGTCTCAGTTGGTGTCTTAGCACATCCCAGGCGCGGGGCGGGCACGCCAGGGATGGAACCCTGGTTCCTGCGTATGCTTAGGCAGGTACGTTAGCCTGCTGAGCTCCCTGCTGGCCCTCTTTTTTGATATAGGGTCTCCTTGTATAGTTCGGGCTGCCTGTGAGCTCACTGTGTAGCCCAAACCGGCCTCAAACTCATAATGGTGCTCTTGCCTCAGTCTCCCAAATGCTGGGATTAGAGGTATGTGTCACTACACCTGGCAAAATGGCCAACTTGTTTGCCAAAGGGAAGAGGACCAAAAGATGGAAGAGGGCAAGAACAAGGGGAAGGGGATGCAAAAAGAATGGGTGTCATGCGCATGTGCCAACTGATCCCACGAGAGTGGGATCAGTTTGTACTGTAAACATGTAATAATCAAAATAAATATTTTTAAAAACCAAAATTTGGAAGCTGAGGCAGGATTGCTGTGAGGTCAGCCTAGACTACATAGTTCAAGTCCAGCCTTAACTACGTAGTCACACACACACACACACACACACACACACACACACACACATTGTATTTTAACAAAATAAGTTTATGCTTTCTGCTCAGCAAAAGTTGGCAATATGAAAGAACAGAAAAAGAAAGAAAGGCGACAGTGGGAGCCTGGAAAGATGACAAAGCACAGGCAGAGAGGAAAGATCTCTTTAGTTCCAGAAAATCTCCTGCAAAAGCCAAAGGCTACCAAGCCCTCGCCACTACATAGGCAGCCAGTGTGGTAGCACATACCTGTCAGCCCAGACTCTGGGAGGCTGAGGCAGGAGGATCACAAATTCAAGCCTAGACTGGCAACTCAGCAAGACCCTGTCTCAAAATAATAATAGTAATAAATAAATAAATGGCTGCAGATATAGCTCAGTGTGAAAGCCCTGACTGCCCTAGCACCCCTGCTGTAGGACCAGCAGGCATTCTGGACAAAGGAAAAACAGACAAAAGGAAAGGCTCAGGCGTAAGCTCCTGCACTTGTCCCTACAAATGTAGGTGACTTGCTCCCAGCAGCCACAGGTGAGAGCGAACACCTGGGCTTCGTTCCTGGGGCAGAGGACTGCTTGAGCCGCTGGAGAGATTCGGAGACATGGCCTTGTCAAAATAACACTATCTCCAGGGCTACAAATACTGCCATGGGCAGACTGCCAGAGAGCTGCGGCCACACAGAGCTCCTCAGGCTTCAACTGGCAGAGGGCAAGTGGACCCTCCACAGGGGCGTGGGGTGGGAGCGCCAGGGCACCGGAAGCTAGGGGAAGCTTTCAGCATGGCCGCTGTCCCCTGGCGACTCGGGCCACCCAGGGCCCGGTGGCCATCGTGGTGGTGCTCCCTGCTGCGGAGCCGGGCCCAGAATATCTGCAGTCTTTCTGTGGCAGTGCCGATGCCAGCATTTAAAGCTGCCATCAAGTATCTTCAGAGATGATTTTCTGCTTCCTCTCAGAAGCTGGAAGAAAAGAGTTGAGGATGGGGCCGGGGAGATGGCTCACTTTCCTGGCAAGTGCAAGGGCCTGAGTTCCATCCCCGGTTCTGCAAAAAAA